>NC_084833.1:67013266-67316296 GCF_033115175.1 Lepus europaeus
ATTAACCACATCCACTGATGGATGAATGGATAAAGAAAGCACAGTGTACACACACACATAATGAAATACTACTCAGCTTGAATATCTTTAGTGTTTCCATTCTATTTTTTATCATTAAATTAATTACTTGAGCAGCAGAGAGACAAAGGGCTCTTATCCCTGGTTCACTCCCCGAATGCCTACAGTGGCCAGTACTGGGCGGGCTTGAGGCGGGGGAGTCAGGAACTCTATTACTTGAGCCATCACTGCTGCCTCCCAGGGGCCACATCAGCAGGAAAGTGAAGTCTGGGGCAGGAACAGGTATTAAACCCAGGCACTCCCGAATGGGACACAGGCATCACAGGACAAAATCTTGTCCCTGAGCCTTTAAGAAGAAAATTCTATCGTTTTGATGAGTCAAACTGACAGAAGCTTTGAGGAGAATGATGGTTACCTGTGGCTAAGGACGTGGTGGGGCTTGGGAGAAGCTGGTCAACAGATACAACATTTCAGTAAGGAGGAATGAGTTCAAGATATACTGTATAACATGGTGACTATATTGAAAGCTGCTAGAAGAGTAGATTTTAAATGTTCTTACAGTGAAACAGTAAGTATGTGAGGTAATATCTATACTGATCAGCTTTATTTAGCCATTCAACACACAAAACATCATGTTGTATACCATAAATATATACAATTTTTGGTCAACTAAAAACAAGGACATGAATTTTTAAACCCTGCAATTTGACACCCTGGGCTCTCCTGATCACAGTGAGACTTCTGGAACTTCTGCTTGTTGAGTTCTTATGATACACTGGCTTCCGTGGAACATGAGGCTTTTAAGACACTGTATTTCTGAATCTACTCAAAGTGGATCCCATCTGCTTGCTCTGGAAGTTGTCACCTGGGATAAGTCAGTTCTTTTTTTTTTTTTTTTTGACAGGCAGAGTGGACAGTGAGAGAGAGAGACAGGGAGAAAGGTCTTCCTTTTGCCGTTGGTTCACCCTCCAATGGCCGCCACGGCCGGCGCGCTGCGGCCGGTGCACTGCTCTGATCCGAAGCCAGGAGCCAGGTGCTTCTCCTGGTCTCCCATGGGGTGCAGGGCCCAAGAACTTGGGCCATCCTCCACTGCACTCCCAGGCCACAGCAGAGAGCTGGCCTGGAAAAGGGGCAACCGGGACAGAATCCACCGCCCTGACCGGGACTAGAACCCGGTGTGCCAGCGCCACAGGCGGAGGATTAGCCTAGTGAGCCGCGGCACCGGCCTAAGTCAGTTCTTAGATAGCAATATGAACTGCTGCACGAATGACTAAAGGGACTACTACTCAGCACTGCATGTGGATGGCAAGCTATGAACCATATCCCAGACTGGTCTTGGACTGATACCAATTGTGGCCTGTAGTATTCTTGTGAATCTGATTACTTAGAGGAATCTAAGAAGATTCCTGATGTATACAGGAGAACATGAAATCACATCGTACACAAAAATACTCTATTGTGCAACCTATTCATTAGCTAAAACTTTGACTCACTTAAGGTCAAGCTGTGAGCTTATCTGGTTCACAAGCTGAGTTTCCACACTATGCCATATTCTACTTTCACTGTTTTTATGCAAAAAATATCCCAAATAGTGATACAGTAAAGTGACCGAAGTTCTTTATCTTTTTTTTTTTTTTTTAAGATTTATTTATTTATTTGAAAGTCATAGTTACATAGAGAGAGGAGAGGCAGAGAAAGAGAAAGGTAGTCCATCGATGGTTTGCTCCCCAGACAGGTGCAACTCCAAAGCCAGGAGTCAGGAGCTTCTTTTGGGTCTCCCACATTGGGTGCAGGGGCCCAAGGACTTGGGTCGTCTTCTAGTGCCATCCAGGCCATAGCGGATAGCTGGATCGGAAGTGGAGCAGCTGGGATTCGAACTGGCACCCATACGGGATGCTGGCACTGCAGGCGGTGGCCTTACCTGCTGTGCCACAGCGTCGGCCCTGTGAAGTTCTTTTATGTTTAAAAATCTTATGTTTTGGGCTGGCATTGTGGCATATCCCATGTTGGAGTGTCATTTTGAGTTTCATTTATTCTGCTTCCAATCCAGCTTCCTGTTAAAAGTGCCTGGGAAGGCAGTGGAAGATGGCCTAAGTACTTGGGATCCTGCCACCCATGTGGGGGACTTGGATGGAGATTATGGCTCTTGACTTAAGCTCGGCCCAGCCTGTTGTGGCCATCTGGGGAGTGAACCAGCAGATGGAAGCTCTTTTTTTCTGTTGCTCTGACTTTCAAATAAACAAATGTCAAGAAAAAAGTCATATCTTTCCAAAACACTGTCATTTTGAATTTAGGCTACATTGTCAGGAATTATGTTCCCAATGACCAAAAGAATACATGCAGATTACATTTCTAAATTTGAGCCATCTACATTTATGTTGAAAAATTTTCCTCTTCGACAGATTAAAAAAGCCATTTCCTGAACATGGGCTCATTAAGGAATCACATCCACATTATTTTTTTTATTTTTATTTTATTTTTTTTTCACAGGCAGAGTGGACAGTGAAGGAGACAGAGAGAAAGGTCTTCCTTTGCCATTGGTGTACCTCTCAATGGCCGTGGCAGCCAGCGAGCTGCAGCCAGCGCACCACGCTGATCTGAAGCCAGGAGCCCTGGGCCATAGCAGAGAGCTGGACTGGAAGAGGAGCAACCGGGACAGAATCCGGCGCCCCAACCGGAACTAGAACCTGCGATGCTGGCGCCGCAGGCGGAGGATTAGCCTATTGAGCTGCGGCGCCGGCCCCACATCCACATTATCTACAGTCATATTAAGATTCTCAGCAGTGTTACAAATACAGCTAGGTTGGGACACTACATTCTGTACCAGAGTGCCTCAGACTGAGTCCCGCCTGTGCTTGCAATCCAGCTTCCCAGTGCTAGTCTGAGTTCTAGCTACTCTGCTTCCTACCCAGCTTCCTTTAAATGTGCCTAGGAAGGCAGCAAATGATAGTCCAAGTACTTGGGTTCCTGCCACCCACCAGGGAGACCCAGATGGACTTTACCTGGCCCAGCCCTGGCTACTGCAGGCATTTTGGGAGTGAACCAGCAGATGGAACATTCTGTTACTCTGCCTTTCAAAAATTAAAACAAGTAAAGATATTAGCTATGATAGAAAATACAAAAACTGACAACATCTCCTGTGTGTTTCCAGTAACTCACTCACTATCCATAAGAGTATTTCCAATTATGCTGACATGTTGAAATGTTCATTCTAGTTTCATACAAATAATTTTTTACTGTCCACAAACTCCACATAAAAGAAAGACATAGATAAGCATGCACTATTTTTCTCTTTGGAATAAATAAGCTACATATCATAGCATTAAAACCAAAACTTAAGATTTCAGTCCTCCCCGACCCCTCTCAATTTCTTCATTGGAACACTGTCACAGTTCTCAGTATGGACTGTTTTACAATATATGTTATGGACTAATTGTGTCTCTTCTCCCCAGATTTATAAGTTGAAGCCCTAACCTCCAATGTACCTATAAGCAGAGGCCAGGAGAGGTAATCTGGGAGGGAATGATGGCTAAATGAGGTCAGAAAGATCGGGCCACAAGATGACTGACACGGTGCTCTCATATAATTAGTGCAAGAGCCACCAGGTCATTTTGTCTCTGTACACACAAAGAAACAGAGGATACAGTGATAAAGTGATCATCTGCAAGCCAGAGACCTCATCAGAAACCCAATCTGCTACTTCAAGCTCCAGAACTGTGAGAAAATTTCCACTATTTAAGTCACCCAGTCCATGGCACTTCGTAATGGCAGTCCAAGCAGACTCACACTGTAAAGTGTACTTTGCCATGCTGAATTTAATCTTTATATCAGATATCATGCTTATAATGAGCAAAGGCAGATAATCTGTGGTTATTTCACTTATAATCATAGTCTATCTTTCTGCAAACAATCACCATCTCTCTTCTATTTATACTGACATGTGGAATTTTCAATCTATGATTATTTAATATTGATAAGGAGGTGAGAAAAAATATTTTACTTTCACATTAACTATGCTACAAGAAAAACAAAACTTAAGAGTAAACACTAAGTCCAACTTTTGGAGGATGAAAAAAAAGAAATATGGTAAACTACAGACTGTGAATCCCATCTTAGAGGGAGCAACTATTACTTGGCCAAAGCACAGTTCTGACATGGGAAAATGATGGTCTGCAACTGTCAACTCTACAAATTTTCAATTTTTGGGGCCTGGCGCTGTGGCATAGTAGGCTAGGTCTCCACCTGAGGCACTAGCATCCCATCTGGGTTCCAGGACACTGGCTGCTTCTCTTCCAATCCTGCTTATGGCCTGGGAAAGCAGTGGAAGATGGCCCAAGAGCTGGGGTCCCTGTACCTGTGTGGGAGACCCAGAAGATCCTGGTTCTTGGTTTCAGATTGATTCAGCTCTGGCTGTTTCAGCCATTTGGGGAGTGAACCAGCAAATGGAAAACCTTCCTCTCTCTGTAACTCTACTTCTCAAATAAATAATTTAAAAAAATAATTTTCGATTTTGGATGTGACAGCAACTCAAATTTTTAAAAAGTACACTCATGAAAACCTGTATTCCCGCAAAGCTGCATTATACATATAGCCAAAAAGTGAAGACAACTCAAATGTCCATCAAGTGATGGATACCAAACGTGGTATATTCACAGAGAGGAATACTACTCATCCATAAAAAGGAGTATGTATTGACATATGCTATAACACAGAGAAACTTTGAAAACATTAATGTAAGTCAATGAAAGCAGACACAAAAGGCCACATATTGTATTATTCTATTTACATTAACAGTTCAAAAGAAACAAATACATGGAGATGGAAAGGTTAATGGTTTCCAAGGGCTGAGAGTGGGGAGAAATGGCAACTGAGAGTCAAATGGATACAGAATTTCTTTGTAGGCTGATTAAATTAGAATTAGAACTGGAATTAGACAGTGGTTATGGTGGCACAACAGAGTAAATCATGAAAACCACTGAATTATATACTTCAAAATAGTAAATTTTATCTTAGCCTCTTTAAAGCTGCACTATATAAAAGCAAGATAAACATTATTTTGGACCAACGTTAGCCTGTAAACTTCCAGCTGAGAATTCTATTCTATACTAGAGGCTCTCAAATGATACTCCCTTATCTGTTTACATGTAGTTAGAAGCATATGACTGCAAGAAATAACAAAAGAACAGTCTTTTTCCAATGAGTTAAACCACAACAAAAACAATGAAGATAAATTAAAGGTTAGTTGAGTTTCCCTTAACATTGCTTTCTTTCTCCAGTAAAGATTATTTTTAACTTTCTGGTTCCTTCTAATTTAAAATATGGTATCGAATACTGAGTGAAATAAATTTCAAGGTGTTCATTAAGCCCAATAGCTTTCAGCACTATACACACTAGACCACTAAATGACACCTAACATTAACTTGAACATCTACCACAATCTGAAATTACAACTCAACAAGTATATGAAAGTTTTAAGCTTTGTGTTATGATTGATCCTAATATAAATGGGATAAAAGTAAAAAGTCCCAGAAAATCTCAGAAAAGGCTAAAGAAGGTGGGATTTCAGATGGCTCTTGAAGTATAATCAAATTTTACACTGGTTGCTGGTGTTGTCACATCGCAGGTTAAGGTGAAGTTTGCAACACAATCTTCCCATGTCCAAATGCAGTTTCAAGTCCCAGCGGCTCTGCTTCTGACCTAGCTCCTAGCTAGTGCCCTGGGAAGGCAGAGGAAGATGGCTCAAGTGCCTGGGCCCCTGCCAGCCACATGGGAGACCAGGATAAAATTTCAGGCTCATGGCTTGGGCCTGGTCCAGCGTTATTTGGGGAGTGAACCAGCAGATAGAACTCTCTTCTCTTCACTGTGTGTATGTGTGTGTGTGCGTGTGTGTGTGTGTGAGAGAGAGACTGCCTTTCAATAAATATATCTTTAATTTTTATACCAAGGATGGGATGGGCACATTTTTGCTTTACTGTTCTAAGTATGTTAGACAATCCTTAACAATGTTGCCAACCTTCAAGCTATTCTTCCCAATTCATATCACTCCCCAACTGCATCCAGTGGCTATGATTGCTTATAACTGAAAGTAAAGCAAATAGTAAACAAGAATCATATTTCTTTGATCCTGCCATGGAACAGACCACAGTAAGTACCCCAAGAGGACGGGGTGAGAGAGCTTTGGGGCTGAATAATGTGATCCACTCCTACCAACTCCATACACGTGCAGCACTGGAAGTGCACAGGGACTCTGCAGACAGACTCCCTAGGTTTTAACACTGAATCTAACAATAGACTGTGTGACCTAGAGGAAGTTATTTAAATCACTTTGTTTTACCGCCCTCTTCTGAGAACAGGAAATGATAATGTATAATCATCCCCACCCTTATTTATGTCATTTTTTTTATGGTTTTTCTTTCTGAGGTTTCAGTTAACCACAGTGAAAGTACAGTCTGAAACAAGAAAAGTGAGGGGTGGGTGATATGGCGCAGCAGGTTAAAAGCGCCAGCCTGTAGTGCTAGCATCCCATAGGAGTACAAGTTCGAGTCCTGGCTTCTCCAATTCCCACACAGCACTCTGCTAATGGATTGGGAAAGCAGTTAAAGATGGCCCAAGTCCTTGGGCTCCTGCACCCATGTGGGAGAACTGGAAGAATGTCCTGGCTCCTGGATTCCGATGGGCCCAGTTCTGGCCATTGTGGTCATCTTCCAGTGGATGGAAGATCTCTCTGTCTCCACCTCTCCAACTCTGCCTTTCAAATAAACAAATCTTAAAAAAAAAAAAAAGTCAGTACATTATAATAAAAAAGTGTGCCGGCCGTAGTGGCCATTTTGGGGGTGAAAGAAGACCTTTCACTCTCTCTCTCTCATTGTCTAACTCTGCCTGTCCAAAAATAAAAATAAAAATAAAAAATAAAAGAAAAACTGTAGTACTACTAGAAGCTCCCTCAAAGTTTTGCTAAGAGGATTCAGTGAAAATTCATATGCAGCATTTGGTAGAATACAAAGAACACAGAATGTGCTCAACAGATGGTAGCTGTCGTTATTGTAGCAATTCCCCCTCAGCTACTCTGAGACCCCACTGAGAAATTTTAGAATAACATATTAGTAAGAGCTTTACTGTATTAAGAAAATAGTTTGTTTTGTTTTGATTTCTTCTTTAGAATACACAACAAGGGGTCGGCTGCTTGGGACATCCACATCCCATAGCGGAGTAGCTGGGTTTGAGTCCACCTCCACGTCTGATCCAGCTTCCTGCTAATGCACACCCAGGGAGGCAGCAAGTATTGGCTCAAGTGGGTCCCTGCCACCCACACAGGAGACCTGGATTGAGATCTGGGTTCTTGGCATTAGCCTGGAACAGGCCTGGCTGTTGTGGGCATTTGGGAAGTGAGCCAGAAAATGGAAGATCTCTCTGTTGGTCTCTTCTCTCTGCCTTTCAAATGAAAATAAGTAAGTTTTAAAATGCAACTCCCATCAACACCAGTGTTAATTTTAAAGCCTTCTGATAGGAGTAACAGTATTATCCTGACCATCATTTCCAGTTCACAATCTCTCTGATCTTCATTTTAATTATGTATGGGAATAAGAGAATAAATCAATATGACCAAACTGTATAACCAAAAGAACAAATAGTAAGTATAAATCCAGAACTAGTCCTTGGAGAACTAAAAATATAAAATTCAGCAGATGATCAGATTTCCTAAATTTACTATAGTTAGTGGAGTAGACTACAAATTTAATCTTAGATAGAAATAAACTTCCAAATAATATAACTGTATTACAAACAAATCCACAACACATATTTGAAATCATGTAAACAAGTGGATCCAGTACTTGAACCCAGGCACTCTGATATGTGATGTCAGGGTCCCAAGCAGCACTGTCAGTTGCACTGTACCTCCTTATATGGGAAAGTTCTCAATGTTTCAAACGGGGATAGGAATACAGAATTATATGCTTAGGTAGAAGAGTGTAAGAAAATAGAAGAGATTACAAAACAAAGCAAAATAAAACACACAAAAAAAACCTTGTTTAGGTGTTTCTTCCTCTTTTTTAGTCTCCTCATCCTCGAGGCTGGGACTCTCCCGGGAAGAGTTGTCCTGTTGGCTGGAGTTTTTCAACAGTACAGGATCAATCTGTGCTTTCAGGAGTGCAAGGGTCTCAGCCAACTCGTTTCGATTTCTAAACAAGGGGAAAAATAATATCATAAACATCTTTCTTCTGTTCTAAAGAACTTTCTGAATGAATAATACCTATCAGAAAAACAAAAATCCAAAAAACACCCCAAACACTGCTGAAGTAGCCCTAGGTGAATTTTACTAAGAAAGAATATATATTTTATTTTATTTTTTTAATTCTTTTTTTTAAAGATATGAATTTTCTTTTTTTTTGGACAGGCAGAGTGGACAGTGAGAGAGAGAGACAGAGAGAAAGGTCTTCCTTTTCCGTTGGTTCACCCCCCAATGGCCGCCGCGACTGGCGCGCTGTGGCCAGCGCACTGCGCTGATCCGAAGGCAGGAGCCAGGTGCTTATCCTGGTCTCCCATGGGGTGCAGGGCCCAAGCACTTGATCCATCCTCCACTGCACTCCCGGGCCACAGCAGAAAGCTGGCCTGGAAGAGGGGCAACTGGGACAGAATCCGGCGCCCCGACCGGGACTAGAACCCAGTGTGCCGGCACTGCAAGGTGGAGGATTAGCCTAGTGAGCCGCGGTACCGGCATAAGAAAGAATATATATTTTAAATATATACCTCAAAGAGAAATTGCTATTCTCCTTTCTGATTAGAATGGTAATTCAATCTCTTTGGTTGAAAAGAAAACAAAAACACAAGGTAAATGCTTGATCACTTTTTAAATATTATACAATCTTCAGGGAAATGGAATTAATGTAAAACTTGATTTAAGAAGTCTTTTTTAACAAAATGATTCCAGTTCTTGATTATTTGAGAAATAAGAATTTGTTTCTACTATCAAAGATAATAGCATTGATGTTGTAAAATTATGATCCAGAACTTTCTGAGTAATCATGGCAAAAGTAAGCTCTAATAAACATGTCTAGAAACATTATGATGGGGCTGGCATTGGGTAGAGCACTTTAAGTTGCCACTGAAATACCGGTATCCCATGTAGGAGTGCAGATTCAAGCTCGGCTGCTCCCATTCTGACACAGCTCCCTACTAATGCACCTGGGAAGGCAACACATTGTCCTAACCAATATATAGTGGAACATGTTTCCTCCTGGTCTAAGGGTTATAATATGAGTTAGGTGCTAAACTTCAATTCAATAAAAAAATCATAAACACAAACAAATAAAACATGGAAAAGTGTAGATATCATGTATTGCCAAGTATGGGCTAAGTACCTGGTCTTTCACAGTATAATCTCCATCTTAGATCACTATATAGATCACATCACATTGCCTGTATCTTTCTCCTAGAAGCACAGTTCCTTAAGAAACAGTACTAAGTCTTTAGAGCTACACAGCAGACCACAGTATTAATACAGCAAATCTTTTATAAATACTTATACAGTTCCAGAGTTCAGCCACATTATTCTACGTTTTCTGCATGAATTCCAAATGATCGAATTCACAAAAAAGAAAACTGAGAGGGACATCATATTTTTTTATGGATGCCAAGAAAACTGAAGCTAAGCATTAATTGATAATATCAACTGCAGTGTTAATTGATAAGAAGTTAACATCAGTTGGTGAGTAATAGGTTTTGGGTATTACTCTAGGAGCTTTACATGGAATAGTCCATAAAACCAGTATAACCTGATATAATTACCATCACCTGGTGGGGAGGCTGAGGTCACACAGAAAGGGGAATTTCCTAAGGCTTACCTGGAGTGTAATCTAGCAGGCTGAATTCCAGATACTCTGACTCCAGAGTCGGACTTGTTAATCACTGTGTTATGTTAGGAGCATATACTTTAGAAGTGTCTTTACAGGGTTTGTAATTATGCACATAGGAAAAGTATAAACACTATTTAGAAATCAGGTTTTCAAAAATAACCACCAAGACACTACAAATCTTTAAAAAAAAAAAAAATGGATGGCTATATGGTGAAATGAACATATGTTAAAGATTCCATTAACCAATTTTGATAAATGCATACACCATGTAATCTACACATCACTATCAAGATCAGGAACATTGTTAACACAGAAAACTCTGTCCTATCCCTTATTGAATCCCTCTTCTAGAACCAGCACCCACACAGGATGCCAGCGCTTCAGGCCAGGCTTTAGCCTGCTGTGCCACAGCGCAGACCCCTCTTTTTTTTTTTTTTGAAAGGCAGAGTTAGAGAGAGAGAGAAAGGCCTTCCTTCCGTTGGTTCACCCCCCAAATGGCTGCTACAGCCGGCGCACTGCACAGATCCAAAGCCAGGAGCCAGGAGCTTCCTCCTGGTCTCCCATGCAGGTGGAGGGCCCGAGCACTTGGGCAATCCTCCACTGCACTCCCGGGCCACAGCAGAGAGCTGGACTGGAAGAGGAGCAACCGGGACAGAATCTGGCGCCCCAACTGGGAATAGAACCTGGGGTGCCGGAGCCGCAGGTGGATGATTAGCCTAGTGAGCCATGGCACCGGCCCCTCCTCGTTTTTTTAAAGATTTATTTTTGCAGGGGAAGTAGCAGGGGTTAAAGCTTACTCTGATAGCCTTTTTGTTTGAGCTTTGTTTGCTTGTGTTTGTGTTTTACTTTTTTGGAGCAGACAGTTTCAAGAAAGCTTTTGGCTTGTGAATTCAATTTTAAGGGGACGGGCTTTGGACTGAGGGCTGGGCCCCAGGGTGATCCTCAGCCTCCGAGCCTCCCCAAAGAGCTGTGGAGCCTCTGTGATAGGGGAGACATTTTCCTCTCTTGTTGATTGGGCTTTTCCTTTCCCTGATGTATACAATCTCTTAGTGGCTTATGTCCCTCCTCCCAAAACATGTACTGCACTGTGTTCTGGGCAGTCGATACTTGTGTGGCTCTGAGTCTTGGCTGTTTTGTTCTCTCTGGCCTGGAACGCTCATTGATGTTTCCAGCCTGGCCTTGGTGCACTGTCCTGCAGCCCAGGGCACAGGACTTTAAGCTCTTCCCTTACCCTTGCCTGGTTCACTCTGGGAGGTTAGGAATTGAATCAGTCTCTGTGGGTCGATCCTTTAAGACCTATTGGAGTTAGGTATTAGTCCCTTCAGTAAGCAGAGACTACGTATTATTTACCATTGACACATGATACTCACTACTTATTTTTCTGGTGTGTGTGATGTTTAGCCCTTGGCCCTGATACCCAGCTGAAGCCAGTGAATCCCTTCAGTTATAAACAAAGCTTTTACAAGTCATTTTTGCTTACACTATAAGAGGGTTAACCTGGCCATCTCAAAGCTAATTAGGAACTCTAACTAGCAGCTTTAAATTTCTTGATTAAAAACTTAAAGTATTAGTCCTTTAATAATAAAGGTGCTCCTGATGAAAAGATTTAAGAATGATGCTAGTTGGTGCTTAATGAAAATATTTTGAACGAATGTATGTACCAGTTATTGCCATTTCTTTATTATATTGAAAAGTTTTCTTTTAAGTAAATAGCAGTTTTTCAGTGTCAAAAAAAAAAAAAAAGATTTGTTGGGGCCAGTGCTGTGGCATAGCAGGTAAAGCTACATGGGCACCAGTATGAGTCTGGCTACTCCACTTCTGATCCAGCTCTCTGCTATGGCCTGGGAGAGCAGTGGAGGATGGCCCAAGTCCTTGGGCCCTGCACCCCCTGGGAGACCCAGAAGAAGCTCCTGGCTCCTGGCTTCGGATTGGTGCAGCTTGGGTCATTGTGGCCAACTGGGGAGTGAACCAGTGATGGAAGACCTCTCTCTCTTTCCCTCTGTCTCTCCTCACTCTGTGCAACTCTGACTTTCAAATAAATAAATAAATCTTTTAAATTTTTTTTGTTTATTTGATAGTCATAGTTACAGAGAGAGTGAGAGTGAGAAAGATCATACATCTGCTGGTTCATTCCCCAGATGGCCACAATGGCATGGCAAGGGGAGGCCAAAGCCAGGAGCTTCATCTGGGTCTCCTGTGTGGGTGCAGGAGCCCAAGCACTTGGGATATCTATTGCTGCTTTTCCCAGGCCATTAGCAGGGAGCTGGATCATAAGTGGAGCAGCTGAGACTTGAACCACCACCACCCATGTGGGATGCTGGTGGCACAAGCAGTGGCTTTATCCACTATACAACACTGGCCCCCACTGAAAGATTTTAAACCAGACTAAAGTGAGATTTGTGTTTCAGAAAGGTTCACTCTGGCATTCACTTGGAGGATATTTTGAGAGGAAACGATATTAGCAATCAAAAGAACTATTTAAAGAGTTGCGATTATAGTTTAGGTGAGAGGCTTTACCCGCTATACCACAACGCAGGTCCCTGCTATGAACAGTCTTACATGAGGCTTTTGTAAATATGTTTACATTTGTCAAATATAAATTCATAGAAGTGAAACAGATGGGTTAAAAGATGAGAGTTGGAAGAAACTGCCAAACTGTTTAGAAAGCCATATAAAACTGCTTCCCAAAGCACTAACACCATCTTAAATTGCCACTAACAAGGCGTTAGAGTTCCAGTTGGTCCACATCCCTGCTAACAGTTGGTTTTTCAACTAACGTTCATTCTCTTCATCGTAACCGACATAAAGTCATGGCTCATCATGGTTTTAACTGGGAATTCTGATAAGTAACGAAGCTGGATAGATTTTCATGTGAATATTGGCCTCACGTATACATCCTTATGAAGTAATTACTAAACAGTCTGCATAAAACTTTAGCTTCCTCAGTAGAAATGCCAGAAAAGCACCACATGAAGTCCTTCTTTGATAATCAAAGTAGCACTTGATGATGTCTAGTTTCTCTAAGACATCTATTTCATAAAATCCTTTACAATTGATAATCATACACTATACACTATAATTTTGTTAAATTCAAATAATATGCTTATCTTCATCATTCTTTTTTAAAGATTTATTTTGAAAAGAGTTACAGAGAGAGGTAGAGAGAGAGAGAGAGAGAGGTCCTCCACCCGATGGTTCACTCCCCAGATGCCACAACGGCCGGAGCTGCGCTGATCTGAAGCCAGGAGACAGGAGCTTCTTCCGGGTCTCCCACACGGGTTCAGGGGCCCAAGAACCTGGGCCATCCTCCCCTGCACTGCTGGACCACAGCAGAGAGCTGGACTGGAAGAGGAGCAACCGGGACAGAATCCAGAAACCCAACAAGGACTAGAATCCGAAGTGCTGGTGCCGCAGGCAGAGGATTAGCCTAGTGAGCTGCAGCGTCAGCACAGAATTCTTTTAAGAATGGTGAAGATTAACTAATACTAGTTAAGAAAATCATCTGAAGCTGGCACTGCAGCGAATCAGGTTAAAGCTTTGGTCTGAAGCACCGGCATCCCATATGGGCACCAGTTCAAGGCCTGGCTGCTCCACTTCTGATCCAGCTCTCTGATGTGGCCTTGGAAATCAGTATTAGATGGTCCAAGTCCTTGGGCCCCTGCACCCATGTAGGAGACCCAGAAGAAGCTCCTAGCTACGGATCACCCCATCTCTGGCCATTGCGATCATCTGGGGAGTGAACCAGGGGATGGAGGACCTCTCTCTCTGTCTCTACCTCTCTATGTAACTCTGTCTTTCAAATAAATAAAATGAAAGAAAGAAAATCTTTATTATAAGAAAAAAATTTCTACTTGCTTTACTTACTTTTTCCTCATCATCTGAGTTTCTACAGCAATTTCTTGCTAGACTTAATGCCTTCTTTTTTTTTTTTTTTTTTTTTTTTTTGACAGGCAGAGTGGACAGTGAGAGAGAGAGAGACAGAGAGAAAGGTCTTCCTTGGCCGTTGGTTCACCCTCTAATGGCCGCCGCGGTAGCGCGCTGCGGCCGGCGCACCGCGCTGTTCCGATGGCAGGAGCCAGGTGCTTCTCCTGGTCTCCCATGGGGTGCAGGACCCAAGCACTTGGGCCATCCTCCACTGCACTCCCTGGCCACAGCAGAGAGCTGGCCTGGAAGAGGGGCAACCGGGACAGGATCGGTGCCCCGACCGGGACTAGAACCCGGTGTGCCGGCGCCGCAAGGCGGAGGATTAGCCTGTTGAGCCACGGCGCCGGCCTCTTAATGCCTTCTTAAAGATTCCACTTCGAAGCCAGCATTGTGCCATAGTGGGTAAAGCCGCCACCTGCAGTGCCGGCATCCCATATGGGCACTGTTTCGAGTCCTGGCTGCTCCACCTCCAATCTAGCTCTATGCTATGACCTGGGAAAGCAGTAGAAGATGGCCCAAGTCCTTGGGCCCCTGCACCCACACGGAGACCTGGAAGAAGCTCCTGGCTCCGGACTTCGGATTGATGCAGCTCCAGCCTCTGCAGCCAGTTGCGGAGTAGACCAGTGAATGGAAGATCTCTCTCGATCTCTCTCTCTCTCTCTCTCTCTGCATCTCCTTCTTTCTCTGTGTAACTCTGACTTTCAAATAAATAAATAAGTCTTAAAAAAAAAAATTCCATCTCACACAAACCAGCAGGTTTCATTAGAAAATGCTTTGATCTCCTCTACCAGCCTTAGGACAATTATTTCTATGTAACTCAATAAAAGTGAACACGCTTGCTTCTATCCAGCCAAGTTCTACTCCCTCATAATGTGTATCCAGTGATCACACCTCAGTCATTGAGACTGACAGTCTTTCACAAAGGAAGCCTTTACATACTTGGAAAAAGTTCTATCTCCCTAGGTCAAGCATTTCTCAGCTCATTCAATCACCTTCTCTGAGGTTCTTCCCATGAAAGACTTACTTTGCTATGTTAACATTTCTGGTAGAATGTTATATAAAAACCTGAAGAAAAAACTTTTATTCCAGGTATCATCATCTAGGTCAAGTAAGATGATGCCTCACATTATTTTAGGTAGCAAAAAAATAGATGAATGACAAGTAATACCATGTTTTAGCACAAACAATAATAACACAATGTTTTCCACATTCACTTTTTAAAACCATGTGAGATCTATGTCAACAAGGTGACTTACTACATTTTAAAATAGCAGTTACACCATGTTAATGAGTTAAAGCTAACTCAACTGCCTTGTACGAAGATAATTCCTTGATAAAAAGCACAAACAGACCCAACTAGGAATTTGAGGAAAACTATTACTCTTCCTCACAAAATACACATAGCATATATAACTAAGTGCCATTTCTTACCAAGTAAGGAATTTTACAGGGGCCCAGAAACCTTCTAGAGATCACAGTGCTATGCTATTCACTACTATATGCCCAACTGTTTAGAGTAGCACCTGTTACACAGTTGGTATGCAATATAAACATAAACATAACAAAGGAAAAAAATTAGTGCCAATCACATGGCCAAGAACTGGATTTAAGGGGCCAGTACTGTGGTGCAGTGGGTGACACTGCACTTGTAATGCCGGCATCCCATCTCAGAGTGCCCATTTGATTCTGGCTACTCCATTTCCAACTCAGCCCACTGCTAATGTGCCTGAGAAGGTAGGGGAGGATGGATCAATTACCTGGTACCCTGCCACCTGTGGGAGACTGGGATGGCTTCATCCTGGCCCAGATCTGCAGCCATTTGGGGTGTGAACCAGCAGATGGATTATTTGTCTCTGTCTCTTCCTCTCTATAGCTATTTCAAATAAATAAGCCAATTAATTTTAAAACTGGCTTTTATTACCCTAAATCAGGCTGAACAAACCCAATGTTTTCAGAATCAACCCAAATATTTCCATGCCATTTAGGAAAAATTCCCTGGTGCACATGATATGGAAATGCATGTATTCATAGATGCTTCAGAACGCTTAAGATTAAACTGGCACCAGTTTATTTAAAAAACTGTTTCTGTTAACATGGAAAAACTGTGTTTGGGTGTAATGTAAAAGCATTTGCCTTTGAATCGTTGCCAAATACGTCATTTTATGTTTATGTTTAGAATAAACAGACATCTACACTTAGAATGAGCTGGGGAAAAAAGCAGCAGAAGGAATGAAACCAGGGGAAAGAGTCAAGAAGAAGAGCTAAAGCAATAGTAATGTAATTTTATCCTTTCTGCTGGTATATATTTCTTCAATGAAGAAACTAAAATTTCAATACTGGAGTTTACAAATGTTAACAGGCAGCGTGGGGTGTATCAGTTAAGACACGGCGATTTAGAACACTAGCATTCCACATTAGAATGCTTAGACTCCTGTCCCAACTCTGCTGACCCCAGCTTTTTGATAATGCAGACATCAGGAGGCAGCAGTGAGGACTCAAAAAGTCCTTGACAACCATGTGGGAGATCAAGTTGAGTTCATGGGGCGTATTGCATAAAGCCACTGCCTGCGGTTCCAGCATCTCATATGGACATCAGTTCAAGTCCTGGCTGCTTCAATTCTTTTTTTTTTTTTTAATTTTTTTTTTTAAGATTTTATTTATTTATTTGAGAGGTAGAGTTACTGACAGTGAGAGGGAGAGACAGAGAGAAAGGTCTTCTTTCTGTTGGTTCACTCCCCAAATGGCCGCAATGGCTGGAGCTGTACTGATCAAAAGCCAGGAGCCAGGAGTTTCTTCTGGGTCTCCCATGTGGGTGCAGGGGCCTAAGCACTTGGGACATCTTCTACTGGTTTTCCAGGCCACACAAGAGAGCTGGATTGGAAGAGGAGTGTAAACTACTCCAAAGCGCTGGCTCCCTTGCTGCTCCACTTCCAATCCAGCTCTCTGCTGTGGCCTGGGAAAGCAGTAGAAGATGGCCCAAGTCCTTGGGCTCCTGCACCCACATGGGAAGACCCAGAGGAAGCTCCTGGTTCCTGGCTTGGGATCAGTGCAGTTCTGGCTGTTGTGGTCAATTGGGGAATGAACCAGCGTATGGAAAACCTCTCTCTCTCTCTGCCTCTACTTCTCTCTGCGTAACTATGACTTTCAAATAAGTAAATAAATCTTTTTTTTTTTTTTTTTTTAAGGTTGAATTCATGGCTCCTGGCTTTAACGTGGCCCAGCATTAGCTGTTGCAGGAATTTGGGCAGTGAACCAGTGGATGGACCTCTGTCTCTTTTCTTTCTCTGACACTTTATCTTTCAAACAAATGTAAAAAAAAAGTTTCTGTAAAGAAAAAACTTTAGGCCAGTGCCGTGGCTCAACAGGCTAATCCTCCACCTAGCAGCGCCGGCACACCGGGTTCTAGTCCCGGTTGGGGCGCCGGATTCTATCCCGGTTGCCCCTCTTCCAGGCCAGCTCTCTGCTATGGCCCGGGAAGGCAGTGGAGGATGGCCCAAGTGCTTGGGCCCTGCACCCCATGGGAGACCAGGAGAAGCACCTGGCTCCTGGCTTTGGATCAGCGCGATGCGCCGGCCACAGCGGCCATTGGAGGGTGAACCAACAGCAAAAAGGAAGACCTTTCTCTCTGCCTCTCTTACTAACTCTGCCTGTCAAAAAGAAAAAAAAAAAAAAAAGTGGGATTAAGAGATAAGCCTAGGGGCTGGCATTATGGAATAGCAGGTTAAGCCTTCGCTTGGAATGGGATGCTGCTCTACTTCTGATCCAGATCCCTGCTAATGTGCCTAGGAAAGCAGTGGGGGAATGTCCCAAGTCTGGGAAGATAGCAGAACATGGCTCAAGTAGAAGTCCAGGATAGAGTTCTTGGCTCCTGGCTTTGCCTGGCCCAGATCGGGCTGTTGTAGCTGTTTGGGGAATGGACCATAAGATGGAAGATCTCTCTGTGTCTGTATCTGTCTGCCTTTCAAATAAGGAAGCAGATAAATCTGGAAGGGGAGGAAGGACAGGAAAGAGGAGAGAGAGAGAAGCAAGAAGAGGAAGGAAGGAAGGAAGGATGGAGAGAGGGAGAGAGAGAAGAGAGGGAGCAAGAGAGCACACCAGCGCTGTTCAATAGCAGCACAGCAGGTTCAGACATCACTTCTGAAGCTGGCATGCCATATGGAAGTACCAGTTTAAGCTCTGCTTGTTCTGCTTTGCAGTCTGGCTTCCTGTTAATGTGCCTGAGAAGACACCTTGTGGCTTTGGCTTGAACCAGACTTGCTGTTACAGTCACGGAATAAACCAAAGGATGGAAGAGCTTTCTCTCTCTCTCTTCTTCTTTCAAATAAATAAATGTTTAAAAAATATATAAAATTTCAGAGTTGCTAAAAAAGGCTGAAGTAAATACAAGGGAAAGATTAGATTTGGTGGGCAAATTTTAAGGAAGCAAAGTTCACAGAATATGAGAATAATTTTTTTAAAAGATGTATTTATTGCGGCCGGCGCCGTGGCACACTAGGTTATTCCTTTGCCTGTGGTGCTGGCATCCCATGTGGGCGCCGGTTCTAGTCCCAGCTGCTCCACTTCCAGTTCAGCTCTCTGCTGTGGCATGGGAAAGCAGTAGAGGATGGCACAAGTGCTTGGGCCCCTGCACCCGCATGAGAGACCAGGAGGAAGCACCTGGCTCCTGGCTTCGGATCGGCACAGCTCCAGCCGTTGCGGCCACTTGGGGAGTGAATCAAGGGAAGGAAGACCTTTCTCTCTCTCTCTCTCTCTCTCTCTCTCTCTCACTGTCTGCAACTCTGCCTGTCAAATAAATAAATAAAATATTTAAAAATAAATAAATAACAAATTTAAAAAGATGTAGTTATCTATTTGAGCAGCAGAGTTACAAACAGTGAGAGGAAGAGACAGAAAGAAAGGTCTTCCACCTGTTGATTCACTCCTCAAATGGCCACAGTGGCCGGATCTGAGCTGATCAGAAGCCAGTAGGCAGGAGCGTCTTCCGGGTCTCCCACACAGGTACAGGGGCCCAAGTGCCTGGGCCATCTTCTACTGCTTTCCCTGGCGACAGTAGAGAGCTGGACTGGAAGAGCAGCAGCTGAGACTAGAATTAGTGCCCATATGGGATGCTGGCACCGTAGGCGAAGACTTAACCCACTGTGCCATAGTATGGCCCTGAGAGTAATATTTTTAAAGGATTTATTTATTTTATTTGAAAGGCAGAGTTATAGAGAGGCAGAGGCAAAGACAGAGAGAGAGAGAAGGAGGTCTTCCATCCAATGGTTCACTCCCCAAATGGCTGCACTTGCCAGAGCTTAGCTGATCTGAAACCAAGAGCCAGGATCCTCTTCCAGGAACCAGGCACTTCATCTGGGTCTCCCACACAGGTGCAGGAGTCCAAGCACTTGGGCCATCTTCTGCTGCTTTCCCAGGCCATTAACAGGGAGCTGAATTGGAAGTAGAGCAGCTGGGACTTGAATCAGTGCTCATACAGGATGCCAAGTGTTGTAGGCAGTGTCTTAACTGACTGTGCTACAATGCCAACTCCTGGCCAGTTCATCTTTTTTTTTTTTTTTTTTTTTTTGACAGGCAGAATGGATAGTGAGAGAGAGAGAGAGAGAGAGAGAAAGGTCTTCCTTTGCCGTTGGTTCACCCTCCAATGGCTGCCGTGGCTGGCGCACCGCGCTGATCTGAAGGCAGGAGCCAGGTACTTATCCTGGTCTCCCATGGGGTGCAGGGCCCAAGCACTTGGGCCATCCTCCACTGCCTTCCCGGGCCATAGCAGAGAGCTGGCCTGGAAGAGGGGCAACCGGGATAGAATCTGGCGCCCCAACCAGGACTAGAACCCGGTGTGCTGGCGCCGCTAGGTGGAGGATTAGCCTGTTGAGCCACAGCGCCGGCCTAGAGCAGAAATATTTAATCCACAACTTTCATATATAATTTACTTACTGGAGAGACAAAGAGAGAGAGTTAGAGAGATAGCGAGAGCACATGTGCACTAACATCTGCTAGTTTACTCCCCAAATACCTGCTACAGCAGTCAGCTGAGGTTGGAGCTGGGCCAGGGGACTCAATTCAGATCACACATGTGGGCGGCAAGGGTTCAAGCTCTGGAGTTATCACTGCTGCCTCCCAGGGTGTGCATTAGAAGGAAGCAGGAGTCGGGAGCCAGAGATGCATATCAGATCCAGGCACTGCCATATGGGTTGTAGGTGTCTCAATGCCTAGGCCAAATGCCTGCCCTGAATCTGCTAATTCTTAAACTATACAGCTACAAAGTCAGAATAATAAAGACAAAGATTCTGAATAAAGTTTCAATGCTTTTGTAAAAAGATTTATCAAGGTTGTACATTTAATCTTTTTGCTCAAATATATTTGACAACATACATGAGAAATCAAGATTTTTATAAAGGACTGTAACAGTACCGTTTTTCTGTTTTCCTCAGAACACCAATGAAGAAAGATAATACATAACAAAAACAGAATATTATACTGTGTCAAGACGAACTGGCCAAACTAAGATAGTTAGAAATAAACCATGCTCAGGCCAGCGACAGGGCTCATTGGGTTAAGGGGCTGCTTCTGCCAGCTGCAACACTGGCATCTCACATGGGTGCTGTTTTGAGTCCTAGGTGCTCCACTTCTAATCCATGCATTGGAGGATGGCCCAAATCCTTGGGCCTCTGCACCTATGTGGGAGACCTGGAAGAAGCTCCTGGCTCTTGAGTTCTGCTTGGCCAAGCCCTGGCCATTGCATTCATTTGAGGAGTGAACCAGCGGACAGAACATCTCTAACTTTCTCTCTGTACCTCTGGCTTTCAAATAAATAAATAAAATCCTAAAAAAGAAGAGACTACACCAAAGAAAAAAGATAACTGAATGAAAACAAAACAACACTTTTCTTTTCTTTCTCTGTGTATGTTTTTCTATGCATATTATTTATACATTATTATCAATAACCTGGGTGTCTATGTCCTGATAGGGACTGAACAAATAATTAACAAGTGCCTGCTATGGGTACTGTGTTAGGCACTAGGAGAGGGCCTGGAAATTCCCCAACTCCACAGAAAGGAGCATCCCTGTTGCCTTACAAATCATATTCCTAAAGAAAAGAAAACAAAGCAAGAAACATTCAAATAAATACAGAAAGAGTGCAACATAAGATACCTGACAATGCATTTCCATGAAGAGCCATCTTGATCATCTTGTTCCTCTATGTACATTCTGACATTGTGATCCTGATCCAACTGGTACCAGTACATGAGGCCATCTTTGTCTCGCCCAATTGGTTGGAGACGCATAGTATCAGCATCCTCCTCATTAATAATGTTCTTGAATTTAAGATTGTCATCAAACTGACACTCGCAGAGATACTGAAAAATAATCATACATGGTTTAAAACAGCCCATAAAGATTCCTCCATCATGGTAAATATGATACAACTACCAAAATGACTCAAGGATGGGAGCAAACGGAACCTAATTTTGCTACTTCATTATACTCTCCTCTCTTTTCTAGAATCTGTTTAGAATAATCAATTTAAAAAGATAAATGTTAACAATTAGTAAGTTGGAAACAACAATTGATACACAAATTAAACATATCTATTTCTAAAGTATGGAGCCTGTTTGCACTAAAAAGCTCCAAATTGGCTTGCTCATGGCATAAATTATTTTTTGTTAAAATATTCATTTATATTTTAATTGACAAAAATCATATATAATAGTGTACGTGCTTCATACATGTACACAGTGTGGAATAGCTGAATAAAGTTAATCAACATGTAGCATTTAATGTTTTGTTGTGGTAAAAACACCTTAAATATATTCTTTGCAATTTTCAAGTGTGCAACATTTTGTTATAATTATAATTACCATATGGAAAATAGGTATCCTGAACTAATTCCTCTTTTCTAAGTGAAGTTTTGTAAAGTTGGCCATTATCCCACAATCTGCCTTCTAACAGCCCCTCAATCCCTAGTAAGCACTGTCCCGTTCTCTTTGTCTATGAGTACTATTCTTTTAGATTCTACACACAAGAGAGATCATGAGGCATTTCTTCTGCGCTTTACTCATTTCACTTGGCACTCTTAGGTTGATTCCTTATGTTGGCGACTGTGAACACAGAAATGCACATACCTTGGAGTTTTTGTTGTGGCGCCATGGGTTAAAGCTGCCCACTGCTATGCCAGCATTCCATATCAGAGTGCTGGTTCAAGTCCTGACTACGCCATTTCTGATCCAGCTTTCTGCTACTGTTCCTAGGAAAGCAGCAGATGATGGCCCAGCCTAGATATTTATGGACATTTGGAGAGTGAACAAGGGGATGGAAGATTTCTTCCTTTCTTTCTCTCTCTCTCACTTGCTCTCAACTCTACCTTTTAATTAAAAAAAAAACCTTTAAGAAAAAGAGAAGTACACATATTTCTTTACAAGCTGGCTTCATTCCTTTTGGTTATTTACCCAGTAGTGGATTTACTGAATAAGGATAGCTCTATTTTTAAATTTCTGAGGGACTGCTATACTTTTCCCATCATGTCTGTACTATACTTTGTCACCAACAGAATACAAGTGTTCCCTTTTCTCCGCATCTTTACCAACACTTACATCATAGCTGTTTGATAACAGTCATCCTAACAGGTATGAGGGGATATCTCATTGTGGCTTATTTCATACTAAATGATTAATGATGAGAAACACATTTCTAAATGTATGTTGGCCATTTATTTTTCTTCTCTTGAGAAATGCCTATTCAGATCTTTGGCCTATTTTTTAAAAAATAATTTATTAGAGATAGAGATGAGAGAGTATCTCTTCAAACTACTGGTTCACTCCCCAAACGGCTGCAACAGCTTTGGCTGGGTAAAGCCAAAGCCAGGAGCATGGAACTCCACCCGAATTTCCAATGTGGGTGGCGGGAGCCAAAGCACTTAGTTACTTTCCCAGGCACAATAGCAGGGAGTTGGATCAGAAGCGTAGACGCTGAGACCTGAACCTGTGCTCCTAAACAGGATGCAGCATTGCAGCTGGTGGCTAAAACCGTTGTGCCACAATGCCAGCTCCTTTTGTCCATTTTCAAATTATCCATTTTCTCACTAGTGAGTTGAATATATATATATATGTATATATATATGCTATTAATCCTTTATCAAATGTATTGTTTGCAAATATTTTCTCCAATTCTACAGGTTGTCTCTTCACTAGGTTGATCCTTCCCTATGCCTAAGTATTTTTATTTGATGCATTCCCATTTAACTATTTTTGTTTTTCTTTTTTTCTCGGCTTTGTTTTAAAAATATAATTTAATTTATTTATTTGAGAGGTAGAGTTCAGAGACAGAGAGAGCAACAGACAAGAGAAAGGTCTTCCATCCACTGGTTCACTCCCTAAATGGTCACAATGGCCAGAGCTAAGCCGATCTGGAGCCAGGAGCTTCTTCCAGGTTTCCCATGTGGGTGCAGAGGCCCAAGCACCTGAGCCATCTTCTACTGCTTTCCTGGGCACATTAGCAGAGAGTTGGATCAGAAGAGGAGCAGATGGGACACAAACTGGCGCCCATATGGGATGCCAGAACCATAGGCAAAAGCTTAGCTTAGCCTACTGTGCTACAGCGTCAGCCCTATTTTGCTTTTCTGATCTTAGTTTTTGGTTTTATAGAAAAAAAAAAAAAAAGTCTCTGTCCAGATCAGTAACAAGTAGCTTTCTCCATTAAAAAAAAAAAAAACAAAACAAAACCCGATTTATTTATTTATTTGAAAGGCAGAGTCACAGGGAGACAAAGATCTCCCATCTATTGGTTCACTCCCTAAATGGTCACAAAGGCCAGGCTGAAGCCAGAAGGTCTCTCACTAGGGTGTAGGGGCCCAAGGACCTGAGCCATCATCCACTGCTTTCCTAGGCAAATTAGAAGCGTGCTGGATCAGCAGTAGAGCAGCTGGAACTAGAACTGGCATCCATATAAGATACTATCATTACACGCAGTGGCTGAACCTACTATGCTGTAACACTGGCCCCAGCTTTACCCAGTTGTTTTTTTTTTTTTCCTTTTTTAGATTTATTTATTTTATTTGAAAGGCAGAGTTAGAGAGAGAGAGAGAGAGAGAGAGAGGAGACAGAGAGAAGCATCTTCCAACTGCTGGCTCACTCCCCAAATACCCACAACAACCAGGCTGGGCCAGGAGGACGCCAGAAGTCAGGAGCTTTTGTGACTCCTACGTGGATGTAGTGGCTAAAGATCTTGGGCCATCTTCTACTTCTTTCCCAGGTGCATTAGCAGGGAGCTGGATTGAAAGTGGAACAGCTGGGACTCGAAATGGCGCCCATATGGGATGATGGCACTACAGGCAGTGGCTTTAATCTGTTGTGGTACATTGCTGCCCCCAACTTTCCCTATTTTTTCCCTGTAATTTCCCTTTTTTTTTCCTTCGTATTTTTGTCAAAGATCGGTTAACTGTATGTACATGTGTGGATTTACTTCTGGCCTCTGCATTTTGTTCTATGTATGCTTCTATACTACCAGCACACTGTTTTGGTTATTATAAATTTGTAGTAGACTTTGAGATTGGTGGGCAGTACATCTTCAGCTTTGTTCTTTCTGCTCAAGAATGCTTTGGCTATTCAGTCTTTTGTGGTACCATATAAATTATGGGACTTTCTTCATTTTTAAATTTCTGTTTACCATCTCTCAGAATCTTAATAGGATTCTATTTAACCTACAGATTGCTTTAAGTAATATGGACACTTTAACACTATGAATTCTTCCAGTACATGCCTAGGATCTTTCCATTTGTGTTTTCAATTTCTTTTCTCAATGTTTTACAGTTTTCACTATGGAGATCTTTCTCCTCTTTGGTTAAATTTATTCCTATATATTTTATTTTTCTGATATCATTGTAAATAGGACTTTTTTTCTTTGTTTTTGATAGTTCTTTATTAGTGAACAGAAATGTTATTAATTTTTTAATGTTGATCCTGCAACTTTCAATTCATTTATTAGTTCTATCATTTTTTTTTGGTGTTTTCTGGGTTTAGTATATGCAAGAGGAAGCTGTCTACAGTGAAAACTTAAGTTCTTCCTTTCTTGTTTTTATTGAATTATTTGAAAGAGAGTTATAGACTTAGAGGTAGAGACAGATCTCCCAACTGCTGATTCACTCCCCAAGTGGCTGTAATGGCCAGGGCCGAGCCAGGCAGATGTCC
Source organism: Lepus europaeus (assembly GCF_033115175.1). NCBI lineage: Eukaryota > Metazoa > Chordata > Mammalia > Lagomorpha > Leporidae > Lepus > Lepus europaeus. Next base: position 67,038,240 of record NC_084833.1, read on the forward strand.
GGAGTTTCATCCAGGTCTCCCATGTGGGTGCAGGGGCCCAAGCACTTGGGCTGGCTCCATTGCTTTTTCCAGGCCATTAGCAGGAAGTTGGATCAGAAGTGGAACAGCCAGGACTCGAGCCCATATGGGATGCTGGTGTAGCGGACAGCAGCTTTACACTTTAAGCCAACATTGGCCCCTGACTTCTTCCTGTCTAATTTGAATGCCTTTCATTTATTTTTCTTGCTTAACTGCTCAGACTAGGACTGCAAATCCTTTGTTGAATACACGTGAAAAGCGTGGGCATCCTTGTCATGTACCTGATCTTAGAGAAAAAACTTTTGGTTTTTCTATTGTGGAGTATAATGTAAGCTACGGATTTGTTTTACCTGGTCTTTACTGGTTCAGCAGACTCCTTTGATATCTAATTTGTTGAAAGCTTGATGATGACAGCAAAGTTGAATTGTCAAATTCTTTTTTTGCATTTATTGATATGATCATTTGACTTTTACCCTCCTTTTTTCACATTTCCTGTCACTGCATATGTTGAAAGATCCTTGCATTGCAGGATCCCAGGATAAATCCCACTTTATCATGGTGAGTCATCATTTGTTTTTTAAGATTTATTTATTTATTTGAAAGTCAGAGTTACAGAGAGGAGAGGCAGAGAGAGAAAGAGAGTTCTTCCATCCGATGGTTCACTCCCCAAATGCCTACAATAGCTAGAGCTGCGCTGATCCGAAGCCAGGAGCCAGGAACTTCTTCCAGGTCTCCCACATGATACAGGAGCCCAAGGACCTGAGCCATCTTCTACTGCTTTTCCAGGCCATAGCAGAGAGCTGGATTGGAAGTGGAACAGCCGGGATTCAAACTGGTACCCATTTGGGAAGCTGGCACTGCAGGTTGCAGCTTTATCCTCTATGCCATGGTGCAGGCCCCCAGTCATCATTTTAATTGCTTTTAGATGCAGTTTGCTGGTACTTTTTTCACAATTCTCACATTTATATTCATAAAGGATACTAGTCTGTATTTTTGTTTTCCTATGGTGTCTTTGTCTACTTTTAGAATCAGGTTAATGCTGGACTCATAAGCTGAGGTTGGAAGTATTCTCGCCTCAACTTTTTGGAAGAGTTTGAAAAAGACTGGTATTAGTTATTCTTTAAATGATTGGTACAATATAGATGTGAAGCCATATGGTCCTGGGCTTTACTTTGATGAAGATTTATGATTACTGTTTTAATTTCCTTACCTGTTAACAGTCTGCTCAGAACTCCTGTTCATTTATTTATTTATTTTTAAAGATGTGTTTAACTATTTGAAAGGTGGAATTACGGACAGAGGAGAGACGGAGAAAGGTCTTCCATCCACTGATTCACTCCCCAAATGGCCCCAACAGTCAGAGCTGGGCTGATCTGAAGCCAGGAGCCTGGAGCTTCTTCCTGGTCTCCCAGGAAGCAGGGGCCCAAGGATTTGGGCCATCTTCTTACTGCTTTCCACAGCAATAGCAGGGAGCTGGATCAGAAGTGGAGCACCCGGGACTCGAACTGGTGCTCATATGGGATGCCGGCACTGCAGGCAGCACCTTCACTCATGGTGCAGGCTGCTCTATTTTTAATTCAGTGCTGGAAGATCTATGCTTTTAGGAATTTATGAATTTCTTCTAGGTTTTGTTTTTTATTTATTTTATTTTTTGACAGGCAGAGTGGACAGTGAGAGAGAGACAGAGAGAAAGGTCTTCCTTTGCCGTTGGTTCACCCTCCAATGGCCGCCGCGGTTGGCGCGCTGCGACCGGTGCACCGTGCTGATCCAAAGCCAGAAGCCAGGTGCTTCTCCTGGTCTCCCATGGGGTGCAGGGCCCAAGGACTTGGGCCATCCTCCACTGCACTCCCAGGCCACAGCAGAGAGCTGGCCTGGAAGAGGGGCAACCGGGACAGAATCCGGTGCCCCGACCGGGACTAGAACCCGGTGTGCCGGTGCCGCAAGGCGGAGGATTAGCCTAGTGAGCCGCGGCGCCGGCCATCTTCTAGGTTTTGAATTTGTTGGCATATAATTACTCACAGCAGTCTCTTGTGATCCTTTTTATTTCTGTGGTAGCAAATGTCTCCTCTTCCACTTCTGATTTTATTTATTTCAATCTTCTTCTTTCCTTAAGCTAACAAAGTTTCTGCTTGTCTTCTCAAAAGATTAACTCTGTTTATTATTCTTTTCTACTGTTTTCTTGTCTCTATTTCTTTAAAAGGTTTATTTATTTATTTTAAAAGCAGAGCAACAGAGAGAGATGGAGAAACACAGAGAGATTCATGCCCTGGTTCACTCTCCAAATGGCCACAACAGCCAGGTCTAGCCCAAAGCCAGAAGCCAAGAACTCCATTCTGGTCTCCCATATGCACAGCAGTGGCACAAGTACTTGGCCCATCTTGTGCTGCCTTTCCAGTAGCAACAGCAGGAAGCGGAGTGGGAAGAGAAGCAGCCAGGAGGTCAACTAGCACTTCAATATGGGATGCCAGTGTCACAAATGGCTGTTTAACCTGCTGAGCTACAACACCAGACCACCCCACTTTAGTTTTTTCTTTTTTTATTTTTGACAGGCAGAGTGGACAGCGAGAGAGAGGGAGACAGAGAGAAAGGTCTTCCTCTGCCGTTGGTTCACCCTCCAATGGCCGCCACGACCGGCGCGCTGTGGCTGGCGCACCGCATTGATCTGAAGGCAGGAGCTAGGTGCTTATCCTGGTCTCCCATGGGGTGCAGGGCCCAAGCACTTGGGCCATCCTCCACTGCACTCCCGGGCCATAGCAGAGAGCTGGCCTGGAAGAGGGGCAACCGGGACAGAATCCGGTGTCCCGACCGGGACTAGAACCCGGTGTGCCAGCACCGCGAGGTAGAGGATTAGCCTATTGAGCCGCGGCGCCGGCACCCACTTTAGTTTTTGAGAGGTCATGTTAGAATGTTACATTTCTTTCTTCTTGGTTAATGTAGGAGTAACTTACTGCTATAAATTTCCTGTGGCTTTATTCTGTCAGTTTTGGTATACTGTGTTCCTATTATCGTGTTTCTCAAGATTTTAAAATTTTTTCTTTAATTTTTTTCTGCTTTGATGTACTGTTGTTGTTGTTGCTGTTGTTTTTTAAATAGACAGTGAGAGAGAGAGACAGAAAGAAAGGTCTTCCTTCTGTTGGTTCACCCCCCAAATGGCCGCTGCACTGACCCGAAGCCAGGAGCCAGGCACTTCTTCCTGGTCTCCCATGCAGGTGCAGGTGCCCAAGCACTTGGGCCAACCTCCACTGCCTTCCCGGGCCACAGCAGAGAGCTGGACTGGAAGAGGAGCAACCGGGACTAGAACCCAGCGCCCATATGGGATGCCCGCACCGCCAGGCGGAGGATTAACCAAGTGAGCCACAGCGCCGGCCCCCTGATGTACTTTTTTTTAAGAAGTTACACTGGGGCCGGCCCTGTCGCATAGTGGGCTAATCCTCTGCCTATGTTGCCGGAATCCCATATAGTGCTGGTTCAAGTCCCGGTTGTTCCACTTCTGATCCAGCTCTCTGCTGTGGCCTGGGAAAGCAGTTGAAGATGGCCCAAGTGCCTGGGCCCCTGCACCCGGGTGGAAGACCCAAAAGAAGCTCCTGGCTCCTGGCTTCAGGTGGGCTCAGCCCTGGCCATTGCAGTCATCTGGGAAGTAAATCAGCACATGGAAGATCTTTCTCTTTGTCTCGCTCTCTTTGTCTATAACTCTACCTCTCAAATAAATTATGAAATATTTAAAATAAATAGATGAGACAAAAAAAGTTTAAAACATGTTGTATAGTTTCAATAATCCTTTCCTACAGCTTTTTAAATTAACATTACTTTTAAAATGTTTTTTCACGTTTTTAAAATTGTTTTTCAATTTTAGTCAGTGTGATATGTAGATACAATTCTACAAACATAAAGATTTTTTACTTATTTGAAAGGCAGAGTTAGAGTGAGAGATCTTCCATATGGTGGGTCACTCAACTAGCAGCAATGGCAGCCTGACTGGGTCAGGCTGAAGACAGGAGCCAGAAGCTGCATCCTGGTCTCCCAGGTGCCTATGGACTTGGGCCATCTTCCATTACTTTTTCAGGTGCATAACAGGGAACTAGACGCAGAAATGTAACAGCTGGAACCCATATAGGATGCCAGCATCTCAGGCAGTGGCTCAACTTGTTAACACCACAACACCGGCCCAAATCAATTTTACTCTCCAAGGGACAATCTGCTTTTTGAAGTTTGTGGTATATGCAGTTTTAAAGTATGGTAGTCTTTCAGTGATGGCTACCTCTGGAAAATACTCTTACTTACAAATTAATTCAAGTGAATAAACTGGAAGAATTATTTCCTGTTATTTATTCTGTTTATAATTAGGTTTTATAGTCAAGATTTCTCCCCACTTTCTCTGCTCAGGTAGATAATCCATGAGATTCCTTCCACATCCTTTTTATTTATTTATTTATTAAAGATTTATTTATTTATTTGCAGAGTAGAGTTACAGAGAGGCTGAGGCTGAGGCTGAGGCAGAGAGAGGGAGAGAGACAGAGAGAGAGAGAGAGAGAGAGAGAGAGATCTCCCATCTAATGGTTCACTCCCTAAATGGCCGCAACAGCAGGAGCTGGGCTGATCCAAAGACAGGAGTTAGGAGCTTCTTCCAGGTCTCCCACGTGGGTGCAGCAGCCCAAGCACTTGGGCCATCTTCTACTGCTTTCCCAGGCCATAGCAGAGAGCTGGATTGGAAGCGGAGCAGCCGGGTCTCGAACCAATGCCCATATCACATACTGGCACCGCAGGCAGCAGCTTTACCTGCTATGCCACAGCGCCAGCCTCTATTTTTATTTTTATTTATTTATTTTTTAGCATTTATTGATTTATTTGAAAGGTAGTTACAGAGAGAGAGGGACAGACAGGGAGAGATCATCCATCCATTGGTTCACTCCCCAGATGACTGCAATGGCCAGGGCTGGGCTGGGCAGAAGCCAGGAGCCAGAAGTTTCTTTGGGTCTCTATGTGGGTACAAGGACCCAAGTACTTGGGCAATCTTCTGTTGCTTTCCCAGGCACATCATCAGGGAGCTGGATTGGAAGCAGTGCAGCTGGAGCTTAAATTGCTGCCCACGTGGGATGCCGGCATTGCAGGCAGCGGATTAACCCACCATACCACAATGCTGGGCCCCTTCCATAGCCTTTTTGCCTTTGACTATAGTCTGTGAGTCCAATAGTCACTAAACTTTTTTGATCTAGCATCTATATCACTAATCAAATTTATAACACATGGTCAGTAATTATGTGTGTCAGATATTATATACATTATTTATTTAATGCATAAGCTTTACTAACAACTTTATATGATTTTTAAAAGTTATCTCACAAATTCAGATTTTAAAAATTACTGAGTAGAACTTCTGTGGCTTTGTTCTGATACACTAATAATCATCTTACATACCCCTTTGGGACCATCAACTGGTTGGGATCAGATGATATATATGATAATACAACCTGAAATATGAACTTACTTTGACTTTTGATTTTCCTAGAAAATATCTTATGTATCTTAAAAAACTTTTGTGTAAGTTCTAGGAACAATTAACATCTAATAACAAAATAATAGCTATTTTATATTTACTTTCTATCTCCAAAATAGTAAAGCATACACTGACATCTTATGTTAAGAAGCATCATTGAGGTCCTGTGAACAATAAATGTACTGATAAAACACTGTCAATTTAGAGGTAGCGAAGAATTCTCCTTTTCTTTTTCACCTGGGAGTATTTTTTGTCCTGTTTATCCTGGCCACTAATGAGAGCCAATACTACGAACTGGGCAGAAAAAGAAAGGAAAACTCAAATGTTAAAATTAGCCTATTTTGAGATGATCTGTTTTAATCAAGTATATTTGGTTAAGTAAAGGTTCGAGTAGAACACAAAAGCAATCATTTGGCCTTCTAGAAAACAATATCAAATTACCAACTTTTAGTAAATCAGTAGAAGAGTATCCACAGTTTACAGCATGTAGCAATGATTAAGAAAGCTGAACACAATCAGTAAAGCTCATTTAGGGAAACTGCTTATCCATATCCCAGTTAAACTTAGATTTGTGCTGAAAAACAAAAAATCCAGTAACTTTCAAGGATAGGCTGTTTTGTCACACACGAAAAGGGAAGGATCTATGGTTCTTGTATAATAATCACAACAAACAACAAAATTATTACCTTTAAGAGTGCTAATTTGCATTCAACACTCATTTCAAGATAGCCCTTCTTCTCCATCTCCCATGCCCACGTGCTGTTAAATTCTTGGCATATCTGTCAGAAAAAGTCAGTATTTTAATAAATAAAAGCAATTTTTAAACCGATGTTGGCAGTCTTGTATGATTATGCTAAGTATTCATATTACTATACAAAGGAAAGTGTTTACACTGAACAATAGTCCAGTCAAATTCCATTTACACAACTTAAAATCAGAGGAAATGTTTATTATTATCTGATAGCTGAATTTAAGTTAAGAAATCATTGCTGTGGCTCTCTCCTCAGCTCCCAACATTTTCATGCACACTGATGGGGCATGATTTTTCACATGAGAGTAATTATGTGAATCCATGTCTTCAGATGGCTGGAAGTTCCTTGAGGGTAAGGACAATACATTCTTCATTTTATGCCCAGAACAGAAGTAGGTTCAAGGAACATGTCAAATTGTACACGTATTTTAAATCAAATCTCTGCTCAACTCAAAGTCTTCTTATTTATGTGTAAAGTAAAAATTTCATGGTTTGGCATTTGAGAGCTTCAACACAGTTTTAAGTTAAATGTTAAAGCCTCTCTACTTACACAAGAATTCCAGGAAAAGCAGAGCCACAACAGGCTGAAGGAAGATGTAAATAAACACTGCACTCCCAGGTCAGTGCAGAAAACTTTCTCCCATTTTAGCAGCTCTTCCCAGAGATCACACAGCCAATAGGGGAAGCTATTACAGAGCTATGTTATGGGTTCAACAACCTTGTTTTTTTCAGTAATAAAAGAACAATATAACATTGACCTTAAAGGCATTAAGTAGGCATGAAAAATAATGCAAAACGCTCAGCAACTTCATGATCTTTTTGTAATTTAAAGAACAAAAGAGAACAATGAGGACCTAGAGAGAACAAGGCAAGAGATGACTGGCTAGACAAACAGGCAGGAAAACAAGTAGGTAAGTGAGAGTGCTTAGAAGACCACCACCATCTAGGAGCAAGTCCTGGACTGCTCACCAGGTTGGGTTACCCTTTTCCTATCTAGCATGGTGTCATCTTTCCACCAATTTGTACAACAGAATTACAGCATACCCATAAACTATAATGAAAAGTCTTCAAAGGCTCACAAGGAGAAAGGGATCCCCCTTCCTTGGAATACTTCCTCTCACTGCCAGTATTATATTTTGTAGAGAGAAATAAACATAAGATATACCAAAGAAAGCAAAATTTTGGAATACTGCATCAAGAAGACTCTAAAGTGACGATATCAAAAGCTGTCAGGATCTGACAGGTCCCTCATAAGAATGATAGAATATGGGGCCGGTGCTGTGGCGCAGGTTAATCCTCTGCCTGTGGTGCCAGTATCCCATATGGGCACTGGTTTGAGTCCCGGCTGCTCCACTTCCAATCCAGCTCTCTGCTATGGCCTGGGAAAGCAGTAGAAGATGACCCAAGTCCTTGGGCCCCTGCTCCCGCGTGGAAGACCCAGAGGAAGTTCCTGGCTCCTGGCTTAAGATTGGCCCAGCTCCGGCCGTTGTGGCCATTTGGAGAGTGAACCAACGGAAGGAAGACCTTTCTGTCTCCCCCTTTCCCTGTTTGTAACTCTACCTCTCAAATAAATAAAAAAATAAATAAAATCTTAAAGAGAGAGAGAGAGAGAGAGAGAGATAAGGGGCCGGCTCTGTGGCGTAGCAGGTAAAGCCGCTGCCTGTGATGCAGGCATCCCTTATGGATGTGCATGAACATTGCACTGCTGTATGATTCACAATTGCCAAAAAGCAGAAACAACCCAAATGCCCATAACAGATGAAAGGGTAAACAAACTGAATATTCATTCCATGGAATTTGATCCAACCATAAAATGGAAATAAGTATTGATGCACACATACTGTAGCAGCCTTGAAAACATGCTAAGTGAAAGAAACCAGACACAGAGGCCACATACTGCAAGACTCAATCCTATATGCAATGACCAGACAGTGAAATGCAGACACAGAAAGTAAATTAAAAACTGCCAGGGGGCAGGGAATGGAGGAATGGGGAGAGCCATAATGGGTAGGGATTTCTTTCTGAAGTGACAAAAATGTTTCAAAATTAAGATAGTGGTAATGGTTACACATTCCTTGTAAATATTCTAAAAAATTCCACTTAATTGTATAGTTTAAAAGAGAGAATTTTATAATATGCGAATAATAACTCAATCTAAAAAAAGTATTTTAGTATGTGAACTTTATAGTATGTGAATAATAATTCAATTTTTAATATGCAAATAATACCAATCTAAAAAGGAGAGAAATAATAACTCAATCTAAAATAGGGAGTTTTTTTTTTTTTTTTCTTTAACAGTCTAGCTTTCGACCACAGTGAAGCATCTATTGAGTGTTCTGCTGTCTACCAGGACCTCAGAAGATGCTGACTGCTTATTCTAGAGGTTAATGCTGAGTGTGGAGAAGCTCATCTTTAGTGGTGCTGTGGTGTAGCTGGTGAAGCTGCTGCCTACAATGCTGGCATCCCATAATGGGAGCTGGTTCGTGTCCCAGCTGCTCCACTTCCAATACAGTTTACTGCTAATGGCTTGAGAAAAGCAGTAGAAGATGGCCCAAGTGCTTGTGCCTCTGCCATCCACATGGGAGACCCAGATGAAGCTCCCAGCTCCTGGCTTTGGTCTAGCTCAACCCTGGCTACTGCAGCCATTTGGGCAGTGAACCAGCAAAAGGAAGATTGCCTCTCTCTCTGTGTGTTAACTCTTTCAAATAAATAAGCAAATCTTAAAAACAGAGAGGGAGGCCAGCACCGCGGCTCACTAGGCTAATCCTCCACCTGCGGCACCAGCACCCTGGGTTCTAGTCCCGGCTGGGGCGCCAGTTCTTTCCCGGTTGCTCCTCTTCCAATCCAGCTCTCTGCTGTGGCCCAGGAAGGCAGTGAAGGATGGCCCAAGTGCTTGGGCCCCTGCACCCTCATGGGAGACCAGGAAGAAGCACCTGGCTCCTGGCTTCAGATCGGTGCAGTGCAGCGGCCGTAGCGGCCATTTGGGGGATGAAACAACAGAAGGAAGACCTTTCTCTCTGTCTCTCTCACTAACTCTGCCTGTCCAAAAAAAAAAAAAAAAAAAAGAGAGAGAGAGAGAGAGAGAGCGAGGGAAAGAAGTCAAGAATGACACAGTTCCTGGGGTGGCATCTGGTTCAGTTGTGAAGATAACAGCTGAGATGCCCGAGTCCCACATTGGCGTGCCTGGCTTCAATACCCACCTTTGGCTCCCAGCTCCAGGTTCCTGCTAATATAGATGGTGGGGGGCACTGGTCACCGCTCAAGTAGTTGGGTCCCTGTCACCCATATGGAAAACCTGGACTAAGTGCAGTGCACCAGCCTTGGCCAATGTGGATGTTTGAAGAGTGAACCAGTGAAAGGAAGATGTCTGTCTCTGTCTGTCTCTTTCCTTCTCAAATGAAAAAACAAACAAACCAAAAAAAGGAAAAAAGAGTAACACGAGTCCAAAGGTCGTCAATAACCAAGATATGAAGCACAGCCTGTGGCTCGTGGTATCACAACTTTTACATGTTATGAAGCAACTACGGATTAGCACCTACTGTGTCTAAGGGAAAAAAGAAAAAAGAACGTAGATATAGAGACAATTAAGACACAGGCCTTTAGCTCCACACTGCTTACCTACAATTTACTGACCTTTATTTACAGCACTTATGTTATAAATAACAAAACTACTGCTGGGCAGAGAGTCAAAGATAAGTGTGCTACTTAGTTTCTATTTCTTTAAGGGAAATGTAAATATGCCATTTGATACAAAAACAAAAACAAAAAAATCCATGAATTAGATATTCCCAAAGAGCCATAAGCTCACAAAGTAAACCCTGAAAGTAAAAATTGCAGATAAAAAAAAAATTCTAAGTACTCCAAATGACTTCTAAATAATTCTTATGGGGGACAATTTAATCTATACCAGGTATCAAAAAACTTTTCCTGTTAAGGACTAAATGTGAAATAATTTTAACTGTTTACCATCTGGTCTGTTTTGCGACTCTTTAACTTAACCATAGAGAATACATAAATGAATAAGCATGGCTGTGGTCCAGTAACACTTTATTTTGGAAAATGGAATTTGAATGTTATAATTTTCATATGTCACACAAAACACTATTTTTTTGATATTTTTACCCATCATTTAAATATGTAAAACCATTCTTAGTTTTCAAGCCATACATAAATAGGCAACAGACAGGATGTGGCCCATACACCACAGTCTGTCTAGAAGGCAGAAACTAGTGTCTGTGGAAGATTATCTTTGATGTTGTATTCTCAGTGCTTAAAGCAAAGAGACCCCTCTTACATTGGAAATTCATATTAACTCCATGTACTTGCACTGGTAACTTAGAGTCATCTGCACTTTCTCTTTAGGAAGAGAATGTGCCAATAGTCAAAACATGAACACTCTGATAGAACAATCATATTTACCATCCTAGACGATCATTTCATGGTCCTGGGTTTATGTCAGATTCTCTCTGGTTAATGAGAGGCCATGTTCTCCTGACACACAGCCAAGAATCCATGTTCTATGCCTGCATTGCTGAAAGCCACTCAGCCTGGGAGGCATTTTGGCTGCCAACCTGCTCCCATTCTAAGACACCCTGAGTCTTTCCTTCCTAACTTTTTTTTTTTTTTTTTTTTTTGACAGGCAGAGTGGACAGTGAGAGAGAGAGAGACAGAGAGAAAGGTCCCCTTTGCTGTTGGTTCACCCTCCAATGGCCGCCGCGGCTGGCGCGCTGCGGCCGGCACACCGCTCCGATCCGAAGGCAGGAGCCAGGTGCCTCTCCTGGTCTCCCATGGGGTGCAGGGCCCAAGCACTTGGGCCATCCTCCACTGCACTCCCTGGCCACAGCAGAGAGCTGGCCTGGAAGGGGGGCAACCGGGACAGATCCGGCGCCCCAACCGGGACTAGAACCCGGTGTGCCGGCACCGCTAGGCAGAGGATTAGCCTGCTGAGCCACGGCGCCGGCCTCCTTCCTAACTTCTACACACAAGAAAACAAAAACATGGACAGAAACTCCTGGGCAGAAGAGGGGAATGGAGATTTTAAAGGTCCCATCAGCTCAATGTTTACAGAAAAGGTGGTTTCACAAGTCTCCATAGAATCTTAGCGGGGTTGTTAACATATTTATATGGACTCATATACACAATGTAAGCACCAATAATCTATTTCTTTGTGACAAGTCAGAACACAAGACATTTAAAAAGAGGGAACAAGGTGTGAGAACTTCAAAAAGTCTCAGCATGAATGACCACATGGACTGATTGCCTCCCTTCTGCCCACTCCCAGCACCATCCCCTTGTACTAAGACACCTGACTAAACTAGCACCCCGGGCCTTGTCTCTGCCCCTCCCCTCCTTAATCCCAGTCTGGAAAAGTTCAAGGCTGCCAAAGGAATTTACTGTTTGTTCCAGCCAACACCTAAGATATATCCACTACAATGCCTTAATCTATTAAACAATCTTAAAATTGCAAACCCTTCCTCTGTCCCTTTGACATACATGGAATATACTCTACATGTCTTTCTTTCTTTTTTCTTTTTTTTTGACAGGCAGAGTAGATAGTGAGAGAGAGAGAGACAGAGAGAAAGGTCTTCCTTTTTGCCATTGGTTCACCCTCCAATGGCCACTGCGGCCGGCGCATCTCGCTGATCCGAAGCCAGGAGCCAGGTGCTTCTCCTGGTCTCCCATGCGGGTGGTAGGGCCCAAGGACTTGGGCCATCCTCCACTGCCTTCCCGGGCCATAGCAGAGACCTGGCCTGAAAGAGGGGCAACCGGGATAGAATCCGGCACCCCAACCGGGACTAGAACCCGGTGTGCCAGCGCCGCAAGGCGGAGGATTAGCCTGTTAAGCCACGGCGCCGGCCTACATGTCTTTCTTAAAGTCTGAAATCCATTTCTCTGCTGTGTAATCAGCAAGATCTCAGCCTCCGTGGGATGGTAAAGGTCTAACACCACTGAGTTACTTATCAGACATAACTGGCATGATCACATTGACAGTGAACAACTTTCTTACTGCTTTTCGTAGTTTCTCACTTCCCTAACTCTGACAAAGCTCCTACTCCTTCTTTTTCCCTTTAAAACACCTATTCACCTTTCCACAACTGAAACTAAGCACAGATCTTCCCCTTACTGCAGAAGTTACTGAAAAAAGGCTGTTTCAAGTAGTATCAAGCTTTATTTTTGACAAGGACAGTCCTTAGAAATTCAAATTCAAATCTGTACATTATAAGTAGGAAGGATGAAGTAAAAAGAGATTCACTTTCTCAGTGATCCTAGAGTATTTACTATGCATCCAATATATGGCAGTAGTAGTCCAGGAGCTAGGATTCCATGGCAAGCAAGACAGAAAAACTGTCATCATAGAGCTTATATTCTATAAGGAAGTCAAACAGGTAAGCTAATAAGAAAATACCAAGCAGTGAAAATGCTACACTAAAAATTTAATAGAAGAATGTAATAAGAGAAAGTTTGAGTATGATCTTGGATTGGGTGTGACTTACTCACTAAGTTGATATCTGACATAAAAAAAAAAAAGCTCTGATATGACAGATAAAATAGAAATAAACCACAAGATCTGGGGTAGGAATATTCTGGCAAGAAAAATAACCGGGGGCTGGCACTATGGCACAGTAGGTTAATGCTCTGCCTGTGGTGCCGGCATCCCATATGGGCGCCAGTTCTAGTCCCAGCTACTCCTCTTCCAATCCAGCTCTCTGCTGTGGCCTGGGAAAGTAGTAGAAGAAGGTCCAAGTGCTTGGGCCCCTGCACCCATGTGGGAGACCAGGAAGAAGCACCTGGCTTCTGGCTGCGGATTGGCGCTGCTACATCTGTTGCTGCCACTGGGGGAGTGAAACAATGGAAGGAAGACCTTTCTCTCTGTCTCTCCCTCTCACTGTCTATAACTCTACCTCTCAAATAAATAAATAATCTTTACAAAAAAGAGAGAAATAAACTATTGGAAAGGCCTTAAGCTTTGGCATGTTAGAAGATCAGAGTAAAGGAAGTAGGATAGGGGGAAAGTGGTAGGAGATAAAGTTGACAAGGAAATCAAGGGTCTAATTACATAATCTGTGGGTGAGAGATTAAGAGAATTTCAAATACGATATGACATTATTATTATTATGTCTGATAAACTATTCATTTTTTTCGAGACTTATTTATTTGAATGACAGCAAGAGAGAGAGAGAGAGAGAGCGAGCGAGCTTCTATCCACTGGTTCACTCCCCAAATAGCCACAACAGCTAGGGCTGAAGCCAGTAGCATATGGAAGGTTCCCTCTCTGCCTTTCAAATTACAAGAAAAATAAATAAATAAATAAATAAATAAGTATTTAAAGAATTGTTTAAAAAGGATATTTAAATTCTTTAGTTTTAACAAACAGAAGGAGAAAAGTATTTTTAATTACTAAGGACTTAATACTGGGAGAAGGAAGTTAAGAAGAGGTTTATTTGTACATCAAGTTTGTGGTATGTATTAGACATCTAAGAAGTGCTTTACTCAGAATTAGTTACTGAGCTAAGACTTGATACATCTGGCTCTTGGTTTATGTATCTTTTCAATTGCATATTGTCCTTCTTAAACCTTTCAATCTGAGTCCAGAAGAATGTTAGGGTTGAGCTCTGAGAAGTCAAAGGCTGCATTTTACTCATTTCCATATCCTAGTTCATGACAAAATATGAGTCACAAAGCAGGTACTAAGAGTATTTGACAATACATAGGAGATATATTAAAATTAAAAAATTAAGTTAATCAATTGTAATTTCTATAGTCAACACATCCTAAATATTTCAAAATCGTTATTAGAATAGTAACAGCTAACAGTCACTACATATTTACTAGGTACAAAGAACCGTTCTAAGCATTTTGATATATTAACTTGTAAATTCTCACAAAAACCTTTAGGTTGGGTGTATTGTTATCAACAGGAGGAATATGAGGTAAAGAGTACTTTACTCAGGGAATGAGGGAAATAGGAATTATCATCTCTGACTGCTGATAGTGAAATAAGTGTGTATTTAACATACCAATCAGTCCAGTTTCACCAAGGGGCTGTGGACTGCGGTTACCTTAAAACTCTAAGTCACCTAACTCCATGTGTCCTTAAATTACACCTTACCAGAAATCTCCTACTATTTGCTTTTTTACATAGCAGTCATCTTGGAGGACTAAACCACTCATGGAGCACTATGAAAGGACATAGCCCACATTAAGAACTGGCAGGGCAAAGATGAACTAAAAGGCAGCCTCTGCTCAGAGTAGTTCAGAATTCAGAGAAGTTTTCATATAAAGAAATAACTATGGGAGGAAAAGTAGTTGGGCAGTTATCACAAAAATCAGAAGCAAGGATTTCTTTTTATTTTATCTGAAAGTCAGAGTTACGGAGAGAGGCAGAAGCAGAGAGACAGAGAAGTTGTCTATCTGCTGGTTCACTCCCCAAATGCTGCAACGGGCAGGCCAGGCTGAAGCCAGGAGCCCAGATCTTCTTCCAGATCTCCCATGCGGGTGCAGGGACCTAAGAACTCGGGCTATCTTCCACTGTGTTCCCAGGCGCATAGCAGGGAGCTGGATGGCAAGAGAGCAGCTGGTGCCCATATGGGATGCAAGGACTGCAAGTGGCAGTTTTATACACTATGCCATAATGCTGGCCCCAGAAACAAGAATTTCTATAAACTATGGAATCAGAGGAAAAACTAACCCAACCAAGGGATAAAAGGAGACCAAGATGATTTTATTCAAGTGGTGACATTTGTGCTAGCTCCAGAAAGATGAATGAGGTTTGACTGGACAAAAAAGGAAATGTCATTTCAGGAAGAAAAAAAAGATGTTTCTCAATGGGGGTGTGGATGATGACAGCATGTTCCGTCAGTGTGGAGTTGGAACAGAGTTCTTTAGCGTCAGTCCCAGAACCCCAGTTCATACGGCTGTGCGGGGTTGGCAGAGGGCAAAGACAACAGTAACTCGAACGGGGCTAGTATGTATCGGGACCCAATGAGGTTTTGGAGGCACAAACAGAAAGTCCTGTTTGCCCTACACAGGACAGCTAAAAGGACAAAGTCGATGTCAAGAGCAACAAAAGCCTGCTGCAATCATTCAAGTGAAACACGATGAAGTCTGAGCTAAGGCAGCTGTGACAGAAGATATTCAGAAGACAGATTCAGACTGTGCACATATTTTAAAAAAATCAGTTAACAAGTTTATGCAGTTTTATCATTTATAAACAAATTTGCATATATTTTATTTCACTTGAACTTGATGTTCTGTAAAACTACAAAATTTTTCAAAACAAAAACTGTCTGATTTATGTTCCTATTTTGTATGACACTGACCAGATACAGAGCCTTGCTGACACTGGATGCTCAGTAAATAATTACATGGAATTAATGTTTCTTTCATTTAAAAAAACACATAAATGTACGAAATATTCTGGTGGCAAGGTTTCTCAAGTACTATCAAAACCTGAATAACAGATCAGAAGATTGGCAAGAATAAAGTAACTGGTTCACTCCACACCCATTTTATCTGAAACTTGTGCCATACACAATGGCTTCCCATCAAGATAAATAATATACTATAATTACTGCTAAAAGGAACTCAAAATTAGTGGATAAGGCTCTCAGGACCCCTTTTTGACATTCAAAAGTCAAAAGAATCTTAGGAGCTGTTCACAAAAGTTAGCCTTATTCTGAAGTCAAAGTAAAGCAGGCTTGAAAATACCTGACTTAGGGCCGGCACTGCGGCTCACTAGGCTAATCCTCCGCCTGCGGCACTGGCACACCGGGTTCTAGTCCCAGTCAGGGCGCCAGATTCTGTCCCGGTTGCCCCTCTTCCAGGCCAGCTCTCTGCTGTGGCCCGGGAGTGCAGTGGAGGATGGCCCAAGTCCTTGGGCCCTGCACCCCATGGGAGACCAGGAGAAGCACCTGGCTTCTGGCTTTGGATCAGCGCCGTGTGCCGGCTGCGGCGGCCATTGGAGGGTGAACCAACAGAAAAGAAAGACCTTTTTCTCTGTCTCTCTCTCTCTCACTGTCCACTCTGCCTGTCAAAAACAAACAAAAAAAGCCGGCGCCGCGGCTCACTAGGCTAATCCTCCGCCTTGCGGCGCCGGCACACCGGGATCTCGTCCCGGTCGGGGCACCGATCCTGTCCCGGTTGCCCCTCTTCCAGGCCAGCTCTCTGCTGTGGCCAGGGAGTGCAGTGGAGGATGGCCCAAGTCCTTGGGCCCTGCACCCCATGGGAGACCAGGAGAAGCACCTGGCTCCAGCCATCGGAACAGCGCGGTGCGCCGGCCGCAGCGCGCCTACCGCGGTGGCCATTGGAGGGTGAACCAACGGCAAAAAGGAAGACCTTTCTCTCTGTCTCCCTCTACTGTCCACTCTGCCTGTCAAAAAAAAAAAACAAAAAAACAAAAAAAAACACCTGACTTAGTCCAGCAAGAACACTAACATTTCTATGTAGCTGTTTTGATCTTTGTAGATTATGTCAACAGTCATACAAAGAGTAGTAGGCCAGTGATTAAAAAAGTACTTCTCTTGGGGCTGGCACTGTGGCGCAGTGGTTTAACGCCATGGCCTGAAGCGCTGGCATCCCATAAAGGTGCTGGTTCTAGTCCCGGCTTTTCCTCTCCCGATCCAGCTCTCTGCTGTGGCCTGGGAAAGCAGTAGAAGATGGCCCAAGTCCTTGACCCCTGCAACCATGTGGGAGACCCGGAAGACACGCCTGGCTCTTAGTTCAGACCTGGCCGTTGCGGCCATTTGGGGAGCGAACCAATGGATGGAAGATCTCTCGTGTCTCGCCCTCTCTGTAGCTCTTTAAGATAAATAAATAAATTAAAGGGGCCGGTGCTACAGTGTAGTGGGTAAAGCTGCCGCCTGTAGTGCCAGAATCCTATATGGGCAATGATTCGAATACCGGCTGCTCCTCTTCCAATCCAGCTCTCTGCTATAGCCTGGGAAAGCAGTAGAAGATGGTCCAAGTCCTTGGGCCCCTGCACCTGCGTGGGAGACCCAGAAGAAGCTCGTGGCTCCTGAATTCAGACTGGTGCAGCTTTGGCCGCTGTAGCCAATTGGGGAGTGAACCAGCGGACGGAAGATATCTCTCTTTCTCTGCCTCTCCTCTGTGTAACTCTGACTTTCAAATAAATAAATAATCTTTTTTAAAAATGAAAATAAATAATTTTTATAAAAAATCCTGTCTCTGCAACTGCTGTGATCTTGTTGAATCAATCATCTCTTCGAACTCCAGGTACTTTGTAAAATGAAGGTTTTATTTTAAATAGAAGAGATAAACAAGTTTGCCTATAATATACTCACTGTATAACAGCTCATTTATATAAATGCAAACCTGAACATAGTTCTAGCAGATCATTATTAGAACCAATTAGGAAAAAAAGTAAAAGTTGAAGGAATAAAGAGTTGGTTAGAAGTAGGTTAATAATCTTCACTATGTAAGTTTTGTTTTGTGACACTTTCTTCAGAGATATTAAAGCATATTTTAGGTGCAAGTAAATTATTACTGATTTTTAAAAAAACTTTACCTTTATTCTGGGTAATTGACACTATACTATACTGAATGATTTCGATTGTTCTGAATCCAGTATGATAATAAATATATATGATCAAATAGAAAAACATGATCCCTCTGACTTGCTAAGAGATGACAGTTTTCCTAAGAAAAGCAAAGGGCCTTTTTGAAACTGATGTTTGGATCAGGTTATCTATTGACAAATTCATTCACTTTCAAAGGATTTCTAAAACCAAAGAACAGAGATTATCCTTTTTCTTCCCTTTACAAGTGAAGGAGCTTATTTTCTGTTGAGGGTTAAGAAAGCAATCCAAAAGAAACACATTCAGTTATTTGTACATGAAGTCATTATCCTTAAAGTACTGAGCCACAAAAAAAATTCTATCCTTCTTCTACGAAGCATAATTACATTGATATGACACTGTTTCTTCTTTCTAAATTCTCTCTAAATCAGTGGTATGGCATGTACTGAAGACATCAACAGAACTGAACAACAGCAATATTAAATTACCACCTGTTTATTCAGAAATTATTTCAAGGCTAAAAGAAATCAACTGTGATTTCTTTTAAAGAATAATTTATTAAAATTGGTTTCTGATTACTTTTGAAGGTCTTCATATGGCTCTCTTTGGAAAGGAGGCAAGGCATTAGCAAACTAGAGGCAAGGGTGATAAATTCACAAACGTAGTTATCTCCTTCTTTGCAAAGTGGTATTCATCATCCATGGTCAAGGTGTCTCAAATTGTTGGTGGTATCTAAAATCACTTAACTGTGGTTAAGATGCTGTTTGGGTTGCATCCATCTTATATCAGAATGGCTGGGTTTGCCTCCCTGTTACTCAGCTTCAAGTCCAGCTTCCTGCTAATGCACATCCAAGAAGGCAACAGGTGGTGGCAAGTTTATAGGTCTCTGCCACCACATGGAAGACTTAGATTGAGTTCCCAGCTGCTGGCTTTGGCCAGGACTAGGCCCAGCGCCAGCTGTTGTAGGCACTTGGACAGTGAACCAACAGATGGAAAATATCTGTCTGTACCTCTCTGCCTTTTAAATAAAAATGAAAATCATTAACAACCAAGGAAGCAGAGGTTCAGGGAAGCTGAGTGTTCACTGGCAGATAAACCTTTTTGTGACTTGCCAAGTAAAAGGAATGTGAAGCATGGTAAAGCCAAGCCCGATCCAACCAAGCAAGAGGTTAACAGATCCTAGCAGAACTGCTAGTTTAAATTCCCCATCACTGAATTTCTTCATTTTCACAAAAATCCATCAAAGATTTTTGGATTTCGTTCCACTTTAGATGACACTGGCTAACACATTAGCAAGTATAACACAATAATGAATACCACTGTTTCAGCAGAGTTGCTAGACACTGCTCTCTCAATTATCAAAAGGAGTCACTGGTTCTACCTTTCAAACACCCTACCTGCAGCCAAACTTCCTCAGTGCCCACCTGGATTATCAGAGGAGTTTCCTTATCACATTATCACTGGGTACTTTACATAAAGTTCTGTTAATTCAAGAGGTCAAAATTCAGCTGTCCTAGGGAGACACTAATAAGAGATAACAAATAGGTACTAATACTGACTAATTAGTGATAGTAGTCAGCTAAGGCTAGGCTAGAAGCACAGTTTTAGATGTCTTAGGTAATGTCTGCTATGTGCAAAAGAACAAGTCCTAAAAGTTGCCAGATACTTGTAGATTTATGCAGAATTGTGTATGTAGTAATTATATTCCATTTCTTTAAAAGAAAACAAAACAGTTCTCAGTAAGAACATCTGTAATGCTGTTACAAGGAATAAGACAAAAGAGCAAGAGCCATGCAAGAGGAAAGGTAAAAGTTCTGTAAGAAAACTAGTTAATGGTTGTAACAGAAGCTTATGGCAGCCATGGGAAAGAAAATGGAAATTGTTTAATTAATTCCTCTAATAGTAATGCATAATAGAGGAAAACAACCATTCAAGAAACAACCTGGGGGCCAGTGCTGTGGTGTAGTGGGTAAAGCTACCACCTGCAGTGCTGGCATCCCATATGGGTGTAGGTTGGAGTCCCAGCTGCTCCACTCCCGATCCAGCTCTTTGCTATGGCCTGGGAAAGCAGTAGAAGATGGCCCAAGTGCTTGGGCCCCTGTGCCTGTGTGGGAGACCCGGAGGAAGCTCCTGGCTCCTGGCTCCAGATTGAAACAGCTCCAGCCACTGCGGCCAACTGAGGAGTGAACCAGCGGATCAAAAACCTTCTCTCTCTCTCTCTCTCTATGCCTCTCTTCCTCTCTCTGTGTAACTCTTTCAAATACATAAATATATATATATATTTAAAAAGACACAATCTGTAAGAAAGACAAATGCAAGGAGTGTATCATTAGGGCTAGTTCAAAGCTTTGGATTCACAGAGTTCTGGGCTAGAATGCTGGCTGTGATATTTTCAGCAATGTGAAACTGGACAAGTCATTTATTTTCTTAGAAATCAATTTCCTTGTCCATAAAATGAGAAACAATGGTATTTTAAAGTTGAGATAATTTAAGTGTCTAGCACATAGTGAACATTCAATAGAAAAATAAGATGGCTTCCTTTTTTATTTTTCCTAAAGATTTATCTATTTATTTGAGAGGCAGAGTTACAGAGAGAGGGAGAATCAGGAGAGAGAGATCAGGGACAGCGCTCTGTTGTAGCAGGTTAAGCTGTGGCCTGCAGCACTAGGATCCCATATGGGCATCATCTGGAATCTCAATTGCTCCACTTCCAATCCAGCTCCCTGCTAATGCACCTGGGAAAGCAGCAGCAGATGGCCCAAATGCTTGGGCCCCTGTACCCACATGGGAGACCGAGATGATATTCATGGCTCCCGGGCTGGCCCAGCCCTGGCCATTGAGGCCATTTGGAAAGTGAACCAGTGGAAGACTTCTCTCTGTGTGTGTGTCTCTCTCCTTCTCTGTAACTCTGCCTTTCACATAAACAAATAAATCTTTAAAAAATAAAAAATGCAGAGAGACCCACTAAGCCACAGGGATGGCCCTCACTGCTAACCTTCTGAGTCCAAGCCAAAATTCAGGCACAGTCCTAAAGACCCCATCTTCCCCCCACACACAAGAAAGAGTCAAGTCCTATTGGGTTTTCTTTCTGTTTATTTCTCAGATTTGTCTTTTACTCTTCCCATTTTCCACTGCTTAACTCATACTTTTATCATCCCCTTTTTAAAGATGCATTTGTTATTTGAAAGGCAGAGTGATGGGGGAGGAGGAGAGGCAGTATCTTCTGGTCACAATGAAGCCAGGAGTCAGAAACCCCAACAGGGGCTTCCATGTGGGTGGCAGGGACCCAAGCAGTTGGGTAATCTTCAGCTGCTTCCCAGGCACATTAGCTGCAAGTTGAATTGGAACTGAAACCAGCACTCTGATATGGCACACCAGCATTATAGGTGGCAGTTTAACTCACTGCATCGCAACAATGGTCTTACCTTTATCATCTCTTGCCTGAACCTTCAGTTTCTAAAAAGTCTCCTAGCTTTTCTTTTTTTAAAGGTTTATTTATTTGAAAGGCAGAGTTTCAGGCAGAGAGAGAGGAAGAGAGAGAGAGTAAGAAAAAGAAAGATCATCCAATGTGCGAATTAACTCCTAAAATGGTCACAAAAGCCAGGTCTGGGCCAGACCAAAGCCATGAGCTAGAAACACGCCTCTCATGTGGGTGGCAGGGACCCAAACCCTTGGGCCATCTTGTACTGCTTTCCCAGGCCATTAGCAGGGAGCTGGGCAGGAAGCAGAGCAGAGAGGAAATGTACCAGCGCACATATGGGACGATGCTGGCTTTACCCACTATGCCACAGTCAGCCCCATGATCTTTTCATCTTAATCCTTCCTATCACTTGATCACCTTCTCATCACTGCTGCAAGAATGACCTTTTAAACATAAAAAATGTTACCTTCAGACTTATTAGTGGTTTCTTTTCACTTAGAAATCTAGACAGACCTCATGCAGAACACACCATCTCTCTCATTCCTGAGTTTTTGGATATGCTGTATCTTCTTCTGGATTGTATTCCCACAACCTTGTTTTCTGGCAAACTCATTTATCCTTTAGATCTCAGCTGAAGCATTACTCTCTGCTTGAGGCCTTCTCCTAGTAACATGTTCCTTCATGTACTTAGGTTTCACTGAGTTACAGAATCCTTATCTTGGAGTCAGCACTAGGCGGCAGTGGATTAAACCACCACCTGCAATGCCAATGAGACGGGCCAGTACTGTGGTATAGAGGATTAAACTGATGTCTGAAATGACAGCATCCAATATGGGCATCGGTTTGAGTCCTGCCATTCCACTTCCAATCCAGTTCCCTAACGTGCCTAAAAAAGTAGCAGAAGATGGCTCAAGTGCATGAGAGAGTGCCACCTATATAGGAGGCCTGAAGGAACTCATGACTCCCAGCATTAGCCTGGTCCAGCCTTGGATGTTGTGAAAATCTGGGGAGTGAACCAACCAATGGAAGATCTCTGTCTCTCTTTCTGGAACTCTAACTTTCAAATACTTAAATAAATCTTCAAGAAAATAGATAATGAAACAAAAGGAGTTTTACAGCTGACATAAATATAATCTTCTTGTGTTACTATCCTTTCTATTTATTCATCTACCTAACATGTTGGCTGGTGATTTTCTAGTGTTCTGATTTCATAAAGAAGAGAACTAAGAGAAAAAGGTGGCATATGTGCCTTCTAGACTAGGTATCAATGACTGTACAGGGGAAAGAGTAAATATTTTAGGCCTTAAGAGCTATCCACTTTCAGTTTACTTACTGTGGAACTTCAGCATGATAGCAGGTATAGATCATCTGTAAACAGACTCTGCCGAGTTCCAGTTTGATTGACAAAAACAGGCCACACGCCAGAAGGGCTGTAGCTTTGCCAATTCCTCCTGCGAACTATCAATAATAATTATAACGCAGAGAGAAGACTGCCTAACTAAAAACTTTACAATATGGCTCTGGCCAAAGATAAACTTGTACTTAAGAGTTTTAAAAAAGACTTATATGTTTATTTGAAAGGCAGAGTTAGAGAGAGGCAGAGGCAGAGAGAGAGAGAGATCTTCCATCTGCTGGTTCACTCCCCAAATAGCCACAATGGCTGAAGCCAGGAACCAGGAGCTTCCTCCTGGTCCCCCATGAGGGCGTAGGGACCCAAGGACTTGGACCATCTTCCACTGCTTTCTCAGGCACACCAGCAGGGAGCTGGATGGGAAGTGGAGCAGCCGAGACTTGACTGGCATCCATATGGGATGCACACACTGCAGGCAGCAACTTTACCTGCTACACCACAGCACCAGCCCCAAGAGTTTTAAATTATTTATTAGAAAAGCTATGATACAACTTAAAACTTTTATATACAAAGCTTATAATCAGGCATTTCTTTTAGGGGTTAGCACTGTGGCCTAGTGGGTAAAGCTACCACCTGCAGTGCCAACATGCTATATGGAAGCCAGTTCCAGTCCCAGCTACTACACTTCCGATCCTGCTTCTTGCAAATATACCTGGGAAAGCAGGGGAAGATGGCTCAAGTGCTTGGTCCTTTGCATCCATGTGGGAGACCCAGAGGAAGCTCCTGGCTCCTGGCTTTGGATTGGCCCAGCCTGGGCCACTGTTTGCCATGTGGGTTATGAATCATTGGATGGAAGATCTCTGTCTCTCTCTGTAACTTCGCCTTTCAAATAAATAAACAAAACTAAAAAAAAAAAAAAAAAAAAGCAAACAAAAAACCATTTTAAAAATTATATATATATATATACACATATATATGGTCTATACTACATCAGATATATAAACTGATGACTTCTGGTGATTAGGTGAAGAAAACACTATACAGTATGTGAATAATTATAACATTTCCACTTCAAATAATTTAGAGATTTCTTCCTTATTGCGTAAAGAAAACTTCCATTTATTTCAATTTTTTAAAAATTTGTTTATTTAAAAGGCAGAATTATAGAGGCAGAGAGGAAGAGTATTTTTTTCAAAATACAATCAGAAGAGGTGGATTGAAATTTGGCTGTATGGCTTTGGCAAAGTTATTTCTTTATTTTTAAATATTTATTTATTTATTTGAAAGCGAGCAGAGGAAAGAGGGGAGAGAGAAAGAGAGAGATCTTCCATCTACTGGTTCCCTACCCAACTGGCTGCAAAAACTGGGGCTGGGTCAGGCCAAAGGCAGGAGCTTTTTCCAGGTCTCCCACATGGGTTGCAGGGACCCAGGGACTTGGGCCATCTTCCTCTGCTTTCCCAGGCCATTAGCAGGGAGCTGGGTTGGAAGTGCAGCAGCAGGGACTTGAACTGGCACCCACATGTGATGCTGGCACTACAGGTAGCAGCACAACCTGCTGTGCCACAGAGTTGGCCCCAGCCCCATGGTAAAGTTATTTAATAACAATCACTCATTCATTAAGCAAATAATTATTTTTGAAAGGATTTTATTTATTTATTTGAGAGGTAGAGTCACAGAGTGAGAGACAGAGAGAAAAGTCTTCCATCGGCTGGTGCCCTCCCCAGATGGCCATAATGGCCAGAGCTGAGCCAATCCAAAGGCAGGAGCCAGGAGCCTCCTCCAGGTCTCCCATGAGGGTACAGAGGCCAACCTCCACTACTTTCCCAGGCAATAGCAGATAGCTGGATCAGAAGAGGAGCAGCCAGGACTTGAATCGGCACCCATATGGGATTCTGGGACTGTAGGAGGAGACTTAGCCCACTATGCCAGTGCCAACCACTCAACAAATAATTATTAAGCACCTGTGTGCCAAGCATTATGTAGACGTGACATATATTAGAAGTCAATAAATATTTTAGGCAATGCAGGCTAACTAAGTTATTGTACAGCTACTTGTGTAATAATCAGATGGAAAACAGTTTTTATTGATAAAATTTAAATTGTAGTAATTGGCCGGCGCCGTGGCTTAACAGGCTAATCCTCCGCCTTGCGGCGCCGGCACACCAGGTTCTAGTCCCGGTTGCCCCTCTTCCAGGCCAGCTCTCTGCTATGGCCCGGGAAGGCAGTGGAGGATGGCCCAAGTGCTTGGGCCCTGCACCCGCATGGGAGACCAGGAGAACCACCTGGCTCCTGGCTTCGGATCAGCATGATGCGCTGGCCGCAGAGGCCACTGGAGAGTGAACCAACGGCAAAGGAAGACCTTTCTCTCTGTCTCTCTCTCTCTCACTATCCACTCTGCCTGTCAAAAAAAAATAAATAAATAAAAATTTTAAAAAATTTAAAAAAATTTAAATTGTAGTAACATATATATTAATAATTTATATATATATATATATATATAAGCTGATTATCATATAGAACTAGTCTTCAAACAGTACTTTATACTTTGTGTGTCTGTGTGGGTGCAAACTGTTGAAATCTTTACTTAGTATAGAGTTGATCTCTTGTATATACAGGTAATTAAAAATGAATCTTAATGAAGAATGGGATGGGAGAGGGAGTAGCAGGTAGGATAGGATTTGGGGTGGGATGGTGGGTATGGGGGGAAGAACCGCTATATTCCAAAGCTGTACCTATAAAATTTATATTTATTAAATAAAAGCTTTCTGAAAAAAATGTGTAGTGCTCACTTTGGCAGCACACATATTAAACATGCATCTGCAGAAAATATTCTTGGTAAGGTAAGCACTGTGGCATAACTGATAAAGCCGACGCCTGTGATGCCAGCACCCCATATGTGTGCTGGTTTGAGACTCAGCAGCTCCACTTCCAACCCAGCTCTCTGCTAACGCACTTGGGAAAGCAGCAGCAGATGACCCAAGTGCTTGGGCTCCTGTACCCTTTGTGGGAGACCTGGAAGAAACTCCTGGCTCTTGGCTTCAGCCTGGCCCAGCCCTAGCCATTGAGGCCATTTGGGGAGTGAACTAGAGGATGGAAGATTCTCCCTCCCTCTCTTTATAACTCTGCCTTTCAAATAATTTAAATAAATCTTAAAAGAAAAAAAAAAGGAAAGAAAACATTCTTGGCTTACAAAATAGACAGTGGACCTCTGACATACATAACAGCTTTCTTGGATTGCGGTGAGAAAAACAACGTCTTTCTAACTCAATTTCTCTGCCTCTTGAATAATAATAATAATAAACAACAAGGCAATTACAGTTTCTTTTACATGGATCTATCCTGTAAGATATGGGTGACAATTCCCCTATGCACAAAGTAGGTAGTGCCTCTTCCCCTCCTCACAAGGGACTGTACTCAAAACATAACAAGGTGGAGATTTAAGTGGTCTCAGGCAGCCGAAAAACAAAACACAACTTTAATTTCCTGCAGTCACTAGGAAACAGACCTTTCCAAAACTATCTTCTTGTTTTTTCCAAAACTTGTCTTCTTGTTTTCATAAAATGGTGCTTCAAAAAGTACAGAGTTGCCGGCGCCACGGCTCAATAGGCTAATCCTCCACCTAGCGGCGCCGGCACACGGGGTTCTAGTCCCGGTCGGGGCGCCGGATTCTGTCCCGGTTGCCCCTCTTCCAGGCCAGCTCTCTGCTGTGGCCCGGGAGTGCAGTGGAGGATGGCCCAAGTGCTTGGGCCCTGCACCCCATGGGAGACCAGGAGAAGCACCTGGCTCCTGGCTTAGGATCAGCGTGGTGCGCCAGCGCACTAGCAGCCGTTGGGGGGTGAACCAGCGGCAAAGGAAGACCTTTCTCTCTGTCTCTCTCTCTCACTGTCCACTCTGCCTGTCAAAAAAAAAAAAAAAAGTACAGAGTCAAAAGGTAAGTTTAGTGCAAAAATATTCGGAATTTTATGCACAAACTTTTCCATAACATGTATTTTTATAAACTTTTTGAAGGCCTCTCTATGCTCAAAGTTCAAAAACTTTTTTGCATCAAAATAAATGTATCTTTTAATTCTACTTTCCACGAACTTCTTTGAAGTACCCTCATAAGAGGTCATCTATTTTTACCTTCAGAAATGAATAGTCACATCATTCCAGGAAGTACACTGAGTTTTTGTGGCATGGTAGCTAAGCTACTTCAACAGTACCTGTATATACCTTAACAATGTAAGTTTCAATAGTATCATAAATGCAATATGCCAGATGCATTTTTTTATTGTATTACATGTTATTTCATTAAATTCTTGTAACTCTACAAGATAAATGATAGTTTCTCAGTTTTACAGATGAATCAAGTCAGATTCTGACAAAGCCCTGCAGAGTTCCACAATGCCAAGGAGTCACAAATGGAGCCCAGATTCACTTTTTTTTTTTTTTAAGTTATTTATTTGTTTGAAAGGCAGAGTTATAGAGAGGCAGAAGTGGAGAGACAGAGAGAGGGAGATCTTCCATTCACTGGTTCACTCCCAAGATGGCTGCAACCGCCAGAGCTACATTGACCCAAAGCCAGGAGCCAGGAGACAGGAACCGCTTCTGGGTTTCCCACACGGGGACTTGGCCATCTTCCACTGCTTCCCAGGCCTTATCAGAGAGCTGCAACCTGCGCCCATATGGGATGCTGGCACTGCAGGTGGTGGCTTTACCTGCTATGCCACAGTGCCAGCCCCTAGATTTTCTAACATCCACACACTTTCCAACTAAACACATATAACCATCTGCTGTGGTACCAAAAACATATATTTTTTTAATGGTTAGCATCAGATTGGGTTCCGAGTAAATCATTAAGTGAAATAATGTAGGGGATGGTGCTGTAGTCTAGCAGGTTACGCAACCCTCAATAGGACCCATATCCCACATGGCCACTAGCTGTTTCAATCCAGCTTCCTGCTGATGTGCCTGAGAATGGCCCAAGTGCTTGGGCGCCTGCACACACGTGGGAGACCCAGAAGAACATCCTGGTTTCGTCCTGGCCCAGCTGCAGCCACTGTGGCCATCTGGGGAGTGAACCAGTAGATGGAAGACCTCTCTCTGCCTCTACCTCTCCCTCTCTGTAAGTCTGCCTTTTTCTTTTTTCTTTTCTTTTTGACAGGCAGAATGGACAGTGAGAGAGAGAGAGAGACAGAGAGAAAGGTCTTCCTTTGCCGTTGGTTCACCCTCCAATGGCTGCCGCGGCCGGCGCACTGCGCTGATCCGATGGCAGGAGCCAGGTGCTTCTCCTGGTCTCCCATGGGGTGCAGGGCCCAAGCACTTGGGCCATCCTCCACTGCACTCCCGGGCCACAGCAGAGAGCTGGCCTGGAAGAGGGGCAACCGGGACAGAATCCGGCACCCCGACCGGGACTAGAACCTGGTGTGCCGGTGCTGCAAGGCGGAGGATTAGCCTGTTGAGCCGCGGTGCTGGCCAAGTCTGCCTTTCAAATAAATAAGTAACTCTTTAAAAAAATAAGTAAATTTAAAATTTCATAGTGTTATTTATGGCTTCTAAAGGAAAAGAACACATTTTTGATGAAAATGAAAGAGGGAAATTCGTTTTTGAAAGGAATTTTTGGAAGCTGCTAGCCAACTGTTAAATTCTCCAGTAGATCATAAATCCTGTCTTAAGATAATAGATATGGGCTGGCGCCGCAGTTCAATAGGCTAATCCTCCGCCTTGCAGCGCCGGCACACCGGGTTCTACTCCCGGTTGGGGCACCGATCCTGTCTTGGTTGCCCCTCTTCCAGGCCAGCTCTCTGCTGTGGCCCGGGAGTGCAGTGGAGGATGGCCCAAGTGCTTGGGCCCTGCACCCCATGGGAGACCAGGATAAAGTACCTGGCTCCTGCCATTGGATCAGCATGGTACGGCGGCCATTGGCAAAAAGGAAGACCTTTCTCTCTGTCTCTCTCTCACTGTCCACTCTGCCTGTCCAAAAAAAAAATAAATAAATAAATAATAAAGAAAGATAATAAATATGTATTATTTTCTATTGCTATGTAACAAATTACCACAAAATTAGTATCTTAAAATAGCCATTTATAATCATACAGTTTCTGTGGTTAGAAGTCCAGGTAAAGCAAGCTCAGCTTGGTTCCCTACTTGTAATCTAACAAAAGCAATATACAAATGTTGGCAGAGAGGCCGGCACTGTGGCATAGAGGGTAAAGCCACCGCCTGCGGTACTGGCATCCCATATGGGCACCGGTTCGAGTCCTGGCTGCTCCACTTTCAATCCAGCTCTCTGCTATGGCCTCGGATAGCAACAGAAGATGGCCCAAGTCCTTGGGCCCCTGAACCCGTGTGGGAGACCCAGAAAAAGCTCCTGGCTTCGGATCAGTGCAGCTCTGGCCATTGTAGCCAACTAAGGAGTAAATCAGAGGAAGGAAGACCTCTCTTCTCTCTCTGTAACTCTGACGTTCAACTAAAATAAATAAATCTTAAAAAAAAAATGTTGGCAGAGTATCACTTTGTGGAAGCTCTGGGTAAAAAGTCACTTCTAAGTTCATTCAGATTATTCACAGAATTCATTCATGCATTCCATGTGACCACACATCTTCTAGTCACTAACACTGTCCTTTCTCAGGCAGCAAATCTCTCTGACTTCTCTTGCTGCCTGCTTTTTCCGATTTTAGATGCTCATGTAATTACACTGGGCCCACTTTAACAATCTAGAATAGCCACTCCGTGTTAAAGTCACTTAAAAAAAAAACTTAAAATTATGTCTCCAAAAACACCTGTACCAGTAGAAAAATTTGTTAGAGTAACATCAGGTAGTAAAGAATCTCAGGACAAAATCTTGCATACTATACAAACTGTATGGACTGTTCTAGATGCTTTCTATAAAAACAAGGAGTAACTTTTTCTAAATATATATTTTAAAGATTTATTTGTCTGGAAGAATAATAGAAGGACACAGACCCCAGATATCTGCCATTCACTGTTTCATTCCCCAAATACCTGCAACAAGGACTGAACCAAGCTGAAGCCAGCAAGAAACTCCATTAAGGGCTCCCAACTGCAGAACCCAAGCAGTTGGGAAAAATTATCCTGGATCAGAAGCATAGAGTAGCCGGAACTCAAACCCCAGGCACTCTGATAAAGGATTCAGGCATTCCAAATACCAGCTTAACCCACTGTGCCACAGTACCATCACCCATAATTTTTTATGCTGAATACTTCTAACCTTACCATGTTGGGTCACTCATATCTTTTACAGTATTTTTTTTTTTTAGTATCACTTATTAAAAGAAAAGAAAGAGACCAACACTTATTTAATCAACTATAATTTTTTTTTTTTTTTTGGACAAGCAGAGTTATTAGACAGTGAGAGAGAGAGAGACAGAGAGAAAGGTCTTCCTTCCGTTGGTTCACCCCCCAAATGGGCACTATGGTCGGTGCTATGCTGATCCGAAGCCGGGAGCCAGGTGCTTCTTCCTGGTCTCCCATATGGGTGCAGGGCGCAAGCACTTGGGCTATCCTCCACTGCACTCCCGGGCCATAGCAGAGAGCTAGACTGGAAGAGGAGCAACCGGGACAGAATCCGGCGCCCCAACCAGGACTAGAACCCAGGGTGCCGGCATCGCAGGCGGAGGATTAGCCAAGTGAGCCACGGCGCCGGCCAAAATCAGCTATAATCATTACCACAAACATTAAAAGGGTAAAAAAAAAATCCATTATCTGTGTATTCCCAAACTACTTTATTCCTGTTATCACAGTGCAGCATTTATATTTTCACTGGCGCTATACTGATTTATGCTCTACTTTATTTTCCTTCTTTATTGAACTCCCAACTGAAGAACATCAGTGCCTTGCACATTCCTGAACCTCTATGGCACCTTACTGAGTCCCTTATAGAGTAGGCCATCCAAAAATGTTTGCTGAAGTAGATGGATGAAAATCTGTTAGCTTTAGCAGCCATGTTCCCTGGCTAACCATAGACAAAGTTGGATGCCATGTTTAAAACATTTATTTAAAGGCAAATTCCACAGTTTCTATTATATTATTATGTTTATGTATACTACACAGTGTTCTAGTGTTCACACAGAGGAGTTAGCAAATGAAAATACAAAATCACAACTAAAGACCTGAAGAAACCAAGGATAGAAAGATTCAGTGAGATTCAACTCTATGGAAGAAAGACAGAAAAGCTCTGCAGGGGGCAGAAACTGGGGTATAGTGGGTTGATTAAACTGCTACTTGGGATGCCTGCATCCCATGTCAGAGTGCCAGCTACTCTCTGCTTCCATCCAGCTTCCTGATATTTTATCCTGGGGGTGGCGGATGATGGCTCAAATGCTTGGGCCCCTGCCACCTGTGGGAGACCTGGTTGGAATTCCAGACACCTGATTTCAGCCTGGTCCCGCCTTGACTGTTGTGGGCATTTGGGGAGGGAACCAGTGGATGGAAGTGCCTCTGTATCTTTCTGCCTTTCATGTAAATGAAAGCAAAAAAATTTTTTTAAGGTTTAGTAAACAAGAACTGAAGACTGTCCACTACATTTGAGAACATGGAAGGCAGCAGTAATCTTTTTTTTCCTTAAAGATTTATTTATTTATTTATTTGAAAGTCAATGAGTTACAGAGGAGAGGTAGAGGTAGACAGAGAGAGAAAGATAATCTTCCACCCACTAGTTCACTCCCCAAATGGCCACAACAGCCAGAGCTAGGCCAGGTTGAAGCTAGAAGCCAGGAGCTTCTTCCAGGTCTCACACGTGGGTACAGGAGCCCAAGCATTTGGGCTATCTTATGCTGCTTTCCCAGGAGCATTAGCAGGGAGCTGGACTGGAAGTGGAGCAGCCTGGTCTTCAACTAGTGCCCATACGGAATGCCAGCATTGCAGGCAGAGACTTAACCTGCTACGGTACAACGCCAGCCCAAATTTTAATAAATTTTAAAGAAAAGTATGGAAGCATGGGGCCAGCACCTTGGCGTATTAGGCTAAGCTTCTTCCTGTGGCACCAGCATCCCATATAGGCACCAGTTCATGTCCCAGCTGTTCTTCTTCCAATCCAGCTCTTTGCTATGGCCTAGGAAAGCTGTAGAAGATGGCCCAAGTGCTTGGGCCCCTGCACCCACGTGGGAGACCCAGAGGAAGCTCCTGGCTCCTGGCTTTGGATCAGCCCAGCTCCAGCTGTTGCAGCCATTTGGGGGAGTGAATCAGTGGATGGAAGACTTTCTCTCTGATTCTCCCTCTATCTGTAACTCTACTTCTCAAATTAAAAAAAAAAAAAAAAAAAAAAGAAGAAAGAAAAAGAAAAGTATGGAAGCAGATGCTATTACCACAACCACCATGATGGAACAGAATTTTGTATTATTTTAGAATGCAAGTGTCTAGACAATCAGGATAGTAAAATTAAAAAAAAAAAATTACAATAGTCTCTAACACTTCTATTTCGGAGCTAACCATTTACTAAAAAACAGGCAATGATGTGAGTCAATAGGGCCATTTTTCCTTCCAAGAGAGTTTTAAAAACATCCAAAATAAAATAAATCTTTTACTTACTTGAGAAATTCAACCAACTTAGGGATGAAACTGGAAATTTGCATTCCTTTTTTCTTTTTTAAAAGATTCATTTATTTATTTGAAAAGCAGAGTTACAAAGAGAGAGACAGAGGGAGAGTGAGATCTTCCATCCACCGGTTCACTCTCCAAATGGCTGGACCTGGGCTGAACTGAGGCAGGAGCCAGGAGCTTCTTCTGGATCTCCCACGTGGGTTGGGCCATCTTCTGCTGCTTTTCCCAGATGCATTAGCAAGGAGCTGGATTGGAAGTGGAACAGTACGGACTTTGATCTGGTTTCCATATGGAATGCCAGCACTGCAGGTTGCAGCTTACCAACTCTGGCCCCAACAATTTACATTTCTGTTTTATTTCTCAAAGTGATTTACAACTATCATCACTACCTGATAATTCCTCAGATTGAATGGACTAGAAGTATTCTTCTCTCCCAGTATTCTTTTATGCTCTAATTGGAAGGAAGTGCCAAGACACAGAAATGTGAAACATACTCAAAATGAAACTTCATAAAGGACATCTGTGAAAAACTCAGATAACATCACATGAAAGCCTGAAAGCATTCTCCCTGTGGTCAGGAACAAGATACCAAGGATAGTCACTCTCACCATTTTTATTTAATGGTGTACCAGAGGTTGTAGCAAGAGCAATTACCCAAGAGAAAACAATAAAGGGCCTCAAAACTAGAGTGGGGAAGCAAAACTATCAATAACTGCAAATGACATAATCTTATACTATATATAAGAAATCTTAAGGTGTCCACAAAATATTATTTGAGCATTAAAATTAAGACTTTGGCAAGGTTGTAAGATACAAGATCAATATACAAAAATCCCTTGTATTTCTATACACTGAAAATAAAACTAAGAAAACAGTTCTAGGGGCTGGCACTGTGGTGCAGTGAGTTAAAGCCCCAGCCTGCTTCAAGTCCGGCTGTTCCTCTTGCAATCCAGCTCTCTGCTATGGCCTGGGAAAGCAGCAGAAGATGGCCCAACTCCTTGGACCCCTGCACCCACGTGGGAGACCCAGAAGCAGCTCCTGGCTTCAGATCAGCTCAGCTCCAGCTGTTGCAGTCATTTGGGGAGTGAACCAGCGGAATGGAAGATCCCTCTCTCTCTGGCTCTACCACTCTTTGTAACTCTTGCAAATTACTAAAAAAATTCTTTAAAAAAAAAGAAAAGAAAAGAAAATGGTTCCATTTAAACAACAAAATGCTACGGAATACATTCAACAGATTTAGTTCAGTCAGCTCTCTTCTGTAGACATGCGCTCTGCATCTAGATTCAACTAAACACCAATCAAAAATGTTACAAAATAAATTACATCTGCACTAAATGTATGCTGTTTTGTCATCACCCCCCAAGTAATACAGTGCAACTATTGACATAAGGTTTTCATTATAGTAAGTACTATAAGTAACCTAGATATGATTTAAGGTATACAGGAGGGGACTGGCATTATGGCACAGCAGCTTAAGCCACTGCTTGCCATTTCTGGATTCCATATCAGAGGGTCAGCTTCCCACACAGCTCCCTTTTAATGTGCCTTAGAAACCAGCAGAAGATGGACAAAGTACTTGGGACCCTGCCACTCACTTGGGAGACCCAGATGGATGTTCTTGGCTCCTGGTTTCAGCCTGGCCGAGATTTGGCTGTTTGGGCCATTTGGGGAATGAACCAAATGGATGAAATATATCTCTCTCTTTCTGTAGCTCTGCCTTTCAAATAAATAAATCTTTCTTTTTAGAGTACTCAGGAGGAAGTGTATAGGTTACATGCAAATATGACCACATTTTATATAAGGGACTCCCACGAGGACCAAGAAATGAAGACCTAACTGAAAACTGTAAAATACTTTCAAAGGATTTAAGAAGACCTAAATAAACTGAAAAAGAACTTCTGGTCATGGATCAAGAGTGAAGAGGGCAATATGCCACTAACTGATCTAAAGATTCTACACAATTTATATACAAATTCTAGCTGGCATTTTTCCAGAAATTGGCAAGTGATATTTAAAATTCACACAGAAATGTAAGGGATACATAACAGCCAAAATGATCCTGGAAATTAACAATTTCAAAACTAACTACAGGGACCAGCGTTTTGGCATAGCAGGTAAAGTCACCGCCTCTAACACTGGCATCCCATCTGGGCACTGGTTTGTGTTCCACTGCTCCACTTCCAATCCAGTTCCCTGCTAATGGCTTGGAAAAAGCAGGGAAACATAGCCCAAGTGTTTGGACCCCTGCAACTCATGTGGGAGACCTGGATGAAGCTCTCAGCCTCTAGTTTTGGCCTGGCCTGGTATGGAACAACCGAATATCGTGCAAAGAATGTAGCTGGGCCCCTCCCTTATTTCATTGAATATACAAAAATTAACTCAAAATTTCTCACAGACCTAAATGGAAGAGCTCAAATTATAAAACTCTTAGGACAAAATACAGGATTAAATCTTTTTTTTTTTTTTTTTAAAAGACTTATTTTATTTATTTGAAAGACAGAGTTAGAGAGGTAGAGACAGATGGCCGCAACAGCTGGAGCTGTGCCGATCCGAAGCCAGGGACCAAGAGCTTCTCCCGGGTCTCCACGTGGGTGCAGGGGCCCAAGCACTTGGGCCATCTTCCACTGCTTTCCCAGGTCATAGCAGAGAGCTGGATCGGAAGAGGAGCAGTCGGGACTTGAACTGGCTCCCATATGGGATACCGGCGCTCCACGCCAGGGCTTTAACCCGCTGCGCCACAGGATTAAATCTTAACACTGAGCTAGGCAAGGGTTTCTTAGGTATGGTACCAAAGCACAAGCCACAGACAAAAACAGATAAATTATATTTTATAAAATTAAAAACTTTTAGCAGCAGGCTAAACTCCTACCTGCTACGCTGGCATATGAGTGCCAATTTGAGTACTGGCTGCTCCATTTCCAATCCAGCTTCCTGTTAATGAGCCTGGGAAAGCAGCAGAAGATGGTCCAAGTACCTGGGGTTGCTGCAACTCATGTGAGAGACCTGGATGGAGTTCTAGGCTCCTAGATTCAGCTTGACCCATCTCTAGCCATTGGGGCCACAGTGGTTGGAAGATTCTCTCCCTTATCCCCTTCAACTCTGCCTTTCAAATAAATAATCCTTTTTCAAAAAAAAGTTGAAAATATTTGTGCATAAAGGGACATTATAAAAAAACTGAAAATGCAAATAATGAAAAAATATTTACAAAACATGCTTGTGGCAGGATTCTATTATAAAGAATATACAAAGTACTCCTACAATTCAACAATAAAAATAGAAATAACCAATTTAAAAGTAGACAAGGACATAGAAGATATATAAAATCAACAAAAACGTGAAAATAATGTTCAACATCATTAATTACTAGCAAAATGCAAATTAAAACTACTAGGATAGTTATAACAAAACAAACCAAAACAAACCTAGTAAGATGGGGCAGGAGTTTGGCAAAGTGGTTAAAACACTGCTGTGGATGCCTGGGTCCCACACTGGAGGTCAGGACTGTGCTTCCAGCTAGTGGGCACTCTGGAAGAAGGTGACAGCTTACTTAGTCAGGCCCCTGCCACCTGCCTGGGAAACCTAAGTTGAGATTCTGGCTCTAGCATCTGGGAAGTGAACCTGTGGATAACAGGTCTGTCTCTGTTTCTTTCTCAAATTAAACAAACAAGCAACAATAACAAAAAACCTAATGCACTGTGTTGGTGAGGAGGGATATGGTAATGTAATCCTCCTACATCCCTGAAATGTGCAATGATGCAAGTGTGTGGCAAATGAGGAGTGCAGCAGTTCTTCACAAAGTTAAAGAGGGATTTATCATATGACCTAGCAACTCCATTCTTGACTTGGAAGAAATGAAACCAATCACATGTATACCCCAAAATTAGTATGCAATATTCACACCAAAACTATTCACAATAGCCAGAAGACAGAAGCAAATCAATCATGAACAGATAAATGGATACATAAAATGTGGTATATCCATACACTGGAACATTATTCAGGTATAGAAAAGAACAAAGTATTAATACATGCTACACCATAAATGAACCTTGAAAACATCCTCCTAAGTGACGGCAGCCAGAAGCATCGTATGAAGCATCTAGAAGAGGTCGATCCACAGACACGAGAACATAATTAGTCACTGGTGGCTGTTGTGGGGGTAGAGAGCAATGGGTAATGTCCTAGAACTAGAGGGTAGCGGTGTCTGTACAACACTGTGAACACATTAAATGTCAGAAGTCAATGTTAGAGTGAAAAACACAAAGGGCCTATATATGATTCTCTTTATTACAGAATATCCAGAAGAGGCAAATCCACATAGTCAGAGAAGAGATCAGTGGTTGCCAGAAGCTCAGGCAAGGGGAAGTGACTGCCAATGAATATGAAGTTTCTTTTTGGTATGTTGAACATGTTTTTAAAAAGAGAGTAGTGGTGGTTGCACAATCTTGTGAATACATTAAAAACTACAAACTGTATACCTTAAAAGGGTTAACTTATTATTTGTGAATTTAACTCAATTCAAAAAACTTGAACCATAATTACAGAACTGAAGGCTCATATAAAATCAACTCAAGTCTGATATCTTAAAAAGGAACTGAGAACTAGGGGAGCGAAGGTGATTATCCATGATGCTACAGTAGGGCTGGGATCAGTACACAAGATATTTCTATCTCAGTTCTCAGACATCACAAAATAGAAAAAAATTTTAAATATGTAACAAAAAGATTTATTCACAAGATACAGTCTTTCAAGTGCCTTTAAATGTTACTTTATTTATTTTAAGATTTATTTATTTATTTGAAAGGCAGTTATAGAAAGAGCGAGCGATCCTCCATCTTCTAGTTCACTCCCCAAATGGCTGCAATGGCCAAGGCTAGGCCAGGTTGAAGCCAGGAGATAGGAGCTTTTTCTGGGTCTCTCTTGTGAGTGCTTAGGTCCAAGGACTTGGGCCATCTTTTGCTGCTTTCCCAGGTGGACTGGCAGGAACTAGATCAGAAACGGAGCAGTGGGGACTCAAACTGCTGCCCATATAGGATGCTAGAACTGCTGACTGCAGCTTAACCCACTACCCTACAGTGCTGGCCCCTCAACTCTTTCTAAGCTCCAAAACTTTGACTCTTAATCATTAGCAATCATTTTGTTAAAACAGTAACCTGATATTTTAACAAGCATTTTTAGTAGTTAAAAATTTGCTCATTTCTCCCTCAATTTAATACATTACAGAGATTTAATTAAATACTAGTTAATCAGGCTTTAGAGAATCTCATAGTACCAAATTTTTGAAATTTGGAGTCAACTTTGAAATGCTTTCAACTTATTTAAAACAATAATGGACTATATTTTACATTGTGTTTTTCAAAAGTTAGACAGGCCTACCATCTACAGCTGAGTGCCTCTGTTACCTCCCCTTGAATCTGGCCAGAGTCTTGACTGTTTCAACCAACAGAGGATGGAGGAAGTAACTTTCAGAAATTCCTGACCCCAAAAATCTTTGTGCTGATTAAAATTATTTTTATGTTATGTCTCTTCATTTCGAGTAGTGTGTTATACAACAAAGATAATTAGAACAGAATGTGCTACTTATAATATAGAAACAAGTTTTTACTTATTTATTTATTTGAAAGTCAGTTACAGACAGGAAGAGACAGAAAAAGAGAGCTCTTGCATCTGCTGGTTCATGCCTCAGATGGCTGCAATGGCCACTGTAGGCCAGGCCAAAGCAAGGAGCAAGAGATTCTTCCAGACCTTCCCATGTGGGTGGCAGGAGTGCAAACACTTGGGCCATCTTCCGCTGCCTTTCCCAGGAAGTAGAGCAGCTGAAACACAAACTGGAGCCCATACAGGATGCTAGCTTAGCAGGTGGAAGCTTAACATAGTGTGTACTACGCCACAACACACTAAACTAAGCAACTCTTGGTGCCCAAGGGTTACTCTCTCTGCAGAGAAGGAAAAATATATGTATGTAAACATATTTTTTAAAAAGCAGCAAAGAAAAATGATTTAATCACCCAAAAGACATAACCTAATATTCTAGTATGTAACAGAATTCAAAATGCCCCCAAAGGACAACATGGAAACGATAAATACATTAGTTTAGGCTTGTAAAAACTATATGACTTAATATTTGGATTCAATTCCAGACATTTTATCCTGAATG
Source organism: Lepus europaeus (assembly GCF_033115175.1). Taxonomy (NCBI): domain Eukaryota; kingdom Metazoa; phylum Chordata; class Mammalia; order Lagomorpha; family Leporidae; genus Lepus; species Lepus europaeus. The sequence continues at coordinate 67,076,506 of NC_084833.1, forward strand.
GTCTTGCCTTTAATAGGGTCAATCCTAAAGCTGATTAAAATAACCTAGATTGGGCTGTCCTTGTGTTCTTAACACGGCACGTTAAGCCACCACTTGTGAAGTCACATCCCAGATGCTCTACTTCTCATCCAGCTCCCTGATAATGTGCCTGAGAAAGCAATGGAAAATGGCCAAGTGCTTGGATACTTGCCACCTATGTGGGAGACCTGGATGAAGTTCCTGGCCTTGGCCTGGTCCAGCCCTAGCCGTTGCAGCCATCTGGGGAGTGAACCAGCAGATGGAAGATCTCTTACTCTCTCTAACAGTGCCTTTCAAACAAATAAATAAATAAATCTTTTTTAAAAAATTGCCTAGGTTGTCAACAGGTCTGGCTTTGTGGATAACTTGAAAGTTTCCTATACTGACTTATTGGGCTTTGAGCATTTTAGCTCTTAAGTTACGAACAAATCCTGGCTCTGCCTATGCCTACTGCACAATCTTAAGCAAATGTAACAACTTTCCTGGGCCTTATCTGTGGCTAACTATCAGAATGATTCTTAAGGATTAAATGAGAGAAGACATGAAAGTGCTGAGCATGGCAGGCATAACAGAAACATAATACCTCTGAAATCTAACTTAAGGACTCCAGACAATTACTTAGTAACAGCAAAACATGGATTTTAGAGTTATATTATGTAATTTTTAAAGTAAACTATTAAAACACATAAGCATAGTGGGGTAAGCACTTGGCACAGTGGTTAAGACACCACTTACTTACTAGTGCCTAGGTTCACGTCCCAGCTCTGCTCCAGATTCTAGCATCCTGCTAACTGTACATCATGGGAGGCAGCTCAAGCTGTTGGGTCCCTGCTACCTACATGGGAGAACTGAGTTCTTGGCCCCCAGATTTGGTGTGGGCCATATCTGTTGCAAGCAATCAGGACATGAACCAGTACGTAGAAGACTTCCGCTTGTCTGTCTCTCTTTCTGCCTTTGAAATAAACTAATAATTTTTTAGAAAAAAACTTTAGGATAATATGAAATATAACATCAATTTATGCTACAGTAACTTTAGTAACAGAGAAAGTTATTTACCTTGATCAAATATTTTTCCCATCTGTCTGCTGTAACAGATTTGCCAATCTTCCTCATCAACTTCAAATGGAGTTCCACCAATTCTTTTGGTACTTAAAAGAAAGGGAAAAAAACACTGTTAGCCAGCAAAACAAAACACTTAAAAATATTTTTTAAAAAACACAAACTTTCCCCAACCCTAAAAAATTTCTTAAAAATAGATGCTGATTCTAGCTTTTAGATCTCTGAATCAGAAAAGCCTAAACTAGAGTAATATATGACTGAAAACAATTTAAAGAGCAGCAAGAATATTTGTATTTTCTATCAAAGTAACAAGAAGTAAAAGTGAAATTTAATGTAAAGTAGAGACTGGGTGAAAATGACATGTCCATGTAGGCTCAACGATTATAGCATCGTACCACTACAGTGCAGGATGCCCACGGCAGGGGAGGCAGTGCATGTGAGGGGATAAGGGACATGTAGGTGAAACTCTGAACTTTGACTTAATTTTTCTGTAACCCAAAAACCACTCTAAAAGTAATGTCTAAGGAGTGGGCATTTGTCTAGTGGTTAGGACACCCACACCCCTATTGGAATACCTGGGTTCAACTCCTGGCTCTGGTTCCTGACTCCAGTCTCCTGCCAGTACAGACTCTGAGAGGTAGTGGTGATGGCTCAAATAATTGGGTTTCCTGCCACCCACATGAGAGACTTGGTCTGAGTTTCTGGCTCCTGGCTTCGGCCCCAGCCCAGCCCCAGCCACTGCAAGCATTTGGGTAGTAAACCAGCAGACAGAAGCTTGCGCACGCGCTCTCTCTCTCTCTGCCTCTCAAATTAAAAAAAAAAAAAAAAAAAAAGAAGAAGAAGAAGAAGAAGAAGATGACTAAATTTAAAGAGAATTCTATTTTTTTAAAAAATCATTAAGTAAAAGCATTTAACTATACAACTGAAAATTCTAATCTGGTTGTTTCCTTTACTAAGATTTCAGACCAAGACATAGATTGAAAGCATTAGAAAGGAACAAAGGAATACAAATTCCAAGCTGATGGATATCTCAGAAATAGAGACTCATGGTTTTCAAACTGTTTCAACAAACTATTCCTCCAATGTGTCCCTTTTCTGATGTGCTAAACTTCTTTACGGCATTCCTATCGATCTCTCCTTGACATTCTCCACAGACAAAAAAATTATTCACATTCCAAATGCTAGTTCAATTTTCTGTGCAGCAAAGCTACCCTTACTCTAAATAAAAAATCTGCCTTCCTACAATTTCCTCCCCTAGTTCTGACTCTCATTCTGAAGTTTAAAAAACAGTATTTTAACTTGCTGTGGCACAGTGCCAGCCCCCCTCCCACCTCCAATTTGGTAATTCTAACATCTCCCTTGTAGCTCAGTCTGTATCTGATGTTTACTCTGTTGTCTCAAACCATGCTTTTCGTCTTTTGATGTATATATATTTTTGTTTCTTTTTGTTTTGTTTAAACCAGACATAATGTACTCAGTAAAAGGAAACCAGGTACTAGTGCAAGTGGAGATTTTTCTCTTCTTAAGTGTCTTGTGTACTTAAAATATTCAAAAGCTACTTAATGACCACAGACCAAAATAGTTCTCGTTAAATTGAGACACCCATGTCCACTCATATTGTATGTACATACTTTTGTAATAAAATTAATAAAAGTAAATTTGCTGTTCAAAAAAAAAAACAGTATTTTTAATCATTTTTCAACATGGGATCCTTCAAGTATTTGAAGACTGGTGTATCTTTCCACAGTATCTCTGTTTCTGATTGTAAACAGACTCCCTCCAAATGGGCATGATACAATTATGTTTTAAAATTACATTAATAAGACCTGAGAGAAATAAACACACACCTGTCAAATTTAGCACTTTACAAATCCCAAATACTACTAGTAACCCAAAAGAAATTACAAGTATCCTATATACAAAATTTCCATAATCAAATATATTTGAAAAATGCTAAGTAAAAAAAACTAAAGTTTTATAAGCAGGACTTCTGAAACTCTCTACTGATTTCCCTACAGCACACCATGAGCATCCGAGACAGTGATATAATCTGCAGTATTCTGTAATATATTTCATCCATTATCGTGTAGGGAACAAAGGCTCTAAGAAACACTCAAATTGGGAAAGGATGTTCTAACTTTTTTTCAGTCATTTGTTCAGACTCTTATCCCCCACTAAAACTCCTTCTAACTTGAAAATATTCTAAAGTACATAAATAGTCACTACTCAATAGATTTCTCTGGCCTGTTATTAGCCAGTAAGAAATAGTTCCTATCTTTAATAAGGCTTTGTAAGTGAGTCTTCTTAGTGGGGTAAAATGGTGGGCAGGGAAGGAGAGTGGTCATACACGAGTAAACACAGTTACACTAAGACTTGAAAAAAGGAGTTAAGAGAAGAATGGAGAAAAGAGGAAAAAGGGCACTGCTTGTAGAAACAACAGTAGATGCAAATGTCTAAAAACAAAACAAGCCACAAAGTGGTCATGGAAATGGAGGCACTGACACAGAAAAAGGCACGATCATAGAGAGCCTTAACAGGCCAGGCAAAGAAGTACAGATTTCATTCAACCAAGTTTAAGCAGGAGAATGCTCTGTATTTTAGAAAGATCTCAATGACTGAACTGGAGGAACACAATTTTTAAGTAAAAGGAGCTCTTATATGCTTATTTTAGGAAGTGGGAAACAGGGCAGACATTAGGTATAAATTCAGGAAAACATCAATCCGCAAAGATGTCAGTAGCCTGAACTATAGCCAGACATGGTACGGAGAGAAGTGAGTAGAACTGAGAAATCTTTAGAAAACAAAATTAAAACTTACTGACTGACTGGTCACGCAACTATTGGGCTCAATTCTCAGCTTTTATACTTGTACTAAGTCAAGTCCTTTAAACATTGAACCTCTGGGCCTGCACTGTGGCACTGCAGGTTAATATACCGCCTGTGACTCCAGCATCCCATATGAGCACTGGTTCAACTCCAAGCTGCTCCACTTCCAATCCAGCTCCCTGCTAATATGTCCAGGAAGCAGTGGAAGATGTTCCAAGTGCTTGGGACCCTGTGACCCATGGGAGAAAACCAAGACGGAATTACAGGATCCTGGCTTTGGGCTGGCCCAGCCTAGCCTAATGCTGCCATTTGGGGAGTGAATCAGCAGACCAGAGGTCTCTGTCTCTCCCTCACTGTAACTAAGACTTTTAAATCAATCTATCTATCTATCTATCTAGGGGCCAGTATCTATCTATCTATCTATCTATCTATCTGGGGGCCAGTATCTATCTATCTGTCTATCTGTCTATCTATCTATCTATCTATCTATCTATCTATCTATCTATCTAGGGGCCAGTATCTATCTATCTATCTATCTATCTATCTATCTATCTAGGGGCCAGTATTGTTATAGTGGGTTAAGCTGCCGCCTGTGATGCTAGCATACCATATGGGGTGTCCCAGCTGCTCCACTTCTGATTCAGCTTCCTGTTAATGCACCTGGGAAGAAGATGGCCCAAGTGCTTGGGTCCCTGCCACCTATGTGGGAGACCAGGAAGAAGCTCCTGGCTCATGGCTTCAGCCTGACCCAGTTCAGACTGTTGCAGCCATTTGGCAAGTGAACCAGATGGAAGATCTCTCCCTCTCCCTCTCTCTCTCTCCCTTTCAAAAAAATAAATCTTTTTTTTTTTTTTTTTTTTTTAATTTTTGACAGGCAGAGTGGACAGTGGAGGGAGACAGAGAGAAAGGTCTTCCTTTTTGCCGTTGGTTCACCTTCCAATGGCCGCCACAGTAGGCGCGCTGCGGCCAGCGCACTGCGCTGTTCCGATGGCAGGAGCCAGGTGCTTCTCCTGGTCTCCCATGGGGTGCAGGGCCCAAGAACTTGGGCCATCCTCCACTGCACTCCCTGGCCACAGCAGAGAGCTGGCCTGGAAGAGGGGCAACCGGGATAAGATCGGTGCCCCGACCGGGACGAGAACCCGGTGTGCCGGCGCCGCAAGGCGGAGGATTAGCCTGTTGAGCCATGGCGCCGGCAAAAAAAAAAAATAAATCTTTAAAAAATAAAATAACTTTGTAAAAAAACTAAACCTCAACTTCTCTATCTGTAAGAAAAGGCTTTGTTCACTAACTCAGAAGAATTTGAAGCTACAAAGACTTATTTCTGTTCACAATTTTTGAGAACCAAGGTCGCATTCAATTTCTTCTTTTTTTTCAAACACAGTAGTCTTGATGGTTCTCCTTTTCCACATCTCAAACCTACTATTTCTTCCAATTTCTCTAATACATTACATATCTTCTCACTCCAGAAAAATAGCTAGGGTTAGTCTCCAGTAACCAAACCAATTTCCAGAAATACTTCTTTTGTGTTACTTCTCTCTTGTATATACTGATAGTTCTTGAAGAACTATATAAGCTCAGGCCGTCGCCATGGCTCAATGGGCTAATCCTCCGCCTGCAGCGCCAGCACCCCAGGTTCTAGTTCCAGTTGGTACACTGGATTCTGTCCCGGTTGCTCCTCTTCCAGTCCAGCTCTCTGCTATGGCCCGGGAAGGCAGTGGAGGATGACCCAAGTGCTTGGGCCCTGCACCCGCATGGGAGACCAGGGGGAAGCACCTGGCTCCTGGCTTCGGTTCAGTGCGGGGCACCGGCCGCAGCGCGCCAGCCACAGCGGCCATTGGAGGGTGAACCAACGGCAAAAGGAAGACCTTTCTCTCTGTCTCTGTCTCTGTCCACTCTGTCTGTCCAAAAAAAAAAAAAAAAAAAAAACAGACCTATATAGCTCATCCATATTTCTCACCTTAGCCTCAGAGTCTCAATATTCCGTCTCAATCTAACTCTCTAGTCCTTCTCTCTCACTCCTACACTGAAATCCTTGATACAAAGCATTTGGCCCGTTTACTACGTGGGCTACATGAAAGCCCTCCAGCTTACTGTTTTCTACTTACTTGAATCGTATTCATCTTTCAATGTCTGGGAAAAACAAGTCCTAAAAGTCTCTGTGACGGCTTTTCAAAACCAGCGACTCCTTCGTCACTGGAAAATCATTTTCATATGTTCTTTATCACTCATTTAGTTACATGCCTCCCACATCACACAGATACATGGAATCACAAGATATTTTGATACCACTGGTGCTATTTTTAAAAGCCAATACAGGACAAGAACACATGTGCAATTAATGTTTTTAGATCCCACTTTATACTTTATACATGCTGATTTTGGCTTTGTACACCACTGTCCAAAGGCAATATAAAGTGAGCCACATAATTTCAAATGTCCCAGTAGCATTTTGTATTCATAAAAATACAAAGAATTTGAATTAACTTTAATACATTTAACACTATACAATACTACATAAAATGCCATCATTTCTTTTTTTTTTTTTAACTTTTATTTAATGAATATAAATTTCCAAAGTACAGCTTATGGATTACAATGGCTCCCCCCCACCCATAACTTCCCTCCCACCTGCTACCCTCCCCTCTCCCGCTCCCTCTCCCCTTCCTTTCACATCAAGATTCATTTTCAATTCTCTTTATATACAGAAGATCAATTTAGCATATATTAAGTAAAGATTTCAACAGTTTGCACCCACACAGAAACACAAAGTGTAAAGTACTGTTTGAGTACTAGTTATAGCATTAATTCACATTGTACAATACATTAAGGACAGAGAGCCTACATGAGGAATAAGTGCACAGTGACTCCTGTTGTTGACTTAACAAACTGACACTCTTGTTTATGGAGTCAGTAATCACCCTAGGCTCTTGTCATGAGTTGCCAAGGCTATGGAGGCCTTTTGAGTTCACTGACTCTGATCTTATTTAGACAAGGTCATAGTCAAAGTGGAAGTTCTCTCCTCCCTTCAGAGAAAGGTACCTCCTTCTTTGATGATCTGTTCTTTCCACTGGGATCTCACTCGCAGAGATCTTTCATATAGGTTGTTTTTTGTTTTTTTTGTTGTTGTTGTTGTTTTATTTTGCCAGAGTTAATTCATATTGTGTTCAAGAGCCATATGTGCCTAGTGGTTACTGTATTGGATAGCACTGGATAATACACAACTAGCATATTTAAAATTAAAATTTATAACCCACAGTGTACTAATTAAATTTTTGGTCCAAATATTATGAGGTGATAAGCTTTAAAGGCATTAGCAGCTCTTAATTTGACAAGAAACAGGCAAGCCCTTTAATTGAGAACTAAATCAACATTGAAGTTTAATAAATATTAAAACTGCTACACTTTGTACTCTCCACAGCAGCACTATTTAACAGAGCATTCCAGAATGCTGCAAATGTTCTATCACCGCACTTTCCAACAGAGTAGCCATTTGGGCACATGTGATTATTGAACACTTGATATGTGGCTAATGAAACTCAGGAACCAAACTTGTAACTTCATTTTTAATTAATGTAAATTTAAATAGACATATATGGCAAATGGCTGTGGTTTTGGACAGTACAGCTATACAGTAAAAACCACATTTTTAAATCACATGGTCCTTTTCTAAAACACTGACAAGCTCTATATTCACTTACTTATCACATGGAACATTCTGTAAATAGTCTCATTTCTAGAACATTGGATGATTATTAGTAACTTCCTTCTGGTGATTTATTAACCAACTTCAAACCACTCTGAAAAATACAGATTTTTGACCCAACTGAACTGAGATTTCTACTTTTTCAAGACAGAGGATACATATCTTTAACGGGACCCCTTATTTCCCGAGGCTTACACAGGTGGAAGATTCTGAAGCAGAAATAAAAGGCCGGGGCTGTGTGAATTCAGAAGGGACTACCAGCATGACACAGTTACAAAAAGGCAGAGAACAGCAGGATCCCAGTCTGTGTTACTAATCTACTTACTCAAAGATGTTTGTTTTTTGGTTTTTTTTTGCTTTTTTTTTTGTTTTGTTTTGTTTTTTTTTTTTTTTTTTTTTTTTGACAGGCAGAGTGGATAGTGAGACAGAGAGAGACAGAGAGAAAGGTCTTCCTTTTTTTTGCCGTTGGTTCACCCTCCAATGGCCGCTGCGGCCGACGCATCTCGCTGATCCGAAGCCAGGAGCCAGGTGCTTCCCCCTGGTCTCCCATGTGGGTGCAGGGCCCAAGGACTTGGGCCATCCTCCACTGCCTTCCCGGGCCATAGCAGAGAGCTGGCCTGGAAGAGGGGCAACTGGGATAGAATCCGGCGCCCCAACCGGGACTAGAACCTGGTGTGCCGGCGCCGCAAGGCGGAGGATTAGCCTGTTAAGCCACGGCGCCGGCCTCAAAGATGTTTTCTATTTTGACTTTTTCTAAGCATCTTTATAGCATTAAGTTTTTTAAATGCTGCTGCTACTGCAATTCTATTCTGTTACTTACAATTTCACTTTGTGAATGGTAGAAATTTATAGCAGCTCATAATAACTAATGACACACTTCTCATTCCGCAATGAAGTCCTTTATTAAAATTTCATCTGAGTTTATAAGCAGAGATAGTTATGAAAACAGATGACTTTTTCTAGGCCATTGATAAAAAAAAAAAAAACATTGATTTCAGATACAGTGATTGAAAGACAAGCTTACAATAAGCTTTTACTTACTGACCAGTTTTTAGAAACTCTGTTGGGGAAGCCCAGTTTTAGAATAATGAGACTGATCCCATAGGCCACTTGATCCTTGAAATCACTTTCATGTATTCATATACCTTATCTTCAAAGAGTTCATTTAATCAACCATCCTAGTTCTCTGAAAAGCAAAGAAATGACTCAAGACTATGAACTGTAACTGACAATGATTCCAAGTAAGTATAATATAAATAGCTCAGCTCAGCTCATTATCATTATGGAAAAAAATAAATCCAAGAATAGCTATTATGCAGGTAATTGAACCAAAGGGTACATATGCTGCCCCACTTCAGATTTTTCAAGTTCCACTGTAATAATACTGTCATTCTCACATAGATAAAGAAATGTGCCAAACATGACTCCGACTACGTCAGGAACAAAACCACAAAATTTACCTGATACAAAGGAAGTAATCAGTGTACTACAGATATCAGCCTGGTTGCATGGGGTGACTGATATCAGCAATCCAGAAAGGAGAACAGAATTAAGAAAGGAATCCTGCAAAACTACAGCACTGTGTGAATTCACCCTCCCTGAAGGAGAAGGCAGACGTTGTGTTACAGAGAGGAAAGGTCTCTGGGTAAGAGGAAGTGAGACATGGTAAACTCAGGTTATTTCGTGCTTAGACCTCATCAACAGTGTCCCGCTAGAAGGAATCTGAGGTACCTGAGCCAACCGTTCCCAGTCCATGTGCCTCCACTCTAACCAGATGAGCCTATTTCTGCTCTCTTTACTCTTAGCCTACCCGATTCAGTAATCATGGCAAGAGGGGGTACAAAGCAAATTGTAAAAGAAGAAAAGAATGATGTGATAATTTTTAAGGGAGAGGTGGGATTTTCTCACAACTTGTTTTTTTCAATAATTTCAAATCTAGTGCAAAGCTGAAAGATGAGTATACCTTTCAATCTACATGCACCAATCACTAACATTTTTTTGCCACTGAAACGAAAACACTTCAGATAGGGTTAAAACCATCAGGGAATGCCTCTACTAATGATGAGACCATGAAGATGAGAGTTAACCAAGCCAAGAAAGGGAGAAACAAGCCAGGCAAAAAGAAGCACATGAATAAAAGTCCTGAGTTAGCCAAAGGCTTCCACTGTGGCAGCACCAGTGGTGAATGCAGCAAAGGCCAAATCGCATAAAGCCTTTGAGCCACGTAAAGCATTTAGATTTTAGTCTGTAATAAAAACTCACAGGAGAAAGGGAAGACATTTTTCATGATTCAGGTTTTTAAAAACTGCTCTATATCTAGGATCTGCTTCAAAATAATCTAGGTGTGGAGGTGGGAGTGGATGGAGTCACAGACAAAATAAAATTGTACTGAAGTTGGGTGATGGATACATGAAAGTTTATTTTACAACTTTATAGTTTTCTATGCTTTACATTTTCCTTCATTTCAAAAGGAATAACAGGCCAGCGCCATGGCTCACTAGGCTAATCCTCCGCCTGTGGCACTGGCACACTGGGTTCTAGTCCCGGTCGGGGCGCTGGATTCTGTCCCGGTTGCTCCTCTTCCAGGCCAGCTCTCTGCTGTGGCCCAGGAGGGCAGTGGAGGATGGCCCAAGTGCTTGGGCCCTGCACCCCATGGGAGACCAGGAGAGGCACCTGGCTTCTGCCATCGGATCAGTGCGGTGCGCCAGCCGCCGCGCACCAGCCGCGGCGGCCATTGGAGGGTGAACTAACGGCAGAAGGAAGACCTTTCTCTGTCTCTCTCTCTCTCTCACTATCCACTCTGCCTGTCAAAAAAAATAATAATAAAAAATAAAAATATAAATGTTGCCTTAAATAATGAACGTGATTACACTAAAAGTCATGGTTTCTGGTTAGAAAAATGAGTAATAAAAGAAATCACACAGATGTCATGAGACTTACAGAGGGGTCATTTGTTTGGATTAAGGTTGACAAAGATGCTTGTTTAAAAAAAGTTTAGAATTTTAGAAACTTTCTAGATTTTACAGTTTTCTTGAAGAGTACTTTTTGTGTCTTTTGTCACAAGCTTAGTCGAAGGTGCCCCCTGACCGGGACGAGAACCCGGTGTGCCGGCGCCACAAGGCGGAGGATTAGCCTAGTGAGCCACGGCACTGGCCCAACATTTATATTTAATAATAAAATTGAATTTATCTGTACATCTTCTTTCTAATACTTTTCATTAATTCGAAGTTCAATTTCCACTTAAAAGCCTGAACTAATATTTTAACTTTTTATAATTAAAAATTATATGTATATTACAGAAAGCACTAGATAGTCAAGAGAAAGAAAAGCTAAGGTCAGTTTTCTCATTCATAAATGTAGAAGTTACACCAGATTGGGGCCGGTGCTGTGGCATAGCTGGTAAAGCCGCTGCCTGCAGTGCTGGCATCCCATATGGGTGCCGGTTTAAGTCCCGGCTGCTCTACTTCCAATCCAGCTCTCTGCTATGGCAGTAGAAGATGGCCCAAGTCCTTGGGCCCCTGCACCCGTGCGGGAGACCCAGAAGAAGCTCCTGGCTTCAGATCGGCGCAGCTCTGGCCGTTGCAGCCATCTGGGGAGTGAACCAGCTGATAAAAGACCTCTCTCTCTCCCCCCTGCCTCTCCTTCTTTCTCTATGTAACTCTTTCAAATAAATAAATCTTAAAAAGAAAAAAGAAAAAAAAAAAAGAAGAAGAAGTTACAACAGATGATCTAAAGTTCTCTGGCTCTAATATTTAGTGTCTATGGGTATTGAAGAAGGTATTTATTTTTCTTATAACAAGCCAACAGTCAATCACAATACTTAACAAGTTTTTAAATGCAAGTTGATGATCTACTTCATACCTTTTGATAGACTAAAAAATTAGCTCCTGAGTTGTGATGTGAAGGCCTATGGCGCTCCAACCAATGGTCCTTTCCAAATTTCTTTTTCAACTATCAAATGGATAGAATAGTTTAAAAACCTAACTTACAAATCAAACCATCCCTTCTGCACAGCTCTTTATTTGGTTTTTGACCTGTGATTACTCCTGCCTATGTACCCTGGGGCCATTATCCATATTAAAATGCAATTAAGCTAATATTTGCTGTGAAAACAGAAAGACTAGCCCCCAATCTTCTCTTAAAAAAAAAAAAAAAGCATTACTGAGATGTAAGACACATTAAACTCATTCATTTAAACTATAGCAACCCAAAGGGTTTTGGTATATTGCAATATTTACTTTTTAATCATGATAAAAGATATATAAAATTTTCCTATTTAACCATTTTTAAGTGTACAATTCAGAGGCATTAATCACATCCCAATGTTGTACAACAATCACCATTATTTCTCAATCAATTCTTAATAGTCAAAACTTTTGAACAGTAATTCTACTTCTGAACTGCTTTCTGGAAAATTTATAAACATGAAGTAGAGTCCAGTATAATATATATTCTCAATAGGGCAATACTGTCCCCCAGGGGTAAAAAAAAAGATCTCAAATAATGGCTTATTATTCTTTAAAGCTTAACCTTACCTGAAAAGACTTTATCTGTGTATTTTTCTTTCTAGAGAGAAATTAATTTGAAATTAAATTAAAAATCATTTCTTTTAGGTGTAGCAATGAAAAAAAGCTTAAGGAACACTGCTACACAATACAAAAGAAAGCTCTGTTACTCAAAATGTAATACACTACATAGACAATGCCCAACCTGCTCCACTGAAACCCAAATGAAGTCCTAAATTACCAGTTATCCCACAAGAACCTATTTTATTGAAAACTAGCAAGAACAATTCTCTTATAATTTTAACATTCAAAGCAGAAAAAGCAAGCACACTGGCTAGAAAATTGTTTTAAATGTATCCTGAATGCTAATAATTAAGGAAGTCTTTTGGCTATGATCAAGGTTATACCTGCTTCTCATCAGCACAATATCTAGGAAAAACAAAGAAAACATAAAACAAGAATGAAGTAAAGAGAAGAAAGGCAAAGAACGAGAAAATAAGGGTAGATTCTGCCATCATATAGTCCTTATAATCTTGATAGTGCTGCTGTGTGATTATCATCTATCTCCTCTTCCGTCTCTCTCATTCTTAGGTGTAAGCAGCATGAAGGTAACATCCAAATCCACCTGCCTTTCTCATCACTGCATTCCCAGAGCCAAGCACAATTCCTCGTTCATGGCAGTCATTCAACTATCTGATGTACAGGAAAAGAAAATAAGGAAAGCAACAGGAGAGGAAGGGAAGCAAAGTAAAAAAGAAGAGTTCCCATAAGGATGAAAGAGAAATTATCTGAATCGGATCAGCGCGGTGCGCCGGCCGCAGCGCACCAGCCGTGGCGGCCATTGGAGGGTGAACCAAAGGCAAAAAGGAAGACCTTTCTCTCTGTCTCTCTCTCACTGTCCATTCTGCCTGTCAAAAAAACAAAAAACAAACAAACAAACAAAAACAGAAAGAAACTGATGAGAAAGATGAGACGAAAAAATGGCAAAGTTGCTCTGTGTTACTCAGTTCACTCTGTGAGCCATCAAGTAACATTACTAACCCAAGAGAGCCTACTGCTGTTTTTCCCACAGCCCCTTTTCTCTCCCATTCAGGTACTGGGAGAGAACACTCCCAGAGACACTGGAACAGAGGAGTAAATAACGAAGAAATACCTATACTCATCCAATGAGTTTCCTTTTTTTTTTTTCTTTAAAGTTTTACTTTAGGCCGGCGCCGTGGCTTAACAGGTTAATCCTCCGCCTTGCGGCGCCGGCACACCAGGTTCTAGTCCCGGTCGGCGCACCGGATTCTATCCCGGTTGCCCCTCTTCCAGGCCAGCTCTCTGCTATGGCCCGGGAAGGCAGTGGAGGATGGTCCAAGTGCTTGGACCCTGCACCCGCATGGGAGACCAGGAGAAGCACCTGGCTCCTGGCTTTGAATCAGCAAGATGCGCTGGCCGCAGCGGCCATTGGAGGGTGAACCAACGGCAAAAGGAAGACCTTTCTCTCTGTCTCTTTCTCACTATCCATTCTGCCTGTCAAAAATAATAATAATAATAATAATTACTTTATTTATTTGAAAGACAGAGTTACAGAGAGAGGTAGAGACAGAGAGAGAGGTCTTCCATCCGCTGGTTCATTCCCCAGTTGGCCACAACTGCTGGAGCTGCGCCAATCCAAAGCCAGGAGCCAGAAGCTTCTTCCGGTTCTCCCACGGGGGTGCAGAGCCCCAAGGACTTGGGCCATCTTCTGCTGCTATCCCAGGCCATAGCAGAGCTGGATCAAAGAGGCGCAGCCGGGTCTCAAACCGGCACCCATATGGGATGCCAGCGCTTCAGGCCAGGGCTTTAATCCACTGTGCCACAGTACCGGCCCCCATGTGATGATTTTCTACCATAAGACTGCTAGATATTGCCATGCTTCTGGCCTCTGCATGTTATGTCCCACAAGATTCACAAACTTGAACAGAATATTAAGACACATTTATGGTCCATTACCATAATCTTAGGTGTCCTGAAATCAGTATAAATTATGTTTTGTAGATAATTCTGCAAAACTACAAATTTACACACACACAAAAATCACTTTCTTTGTGAAAAACTATCTTGCTATCAAATGATCATTTCACAATTTTTTTTCAAGCATTCATGTAATAAGCAGAGGTAGTTAGGTAAGTAACATACTATATCATATTTGCTTGAAATCTTGTCCAAAGTAAAAAAAAATGAGCTATTATAATTTCTAGTTATTTTAATAAGAAAATGTAAGCACTTATAAACCACAACACAATATCCCAACCAAAATTACTATTATTCACCACCAGATGGTGATCATGTCTTATGTAAAGCAAAATTCTGGCACCTTACTTGGGGGCCAGTAAGCAGACTACTAAAAATAATCATAAAGCAAACCAGGCTGTCTAAATACAATGCTGGTGATTTGCTGATTTTTAAGTATGATCAAATGAAACATCAGCAAAATCAAACACTAAAAAACAGGTTCCACCTGAAGACTTCTAAAGGAATTATCTGTCCATGTAAGTATTTGAAAATCTAAAGTAAAAGACAATGATGTATGTGCTTCTGGCAATCTTGCATTGGTTATCAAACAATTCACTACACCCTGAACATCTTGAACTACAGACAGAAAAACTGCTCAGTAAAAAATGACAACAAATCCTGTTATGAAAATTCTGAAACAAACTCCTAAAGAGAGGGACTAGTGTAATAAAACCATATAAACTCACCCCCCCCCCCAATACACACACTTTAACAATTAAGGAGGAACAAGAATCTTGGAAGTAGCTCACCTCTATCATCTCAGCATCTAGACTGCTAAGGATGGCATGTACACGTCTGTGCCTGACCCCTTCTGGGAAACCCCCTCAAACAGTAGCTGACAGAAGCACCTTTACTCTCAGATAAGATAAATCTGAGATAAGACTGATGCTGTCTTGCCAAAGCTCAACAGAAGAACCAAGTCCCAGCTGCCTACAGAGGTAACTTACTTTATAACTCATCCTATGTTGGTATTTTTTCTTCCCTATTTCGCATCTCCCAACCCCTACCAGCATTTCCTGGCATCATTTCCCAAATAAAGCACTTGACCTCAAATTTCTGTCTGATGGTATGCTTCTTGAGGAATCCAGCACTAGTCAATTTCTTAGTTTTGAATGAAAAATATGGACATTTCTACAAAAAAAAATGCAAATGTAAAATTTCTGCAAACATGTTCATGGAATTTATAGATAATCCAGCAGACATAATTATATAATCCTTCTGCCTAAAGGTTCAAGATAGCTAAGGTCTGAACCACATCTTTAAAACAGTTTTATCGGCCAGCGCCGTGGCTCAACAGGCTAATCCTCCGCCTAGCGGCGCCAGCACACCAGGTTCTAGTCCCAGTTGGGGCGCTGGATTCTGTCCCGGTTGCCCCTCTTCCAGGCCAGCTCTCTGCTGTGGCCCGGGAGTGCTTGGGCCTTGCACCCCATGGGAGACCAGGATAAGCACCTGGCTCCTGCCTTCGGATCGGCGCAGCGCGCCGGCTGCGGCAGCCATTGGAGGGTGAACCAACGGCAAAGGAAGACCTTTCTCTCTGTCTCTCTCTCTGACTCTCCACTCTGCCTGTCAAAAATAAATAAAATAAAAAAAAACCAGTTTCATCAAAATTACTCAGTCACATCAAGACATTAACATCCCATCCTTTCCTCTCTACTGCTGGTGAAGAAGCATCATTATGTAACTATTTACTTCTCATGTGCACAAAATCTAACCACATAGAAAATGAGACAACTGTTGCCTTAAGTTTTCACATTTTAGAGAAAAGCAAATGTTCCAGGGTAGTTTACTAAGACTAGGTTCCTTGATTAGCATGAAATTTACAAGTATTTTTGTTTATATATGATTTTGAATGAACATTTTTCAAAATATGATTGGTCTCAAACAACAATACAAGAGCACCAAACTTGTGAAGGCTTGTTTGTTTGTTTGTTTGATTTTGTTTTTAAACCTACTGCAAAGGTGGGCCTTTTGGCAAATGTCACTGCCACATCCCACATCAGAGACTCTAAATTCAAAGAATCAGAAGCAGCTGCAGCACCAGCTCCACATTTCATCCAGCTGTCTACTAATGTGCACGCACCCTGGGCAGCAGCAGATGATGGCCTACATACATGGGTCCCTGTCACCCACACAGAAGACTGGGTCAGAATTCGTCTTCTGCCTTTGGACTGGTTCAACCCCAGTTATTGCATTTGGGGAGTGAACAAGTGTACGGAAGCTACTTCTCTCTTTCAGTCTTTCAAATAAATAAATAAATATTTTCAAAAGATTTACTTATTTATTTGAAAGGCAGTTACAGAGGGAGAGGGAGAGTAGGAGACAGAGAAAGATCTTCCATCCATTGGTTTACTCCCCAAATGTCTGTAAAGGCTGGGGCTGGGCCAGGCAGAAGACAGCAGCCTGTAACTCCATCTGGGTCTCCAACGTGGGTGCCAAGGACCCAAGTAATTGGGCCACCTTACACTTTTTCCTAGGTGTATTATAAGAGAGTTGATCCAAAATGGAGCAGCTAGGACTCAAACTGGCACTCACACGGGATACTGGTGTTGCAGGTACAGGCTTAACCTGCTGCACTACAACACCAACAACTAAATATTTTAAAAAATCAAATTGATGTGATCACACTAGTAGTACATTAAAGATGTACTACTTAAGATAACCAACATTCCTTCCTTCCTGAAAGAATTATCTGTACTCAATCTCCATTCCCCCACCTGTTTAATTTGCTCCTAACCCCCATACTCTGATTTCTACCAGGTAAAGTAAATGGAGTCCTAAATCTTTGTCTTAACTAGGCAGCCTTGGGGCCGGTGTTGTGGGACAACAGGTTAAGCTGCCACCTGCAACACCACTCCACACTCTGATCCAGCTCCCTACTAATGTACCTGGGAGAGCAGCAGCAGATGGTCCAAATACCTGGGCCCCTGCCAGCCACACTGGATGCAGTTGTAGGCTCCTGGTTTCAGCTCAAATCATCCCTGGTTTTTGCCATTTGGGGAGTGAACTGGTGGATCTCTCTCTCTCTCTCTCTCTCTCTCTCTGCCTTCTGCCTTTCAAGTAAAATAAAAATAAACTTAAAATTAAAGATTGTTCACTTTTAAAAAAAAAGTTCTGATCTTAAAAAATATATGCTAATATACTACTGATTCACTGTGCTGGTTAAGCATATATTCAAGTAACAGAAAACCTTACCAGACTTCAACAAATAAACATTTATTGTTTTTCCCCACAAAACAAGGCCAGAGTTAGAAGTTGCTAGCTATGGTTTAATAGCTCCTAAGTCCATTATATTGAATTTTTTGAGTACCCACACATACCATGCTATTTCTGGAACCTAGCTCTTAGCATCTGCAATCCCCTCTTATCCTTATCTCAAATCTTCTTTTCTTAGAGTTCAGTTCAGTTGCCTCTCCTTTAGGAAAGCATCCTTTCATCCCACTATATCAGGACTTAGTACCCCTGCTTGGTGTCCCAAAATGAACCTAACTCATATTTATACATATACTATATGATAAATGCCTATTTGATTAGTTGTGTCCCACATTAAATAGGTCTGCATTTTCAGCACCTGGGACAGGGCCTAGCACATAACATGCACTCAATAAAGACTTGTTCAAGAAATGGTGTTGGTATTTAAAGAGAAAAATAAATAAGTTCATAAATATGAACTTCCTGTAATCCAAAAAACTGACAGACTACCACATAAATAAACAATAAAACACATTCTTTGCTCATATTTAAATTTTTACGGGGCCGGCACTGTGGCACAGTGGCCTGAAGCGCCAGCATCCCATATGGGTGCCGGTTCTAGTCCAGGCTGCTCCTCTTCTGATCCAGCTCTCTGCTATGACCTGGGAAAGCAGTGGAAGATGTCCCAAGTCCTTGGGCCCCTGCACCCTCATGGGAGACTTGGAAGAAGCTCCTGGCTCTTGGCTTCAGATCAGCGCATCTCCGGCCGTTGCACCCATCTGGGGAGTGAACCAGCGAGTGGATGGAAGACTCTCACTGTCTCTACCTTTCTCTGTAACTCTGTCTTTCAAATAAATAAAATAGATCTTTTAAAAAATTTTGTTTACAATACATGTTTGATTCCCAATCAACAAAACCCAGGCATCAACTTACAACTGGCTAATCAAAATAAAAAACTGGCTTTTATGAAAACTTCCTTATCAACACAAGACAAGAGGAAAGGCTACCTAAGCTAAGAAAAATTCAAGAGACTACGACTGAACTAATGGCTCCTGTTCACCCGTCTGCAGGCAGTCATCCCTCTTCGAGTCTCAGGAACCCACTGGTTCTCTCACAGTATTTTGCCTATTCTAGAGTTTCATATAAATGGGATAATATAGAATTTACTCTTTTTATCTGGCTTTTTTTCCAGTTAGCATCATGTTTATGAGATTCATCCTATTTATTGTTAGTATTCCCTTGTAAAAACATCATAATTTGTTCATCTAATCATCTGTTGAACATTTGGGTTGTTTTAAGCTTGGGGCTATTATAAATAAAGCTGCTATGAACATTTGTGTGTAGACTTTTTGTGGGCATACATTTTTACTTTATTTCTCTTGCATAGACAGCGATGGAGCTGACAGGTTGTACCAAAGGAATTGTACCATTTAATATACCTATCGTTATTGTATAAGAATTCCAATTGTTTTATATCCTTGCCAAGAGCAGGTATGGCAAAGATTTTTTTTTTTTGTAATATTTGTTTATTTATTTGAAAGGCAAAGTTAAGAAAGAGAGAAAGAGAAGAGAGAGATACCTTCAGTCCTCTGGTTCAACTCCCCAGATGGCCTGATCAGAAGCCAACAGCTTCTTCTGGGTCTCCTATGCAGGTGCAGGGGCCTAAGTACTGGATCCGAAGTGGAGCAGCTAGGATAAATCAAGCATCCATATAGGATGCTGGCACCACAGACGATGGTTTTACCGGCTTTGCCACAGCGCTAGCCCAATGAATATCACTTTAAAAGAATTTGTTTTCAAGTGGCTGGCACTGTGGCATAACAAGTAAAGCCACCAACTTGCAATACCAGTATCCCATATTGGCACCAGTTTGAGTCTCAGCTGCTCCACTTCCAATCCAGCTCCCTGCTAATGTGCCTGAGAAAGCACTGGAAGATGCTCCCAGCTCCTGGCATCAACCTGGCCCAGCCTTGGCCATCATAGCCATTTGGGGAAGGAACCTGCAGATAAAGCTCTCTCTCCCCCACTCTGTTTCTGTAACTCTGCCTTTCAAATAAATAAATAAACTAAAAAAAAAAAAAAAAAAAAAAAAAAAGGAAAACAATGGGGCCGGCATTGTGCCATACTGACCTGGGCTTCATGTATCTTAAAGCTCTGCAAGGGGCCAACGCTGTGGTGCAGCAGGTTAACACCCTGGCCTGAAGCACCGGCATCCCATATGGGCACCGGTTCAAACCCCAGCTGCTCCACTTCCCAACCAGCTCTCTGCTATGGCCTGGGAAAGCAGAAGATGGCCCAAGTCCTTGGGCCCCTGAACCTGGAAGAAGCTCCTGGCTCCTAGCTTCAGACTGGCACAGCTCCAGCCATTGTGGCCATCTGGGGAGTGAACTAGCAGATGGAAGACTTCTTTCTATGTCTCTGCTCTCTATAACTCTGCCTCTCAAATAAATAAATCTTTAAAAAGAAAGCTTTGCAGTAAGTGAAAAAATATTATCAGAATTATCCTATCTTCATGAATTAATCCCTAGAGTACTATGAAATAGCCCTTTTATTTCTACTACTATTCCTTTTTCCTGAAGTCTACATTTTCTGATATTAGTATGGTGATTCCAGCTTCCTTATGTTTTAGATGGTACATTATTTTCTAACCTTTTACTTTTAACCTGTACCTTTATGTTTAAAGTAGATTTCTGTCAACAGAGTACACTTAGGTCTTGCTTTTCTATCCACTCTGACAATCTCTTTTATTTAATTTTAATTTAAATACTACAGGCGGCTGCTGGTAACACTGGAGAACAGATTTAGAACATGATTTAAGGGGCCAGTGCTGTGGCGTAGCAGGTAAAGCTGCCGCCTGCAGTGCCAGTGCCAGTTCAAGGCCCGGCTGCTCCATTTCTGATCTAGTTCGCTGCTATGGCCTGGAAAGCAGCAGAAAATGGTCCATGTCCTTTGGGTCCCTGCACCCACGTGGGAGACCCAGAGGAAGTTCCTGGCTCCTGGCTTTGGATCGGTGGAGTTCCAGCTGTTGTGGCCAATTGGAGAGTGAACCAGCAGATGGAAGTCCTTTCTCTCTCTTTCTCTGCCTCTCCTTCTCTCTGTGTGTAGCTCTGACTTTCAAATAAATAAAGTAAATCTTTACTAAAAAAAAAAAAAAAAAAGAACATGATTTAGGAAACCACTGTCCACAGGTCAAATGCAGCTTGTTGTCACCTGTTTTTATACGGCCTGTGAACTAAGAATGTTTTTACATTTATAAAGGATGGGTGGTGGGCAGGGAACAAAAGGAAATTAATATTTTTGTAAAATATAACAATTACATGAAATTCAAATTTCAATGTCTGTAAGGTATTTTTCCCCCCAAAGAAACTATGGATATATCTTGTCCTACTTTATTTTTATGGAGATTTCTGGATCTGTGGGTTTATAATATTCATCAAATTTGGATTTTTTTTTTTTTTTTTTTTTTGAGAGGCAGGGAGAAAAGAGACAGGATTCCCATATGCTGATTTACTCCCCAAATGTCTACAACCACCAGGGCTGGGCCAGACCAAAGCCAGGAGACTGGAATCAGGAACACAATCCAGGTGCTTCATGGGGTGGCAGGGAGCCAACCTGAACCATCACCTGCTACCTTCCTGCATTAGCACAAAGCTGGAATCAGGAGCTGAAGACCTCAGTCAAACCCAGGCACTCCAACACGGGATGCAAGTGTCTCAATCGGTAGCTTAACCACTAGGCCAAACAATCATCCCAAAATTGAAAACTAAAGCCATTAGTTCTTCCAATATCTTCGACTCCACACTCCTTTTCAGATGTCCAATATACTTTATTGAGCCTGACTGCTGTTGTCTCAGAGACCAGTAAGGCATGTGATTGTTTTCAGTTCTTTCTCTCCCTGCTTCATTTTAGGATAAAGTCTACTGCTCTGTTTTAAGTTCACTTTTATGTTCTTCCACGGTTTCCCATCTTCTGTTAAATTAAATTCATTTCAGTACATTTTTAAATTTCAGATATGGTTAATTTTCACCTTGAAGTCACATGGTTCTCTTTTATATATTTTATATCTTTCATTTCTCTCATTATGCTCATAGTTTTCTTTAAGTACTCTAATTATAATAGGTATTTTAACATCCTTATCTGCTAGTTTCAGCATTTATCTTTTCTGAATATGCTTCTCTGAATTGATTTTCCTCCTGGTTATGGTTTCTTAGCATGTCTAGTAATCTCTGCTTAGATGCTGCAAAATATATTACATGGCTGTTTTGAGTGTTTAGAATTTGTGGTCACTGTAAGATTTTGTAAGAATATTTAATATATAGGATTCATTCTTCATTCACTCTTTCTATAAGATCATTCTAAAAGAAAGTTTTGGCAGGTAGTTATCAGCAGATCCATCTGATCCTTTTGAGGTTTTTTTTTTTTTCTGTCAGCTTTACTACAACAAACCCACTGAGTTCTCCACTGAACACCTGGGGTGCTCAAAGGAACCTTCCTACTTGGTTGGACTTCAAACATCTCTGCTTTAAACTCTGGGGAAATGATGTAATAATTTCCAAGAGTTTACTGCCGAGCTTTGTGGAGTTTGAATCCATGGATGCTACCCGATATTCAGTAAAGATCCCAAATGCTCCCTGTATAGATTTCTAGAGTTCTTTGTGTAACTCCCTTCTTCAGAAATTGGTTCTGAGGCGGGTGCTGCAGTACAGTGGGTTAAGCCACTGTTTGGGACACTCACATCCCACATCACAGTGCTGGCTTTGAGTCCCAGCTACTCTGTTTCTGATCCTGCTTCTGCTGATGCAGACCCTAAGAGGCAGGAAGTGATGGCTCAAGTACTTCAGTCCCCACCACCGAGATGGAAGACTCAGATAGGGTTCAGGGTCCTAGTGTCTTTCAACATGACCCCAGTCCTAGAGGTTGCAGTCATTTGGAGAGTGACCAGCTGGTGGAAGATCTCTCTCTCCCTCTCTCTCTAACTGCCCTTCAATCACATTAAAATAATTATGTTTGTAAAATTTTGGCTTTAGATATTTTAGTTACCTAAACCTCTCTAAATCCAATTGTTGCTTCCTCAATGGAATAAGACTTCCACGCGTTCCTCATGTTCCCTCTTGATGATCCCACAGAACTCCAAGTATTATCTGGGCAGTTAGCCACAGTAGTTGTACAGTTTGCCTCTTTTATTTTCACTCTCTCAGGGACCACAAACCTAATATACCATTTAAAATTTAATGGTTTAGGGAGCCAGGGTAGCCCAATCAGTAAACCTATTGCCTGCGACATCAGCATCCCATACAGGTACAGGTTATATCCTGGCTGCTCTACTTCCAATCCAGCTCCCTGCTAAGGGCCTGGGAAAAGCAGCAGAAGATGGCCTAAGTGTCTGGGCCTCTGCCATACATGTGGGAGACATGGAAAAAGCTCCTGGCTGCTGGTTTTAGACTGACCCAGCCCTGACCACTGCAGCCATCTGGGGAGTAAACCAGCAGATGAAAGATCTGTCTGTCTCTCCTCTATATATAATTCTTTTAAATAAAGACATAATGTTTAAAAAAAAAAAAAGCAATGGTTTAATATTTCGGTCAAGCTTCTTATTTATAACAAGAGGGTAAAAACTCTTTATTATCGTCAACATAGCCAGAGATGGAATTCCCTGTTTTGTTTTGTTTTGTTTTTAATTTATTTATTTGAAAGGCAGAGTTACAGAGAGATCTTCCATTTGCTGGTTAACTCCCAAATGGACACAACAGCTGGAGCTGGGCCAGGCCAAAGCCAGGAGACAGGAGCTTCATCCAGGTCTCCCACATGGGTGCAGGGGCCCAGGGACTTAGGCCATCTTCTGCTGCTTTCTCAAGCACATTAGCAGGGAACTAGATCAGAAGTGGAGCAGCCAGGTTTAAAACAAGTGCCCAAATGAGATGCCAGGACTGTGTACCAAGGCTTAATCCACTATGCCACAGGGTCGGCCCCATATTCCTAACTTTTTTTTTTTTTAATTTTTTTTTTTTTAATTTGACAAGCAGAGTGGATAGTGAGAGAGAGAGACAGAGAGAAAGATCTTCCTTTTTGCCGTTGGTTCACCCTCCAATGGCCACTGCAGCCGGCGCATCTCGCTGATCCGAAGCCAGGAGCCAGGTGCTTCTCCTGGTCTCCCATGCGGGTGCAGGACCCATATTCCTAACTTTTTAAGTTAACTCCTAATTTTCTTTTTAAGTTAACACTAAAAATATATTCATTTGAGCATGTGAACTTAAAGAGTGATTTATAATTAGATTTATTTTTCATTTTTTTTTTTTTAAGTTATTTGAAAGGTAGAGTTACAGAGAGGGGTGGAGGAGAGAAAGAAAGAGAGAGAGGCCGGCACCCTGGCTTAACAGGCTAATCCTCCGCCTTGCGGCGCCGGCACACCAGGTTCTAGTCCCGGTTGGGGCGCCGGATTCTATCCCGGTTGCTCCTCTTCCAGGCCAGCTCTCTGCTATGGCCTGGGAAGGCAGTGGAGGATGGCCCAAGTGCTTGGGCCCTGCACCCGCATGGGAGACCAGGAGAAGCACCTGGCTCCTGGCTTCGGATCAGCGAGATGCGCCGGCCGCAGCGGCCATTGGAGGGTGAACCTACGGCAAAAAGGAAGACCTTTCTCTCTGAAACTCTCTCTCTCACTATCCACTCTGCCTCTCAAAGAGAGAGAGAGAGAGAGAGAGAGATCTTCCATCTGTTGGTTCCCTCCCCAAATGGTTAACAACAGCCAGCGCTGGGCCAGGCCAAAGACAGGAGCCAGGAGCTTTTTCCAGGTCTCCCACATGGGTACAGGGGCCCAAACACTTGGGCCATCTTCTGCTGTTTTCCCAGGAGCATTAGCAAGGAGCTGGATCAAAAGTGGAAGAGCAGGGACTCAACCAGGCACCCACCTGGGATGCTGGCATCACAAGTGATGACTTTACTTGCTATGCCACAATGTTGGCCCTAATAAATAAATCTTTTAAAAAATATTCTTCTTGCCACTTGATATGTGTGTGACCTGGACAATTTTTAACTTTCAAGCTTCTTCATAAAGATGACAAACAATATTTACCTATAAAACTATAAGGATCAAAAATAAGTTCTCCTTTTCCTTTATGGAAATATCAAAATTACTATGATATACATATTGTTTCTTTTTAGGCAGCTCATGTTTAAAACATATATCCAGGGCTCAGAGTTGTGGTGCAGTGCCTTCACCTCCGATGCCAGCATCCCATACTAGCCCATTTTTAGGTCCTGGTTGCTCCAACTTCAATCCAGTTTCCTGGCCCAGCCCTAGCTACTGTGACCATTTTGCAAATAAAACAGTGGAAGATCTGAGAAGAAACTCCTGACTCCTGGTTTCAGCCCGGCCCAGCCACAGTCATTGAGGCTATCTGGGTAGTGAACCAGTAGATGGAAGATCTGTATCTCTCTGTCTCTTCCTCTCTCTGTAACTCTTTCAAGTAAATAAATAAATCTTGAAGAAAAAAAAAAAAAAAAAAAAAAAAGCCCAGATCTCCATCCAGGTCTCCCACGTTGGTGGCAGGGGTCCAAGTACTAGGCATATCATCTTCCCCAGGTGCATTAGCAGGGAGCTGGATTGCAAGTGGATCATCTGGGACACAATCCAGTGCCCATAAGGGATGCTAGCAATACAGGCAACAGCTTAACACAGTACACCACAATACTGGCCCTGATAAGGTTATTTCATAACAACTTGAGACTATGTGAAATGTAAATTGCAGAGTCTAAAAATAAAGTTCATAACCTTGCTCATTCACTTAAATATTGTCCATGATTACGTCCATATTACAATAAAGGAGATGGAAAGTTCAGGGAGAGACTGTGCAGCTTGTAAAGTCTCGAGTATTTCCTCCCTGGCTATTTACAGAAAAATGGGCATTGTCTCACTAAGAAAACCACCCTAGAATAAACACAGATCTAGTCTCATGAAAGCTTAAAATCAAGAATGTAAATAATCAACCTACTTGCAAGTAAGTTAATTGTAACCCAGAAGAAAGTTCAAGCTTACAGGAATATAAAAGTATTCAGCACCTAGCATAGTCTATTTTTTTTTTGGAACCCTGTTTATATACTCTTTAGTAATTTTATAGCATTTTGATTTTTTTATTTCAAAGGCAGAGGGACAGAAGAGACACAGAGAGATTCCCATTCTGCTGTTTTACTCCCCAAATGCCTACAACAGCTTAGACTAGGCCAGGCCAAAGCCAGGAGCTGGAAATGCATTCTAGGTCTCCAGTATGAGTGCCAGGGACCCAACCACTTGAGCCATCACCTTCTGCCTTTTAGGATGTGCATTAGGGAGCAGAAGCAGGACTCAGACCCAGGCACTCTAATATGTGATACACACATCCCAAGGAGTGTCTTAATTCTTATGCCAAATGCCCATCCCTGCATAAAGAAAGTTACAGTGTCCAGCATATACTCAAAAGTTACAGGCATATAAAGCAAACAGAAAAACCCAACACACAATGAAAAGAAAAAATTGAACTTGAGCCAGAAATTACTTAAATAACTGAATTATTAGAAAGGGGGTGGCGGTGCCATTGCGTAGCAGGTAAAGCTGCCAGCCATAGTGCCCACATCCCCTATGGGCGCCGGTTCGAGTCCCAGTTGCTCCAATTCCGATCCAGCTCTCTCCTATGGCCTGGGACAGCAGTGGAGGATGTTCCAAGCCCCTGGGCTCCTGCACCCAGGAAACCCAGAGGAGGCTCCTGGCTCCTGGCTTCGATCGGTGCAGCTCCAGCCATTTCAACCATTTGGGGAGCAAACTAGTGGATGGAAGATCTCTCCCCCACTCCCCTGCCTCTGCCTCTCTGTAACTCTGCCTTTCAAGTAAATAAATAAATCATTAAAAAAAAAAAAAAAAGGTGGGGGGGACATGACATAAAAAATTCTATGTTTAAGAAGCTAGAGAAAGACTGAACAGGCTAAGCAGAGACAAACTGAATAAATAAAAAACAAAAATAACAGGGCTGGTGTGGTAGCCTAGGGGGTTAAGTCATGCAGATACAAAGCTGGCATTCCATACAGGCACTGGTTCAAGCTCTGGCTGCTCCACTTCCAAACCAGCTCCCCACTAATTGTGTCTGGGAAAGCATATAGCATAAGATGTCCCAAGTCCCTGGGCTCTTGCCAGCCAAGTGGGAAACCTAGAAGCTCCTGCCTCCTGGCTTCAGTCTGGCCCACCCTGGTTGTTGTAGCCCTTTGTGGGAGTGAACCAACAGGTTCAAGCTCGTTCTTGCTCCCTCTCTGTCTGTAACTCTGCCTCTCAAGAAATAAATAAATATCATAATTATTTTAAAAAAATACAACAACAACAAAAATGTAAATTCTGGAAAGGAAAACAACGTCTGATACAAAAAATTAATGATGAGGGGCCGGCGCTGTGGCATAGCAGGTAAAGCTGCTGCCTGCAGCGCCAGCATCCTATAAGGGCACCTGTTCAAGTCCTGGCTGCTCCATTTCTGATCCTTTGGGAAAGGACTAGAAGATGTCCCAAGTCCTTGGGTCCCTGTACCGACATGGGAAGACCCAGAAGAAGCTCCTGGCTCCTGGTTTCAGATTGGCACAGCTCTGGCCGTTGAGGCCAACTGAGGAGTGAACCAACAGATGGAAGACCTCTCTCTCTCTCAACGGATAGAAGACCTCTCTCTCTCTCTCTCTCTCTCTGCCTTTCTCTCTCTGTGTAACTCTGACTTTCAAATAAATAAATAAATCTCTAAAAAAATGAATAATGAATAATGAGGGATAAAAAGTAAATCTAGACATTGCAAAGAACAACATACAGAAACCAAATGTGTTTTTATATATCAGCAATGAGTAACCAGTAAGTAAAATTTTAAAATATTATCATATAGACTACCATAAAAAACATGAAGTATTTAGGAGAGGAACAGAAAGACACCAAAGATTCACACATTAAAAACTACCCAAAAAAGCATGTACTAAAACCTAAATAGGCCGGCGCCGTGGCTTAACAGGCTAATCATCCGCCTTGCGGCGCCGGCACACCAGGTTCTAGTCCCGGTTGGGGCGCCGGATTCTATCCCGGTTGCCCCTCTTCCAGGCCAGCTCTCTGCTATGGCCCGGGAAGGCAGTGGAGGATGGCCCAAGTCCTTGGGCCCTGCACCCGCATGGGGGACCAGGAGAAGCACCTGGCTCCTGGCTTCGGATCAGCACGATGCACCAGCCGCAGCGGCCATTGGAGGGTGAACCAACGGCAAAAAGGAAGACCTTTCTCCCTGTCTCTCTCTCTCACTATCCACTCTGCCTGTCAAAAAAAAAAAAAAAAATGGAGTGATGTATTACATTCATATATGTCAAGGCTCAACTAAGGTGCTGAGTTTTCCCAAATTCATCTTTAGAATCTAAATAATTTCAGTAAAGATTCTCACAAGTTTTACTGTAGAAATCAATAATCTTATTCTCACATTCTTATTTAATCACAAAGGACCCAGAATAGTTAAAATACCTTTGAAAAAGAGTACGGTTGGATGACTTAAATCACCTGACTTGAAGTTTTAAGACTTATAATAAAACTACAGCTGAGGCAAAATGATATTGGCCTCAAGATACACAAACAGTTCACTGAAATAGACTATAAATCCAGAAACAGAATCATACAGTCAAAAAACTTAAAATTTTTTATTAAAGTGTTACAAAAAACCATTTTAACCATTATAAAGTATACAACTAAGTGGTTTCTACTATATTCACTATATTGTACAGTTATCACCATCACAATTTTGTGCCAATATATAATTACAAAATATTTCCAAGAATCCAGAAACAAATATTGTGACTTCTAACTTGACCCACTCTAAGCCCTGCTAACTACTAATAATCTATTTTGTGTCTCGATGAATTCTATCTGGATATTTCACATAAATGGAATCATATTCAATGAAACTAAAAGTTGATTATATGAGACAATGAATAAAACTGACAAGTTGATTAATAGAAGATACAGACTATTAAAGTCAGGAATCAAAGTGGAAATATTACAAATGGCCTTATAGGAACAAAAGGATTATAAAATAATATTATGAACAATCCATTGTATGCCAACAAATTAGGTAACTCAGACAAAATGGACAAATTCCAAGAAACAAACGACCAAATTTCATTCAAGAAAAAATGAAGAAATCTGAGTACTGAATATCTCTATCAGGAGTAAGAGATGGAGTCAGCAAAAAAAGCTTCCTAAAATAGAAAGCCTAAGACTAGATGGCTTCACTGATAAACTCACGCACACATTTATAAAACATTTCCAATCTTCTCTAGCTCCTTCAAATGCAGAAGAGGAGAATATACTTTCCAAATCATTCTAAGAGGTCAGTACTATGTTGTGTGATACAAGAATAAATATTTGGTCTCTGTCCCTGGTTCCTTACACAGAGCTCCTAAAATCCTTGCAATTCCCTGAGTGATGGGGTGATAGAAGCATCTCTCTCTCTCTCTCTCTCTCTCTCTTTTTAATCTATTTGAAAAACACGTACAGAAAGAGAGAGGGGGGAAAGAGAGAGCAAGTTTTCTTCTGCTGATTCTCTCCCCAAATGGCTGCAACAGCCAGGGCTGGGCCAGTCGAAGCCAAGAGCCAGGAGCTTCTTCTAAGCATCCCACATACTTGTAGAGGCCCAAGCACTTGGTCTCCTTCTGCTGCTTTCCCAGGCACATTAGCAGTGAGCTGACTTGGAAATGGAGCAACTGTGACCAGAACCGCTGCCAATACAGGATGCCAGTGCTGCAGGCAGAGGATTACCTACTATGCCACAACACCAACCTCTAGAAGATCTTTTGGTCTCATATTTGGTCTGGAAATCTGGTTTCTCACACAGAGCTCCAGAACTTGAAGAATCCTGGTTGACAGGCTGGTCTTTCACTCCAGTGAGGAGATTCTTGGTAGGCTTGGGTTCCTAAATTAGCTTCAGATTAAGTACTGATCACCAAAAAGACCATGATTACAAGCCTGGATCTTTCAGCCTAATCCCATTCTCCAGGGAGGGAAAGAGGGTTGAAGATTGAGTTAATAAGCCAATATATGTTCATGACACAGCCTCCATTAAAAAAAAAAAAGCCCATAACTGAGGCCAGCGCTGTGGCGTAGCAGGCTAAGCCTCTGCCTGTGGCACCAGCATCCCATATGGGCACTGGTCCGTGTTCTGGCTGTTCCTCTTTTGGACCCAGCTCTCTGCTATTACCTGGGAAAGCAGTGGAAGATGGCCCAAGTCTTTGGGCCACTGCACCAGCATAGGAAGACCTGGAGGAAACTCCTGGCTCCCTGGCTCCTGCCTCCGGATCAGCCCAACTCTGGCTGCTGCAACCACTAGAGAACCAGTAGATGGAAGATCTTTCCCTCTGTCTCTCCCTTTCTCTGTCTGTAGCTCTGCCTCTCAAAAAAAGTCTTAAAAATAAAATAATAAAAAATCCCTTAACTACAGAGTTCAGAGTATTTCTGGATTAGTAAATGCATCTATATTCTAGGGGACAGAAGTTCCTGTACACAAGGCTCTCTGGACTTTGCCTCATGTCCCTCTCTATTTTTCACTTACATTCTTTATATAAATCTATAAACTTAAAAAGAATCCTGTGAGCTAGTATAGACAATTATTGAGGGAGTTCTGGGAATCCCTACTTCGTAGCAGTAGATACAAGGATGGATACCCGGGGCACCCAATACTTGCAACTGGCATCTGAAGCGGGGAAGTAGTCCTGCGGGTCTCAGTTCTCAACTTGTGCACCTGTATTCAATCTGAGCACTGTCAGATAAAAATAAATTGTAAAATATCTAGTTGATGTCCATAGGGAACTGGAGAACTGCTTTGTGTCTAAAAATCATGCATGTGGTGTGAGAAGTATTCTGTAGACAGAGGGAATAATTTTTTTTTAATCCTGATACTACAACTATCCAAAAGATATCACAAGAAAATACAGATGAGTATCTTTTATAGACACAAAAATCTTCAACGAAGTCTGTGTGACATGGCATGGTGGGTTAGGTTGCCACATGGCACACCAGCATCCTATATCAGAGTACCTGGTTTGAGTACTCGTCACTCCATGCTTCCAATCCAGCTTCCTGATCATGTGCCTGGGAGGCAGCCAAAGATGGCCCAGGTACTTAGGTTCCTGCCACCCATATAGAAGACCCAAACGGAAGTCTGGCTCTTGGTTTCAGCCTAGCCCAATTCTGGCTGTTGCAGGCATTTGGGGAGTGAACCAGCAGATGGAAGAGCTCTCTCTCTCTTTTGCTATCACTCTACCTTTCAAATAATTAAGATTTTTAAAAGTTATTTCTAGAAAAAATAAATTCCAAAATTTAAGAAGAGTTGCATGTGGGAATGGAGAGAAAAAAAAAATCAGAACAGGAGTAGCACAGAGAGGGCTTCACACGAATATGTAATTTTAATGTATTATATAGAGTACAACCAAAAGCAAATGGAAAAGAACAAGTAATACTCTAGAAAACTTCACAACTCCTGGGATAAAATCAAAATCATAAAAACCTTTCAGAAAGGTAAAAAGGCTCACTTGCAAAGGAACAAGAATCAGAATAACACATTTCTCATCAGCAATAATGAATTCTAGAAGATTACCAAGCAGTATTGCCAAAATTCTGGGGAAAAAATTATTTGAACACAGGAATATAACATTTAATCTAAACTAGTAACCAGAACAGAGGGAAAATATATTTTCAGACATGCAAGAACTCAAAGTTGACCACCTAGGAGACTGTTTGGAAAACAATATACTATAAAAAAGAAAGAACCTCAAAGGAACAATGCAGGCCAAAAATTGGGTGAGGGGCAGGCTTTTCACCTAGCAGCTAATGTGTCAGCTGGAATCCTCACACACCGTATCAGAGCACCCAGGTTCCATAACTGCCTCTGGCTCCTGACAGATCGCCAATGCACATCCTTAGAAGCAGCAAGTGACTGCTTAAGTAGTTAGTTGGGTCTGTGCTACCCCACATGGAAAACTTAGTTTGAGTTCCCAGATCCTGGCTTCAACCTGGCTCAGACTTGGTCATTGCGGGCATTTGGGCAATAAACCAGTTTATGGGAGGTCTGTCTGTCTGTCTCTCCCATTCTGCCTCTTAAATCAAAAAAAGAAATGGCTTTCAAGAAAAATGAGCAAATAAACTACTAGACCATATAATTCAATGGAATTGTTAATAAGTAATAATGTAAAAATAAATTAATGACAGTATGGAACTAAAATATCAGGCAATTAAAACATGACAGATTGAGAGTAGAATTAGGAGGGTCAGGGAGGTAGCCTGTTAAGATTCTCATACTGCTTCAATAAGTATTTATTAAATTAATGAAGGAGCCGGCACTGTGGCGCGGTGGCGCAACAGGTTAAAGCACCTGCCTGCAGTGCCAGCATCCCATATGGGCGCAGGTAGCTGTCCCAGCAGTTTCCACTTCCAATCCAGCTCCTTACTAATGCACCCAAGAAAGCAGCAGCAGATGGCACAAGTCCTTGGACCCCTGTACCCACGTGGGAGATCCAGAAGAAGCTCCTGCTCCTGGCTTTGGATCAGCTCTGCTCGGCCATTGTGACCATTTGGTAAGTGAGGTAGCTGATGGAAGACCTCTCTCTTCTCTTTCTGTAACTCTTTCAAATAAATAAATCTTTTTTTAAAAAAATAAAGTAACACAAAGTGCTCTAGCATAGGTCTTAGAGAAAAATGGAGAAAATTTGTATGAATTTCCTTATTAGTTACATCCTTATTTATACCTTGAGCTTAATTAGCATATATAATTTCTTGAAAAGGTACCTTTTCTCTATGAAGATGGATCTATCGTTCACTAATTAAACGGAGACCAGACTTCAATTACAGATCAAATAATATTACAGTTCTGAGTTAGCACATGGTATCTTTCTTTGTAGAAAGGGGAGAACACAGAGGCTACCCAACAACTATTAACCCAGGAGAACAATCTCCAAATTTACATTAAATTTTTTTGCATATAAAAATGATAGAGTATCTAAGTTAAAGTAAGTTTTACCTACAACAATATGAGGGCACAAATGTCAACATAATTTACATTCTAAAAAACTATTTCAAGGGGCCAGCAGTGTGGCGTAGCAGGTAAAGCTGCTGCCTGCAATGCCAGCATTCCATATGGATGCTGGTTCGAGTCCTGGCTACTCCACTTCCACTCCAGCTCTTTGCTATGGCCTGGGAAAGCAAGAGAAAATGGCCTGAGTTCTTGGGCCCCTGCACCTGTGTGAGAGACCTGGAGGAAGCTCCTGGCTCCTGGCTTTGGATCAGCGTAGCTCCAGCCATTGCAGCCATCTAGGGAATGAACCAGCGGATGGAAGACTTCTCTCTGTCTCTGTGTCCGTACATCTCTCTCTCTCTGCCTTCCCTCTCTGTAAGTCTTTCAAATAAATAAAAAAACTTAAAAAAAAAAAAACTGTTTCCAAATGTGTAACAAAGTATAAATTTAAATGTATATTTAACATACATATATAAAAAAAATTCAAAAACATTCAAAGAAAATGGAATTAAAAGATGAAAACAAAATATATTAACTTTGGTGCTGGCATTGTAGTGCAGCGAATTATGGCACAGATTTGATGCAGGCATTTCTTATCAGACTGCCATTTCAAGTTCCCAGTGTTCCACTCTGAATCCAGATCCCTGCTAATGCAATGTGTCTTGGAAATTGATGGAAGATGGCCTAAGTATGTGGGTATCTGCCACCCACACGGGAGACCCAGAAGGGGTTCCAGGCTCCTGCTTCAGCCTAGATCTCCCCTGACCATTGCAGCCAATTAGGGAATGAAGCAGTGGATGTAAGATTGATCGCTCTCTCTCTTATTCACTCTATGTTTCAAATAAATAAGCTCAGTCAAATTTAGGACACTTTTTTAGGTGATGATACATTCTATTTAATCTATTCCTAAAAAACTAAGGGTACTAGGATTTTAACCTTGTCAGGGCAATTTTCTTTACATTATTAACTGCAGAAAACTGGGTGACCACAGGACTGGTGCTGTGGTATAGTGGGCTAAGCCTCCACCTGAGGCGCCGGCATCCCATACAGGCACCAGTTCATGTCCCAGCTGCTCTCCTTTCAATCCAGCTCTCTGCTATAGCCTGGGAAAGCAGCAGAAAATGGCCCAAGTGCTTGGGCCCCTGAACCCACGTGGGAGATCCAGAAGAAGCTCCTGGCTCCTGGTTTCAGATTAGCTCAGCTCCAGCCATTGCAGCCATTTGGAGAGTGAAACAGTGGATGGAAAACCTTTCTTTCTATCTCTCCCTCTCTCTGTCTATAGCGCTGTCTCTCAAGTAAATAAATAATAAAAATCATTAAATAAAAAAATGGATGCCCTTTAAAGACTTTCTTAGAAACAAACAAAAAAAAAGTCAAAAGGACCCAAATAGGATCATAAGGTAGATGCCCAATGCATTCTCACCAAAACCCTCACAAACTGCCTTTCCTCTATGAGAGGAGGGAGCAGGAGCATTGTTGTAGTGAAGAACTTCTGGTGAAATTTTTGTTTTTCTGCTAAAGCTCAGGCTAACTTTTCAAAACTCTCAGTCAGCAGACGTTATCATTCTTTGGTTTTCCAGTAAGTCAACAAACAAAATGCTTTGATGACAAAAATTCGTTGCCATGACCTTTGCTCTTGACCAATCCACTTCTGCCTGGACTGTATCATTTCAACCTTTTGTAGCCAATGTTTTGATTGTGCTTTGTCTTCAGGATCACACTGGCAAAGCAATGTTTCATATCCTGTTCCAGTTCTTTGGAGAAATGTTTCAGGATCTTTAACACATTCCTTCAAAATTCCCATCAGAAGCTCTGCTGTTATCTGCAGCTAATCTGGGCACAACAGTTTTGGCACTCCATGAGCAGGACATTTGTTCTACTTCCTTGGTCAGAATTGTGTAAGATACACCAATTGAGGTATCTATGGCGTTGGCTGCTGTTTATGCTACTGTCAGTCCTCTCCATTTAGGGTGTAAACAAGAGGAACTTTGCCTTTGCAAATTGATGTGGATGGTCTGCTGCTGTGGACCTCATTCTCAATATCATCTCATGCCTTCTTAAAACCAGTTTTCTATTTGTAAACTGCTGATTTGTACAGGGTATTATCCCCAATAAGCTTTTTTTGTAAAACATCAGTGATTTCACCGTTCTTCCAACCATACTTCACCATAGATTTGATGTTTGTTCTTGCCCCAATTTTGGCAGAATTCATGCTGCTGTGATAATGGCTCTTTAAAAATGATGTCTTATCCTTCTTAGTGCCTCAAACTAGATCCTATTCAGATATGTTGTACCAAGTTACCAAAAATTTATTTTGGTGCAAAAAAATGTTTAAATCCATGCATAGATTTTTTTCAAAATATACATTTTCCATGAACCTTTTGAAGACCTCTCATATAAGCTTCAATAATTCACAAACATCAAATGAGTTGTAAAATAAGTTATATAACCCATTTATTCAGAGTAATATTTCAGTAACCTATGAAATTAACATGATTGCTTCTTCAAACAGTATTCATGTGTAAGTTATAGATCTGAATTTTTTTTTTAATTTTTAAGTGTTTTTTTCCCAGAGAGACTTTTTTTTAAGGAATACAAACTTCATGCATTTCATAAGTATAACTTTAGGAATATAGTGATTCTTCTCACCAAACCTGCCCTCCCACCCACACTCCCACCCCTCCCCCTCCTCCCTTTCCCATCCCAGTCCCATTCTCCACTAAGCAGATTTGCAAATTTTAAAAACAGAGAATCTAATATTTCCCCCATAAACACTGGGTAATTTCAGCTGTTTCTTTCCTCAGTAAATGGAACTACCAACTATTTGCTCTCTAAATAAAAACATTTAAAAGTTTCTTACTCAAAGGCCCTTCATATCAATCCATTAACACTAAATCCTTGCCAATTATCTACAAAATCTCTTTCTCAGATCTAGCTTTTTGTCTCATGCCCCAAATTTACTTCTCAAATCTCTCATGAACAATACAACTTCCAGTTGCTTTCTCTTCAAACTGCTCACTGCCTTTCCAACAATGAAAAAAAATGTTTTAGAACTCAGAATTTCAGGTCACCCCTGGTAAACATTCAAAGAAACTGAAATAGTAAAAACAAGAAAAAGGAAAAGTCATAGCAGAAAATGAATGACTTTTCTCTGAGATGTCTAGGGGAAGAGAAAAATGGATTTTAAAACTATACAGTGAGAATTATTGTAAAAAGTAGTATCTTAGAAGACACAGTTTAATAACATATGCTTTGGCATGAAGTTAAGACACGGTAGCACTATGTAATTCAAAAATAAAGTTGAAAGATCACCCAGATATTCCATATCAGGTTTCTTTAAAAAAAATAAAAAAGGTATTTATTTATTTGAAAGGCAGAGTTAAAGAAAAGGAAGGACAGAGAGACATGTTGGGGGGTGGTGGTGGAATTTTCCATCTACTGGTTCAATCCCCAATGGCCAGAAACTCCATGGGTCTCCCCTGTGGGTGGCAGTGGTCCAAGAACTTGGGCCATCTTCTGCTGCTCCCAGGGGCACTGGAAGCACAATAGCCAGGACTCCATAGTTTGACTCAGACATCTGAGTGTTCAGACCACTGTTCCGTGTTCAGACCACAACCATATGACTGAGGATCACATTACAATCATTAAAAGATCAAACCTGAGGTTTCACTACAGAGGTAATGAGTTAGGGCTCTGTACAGACTTCAACAGTCTAAATTCCCACAGTATTACAAACTTTTCATCAAATGTATTACTACATATTTAAAACTATGACTTCACATAACTTACTTTACCTCTCTAAAACTCAAGTTTTCTTATTTACAAAACAAAAATAAAAACAGTACTGTAGAGTGGTTGTGAGAAGAAATCTTAGTCTTTCCAATGGAATCTGACCCAAGAGTAAATTGCTGTTAACTATTACTGCAGATATTTAACCTGCAATATTGGTGAAGCATACATAGGACAAAGCACATATTTTTACATTTTTATAATTTATTTTCATTTCTATAAAAGATGAAAATAGAGGATAATTAAGGATGAAAGGGGCTGGCATTGTAACACAGCAGATTAAGCTGCAGCCTGTGATGCCAGCATACAATATGTGGAGTATTCAAGTCCACACTGGAGGATGGCCCAACTAATTGGGCCCCTCCACCCATGTGGAAGACTCAATTGGAGTTACTGGCTCCTGACTTCATGCAGCTATTTAGGAAGTGAACCAGTGGATGGAAAACCCTTTTCTCTCCCTCCCTCCCTCCCAGTATGTGTGTGTGTGTGTGTGTCTGTATCTCCCTCTCTCTTATAAAAACTGTTTTTCAGGGGCTGGCGCTGTGGTGTAGTGGCATCCCATATGGGCACCGGTTCAAGTCCCGGCTGCTCCACTTCCGATTCGGCTCTCTGCTATGGCCTGGGAAGATGGCCCAAGTCCCTTGGGCCCCTGCACCTGCGTGGGAGACCCGGAAGAAGCTCCTGGCTCCCAATCAGCACAGCTCTGGCTGTACTGGCCATCTGGGGAGCGAACCAGCGGATGAAAGATCTCTATTTCTCTCTATCTCTGCCTCTCTGTAACTCTGCCTTTCAAATTAAAAAAAAAAAAAAAACCTGCTTTTTAAATGAATCAGTCATTTCTAAAGATTTTGAATATTTGGAATTTGTTTTTAAAGATTTATTTATTTGAGTTACAAAGAGAGAGAGAAGGAGAGACAGAACAAATCTTCCATCTGCTGGTTTACTCCCTAAATGGCCCCAACAGCCAGGACTGAGCCAGGCTGAAGCCAGGAGCCAGGAAACTCTTCTGGGTCTCCCACAGGTGTGCAGAGGCCCAAGCACTTGGGCTATGCTCCACTGCCTTCCCAGGGTTCAGGAGGGAGGTGGATAAGAAGTAGAGCAGGCCGGCGCCATGGCTTAACAGGCTAATCCTCCGCCTTGCGGCGCTGGCACACCGGGTTCTAGTCCCGGTTGGGGCGCCGGATGCTGTCCCGGTTGCCCCCCTTCCAGGCCAGCTCTCTGCTGTGGCCTGGGAAGGCAGTGGAGGATGGCCCAAGTACTTGTGTCCTGCACCCCATGGGAGACCAGGAGAAGCACCTGACTCCTGGCTTCGGATCAGCGAGATGCGCCGGCCGCAGCGGCCATTGGAGGGTGAACCAACGGCAAAAAGGAAGACCTTTCTCTCTGTCTCTCTCTCTCTCTCTCTCACTGTTCAAACCAGCACCCAAATCGGATGCCAGTGTTGCAGGCCACAGCATCAACCCACTGAGACACAGTGCTGACCAATAAATCAATCTTAAAAAAAAAAAAAATAGGGCCAGCATTGTGGCATAATGGGTTAGGATGCTGCCTGTGTCGCTGGCATCCCATGTAGGAAAAAGTTAAATACTGCTACTCCACTTCCAATCAAGCTAATGTACCTGGGAAAGCAGCAGAAGACAGCCCAGGTGCTTGGGCCCCTGCACCTACATGGGAGACCTGGATGAAGCTCCTGGCTTCAGCCTGGCCCAGCCTTGGCTGTGCTGGCCTTTTGGGGAGTGAACCAGTGGATGGACGATCTCTCTCTCTCTGTGTCTCTCTGCCTTTCTTAAAAAACAAAACAAAACAAGCCGGCGCCGCAGTTCAATAGGCTAATCCTCCGCCTTGGGGCGCCAGCACACCGGGTTCTAGTCCCGGTCGGGGCACCGATCCTGTCCCAGTTGCCCCTCTTCCAGGCCAGCTCTCTGCTGTGGCCAGGGAGTGCAGTGGAGGATGGCCCAAGTGCTTGGGCCCTGCACCCCATGGGAGACCAGGAGAAGCACCTGGCTCCTGCCATCAGAACAACGCGGTGCACCAGCCGCAGCGCGCCTACCGCGGCGGCCATTGGAGGTGAACCAACGGCAAAGGAAGACCTTTTTCTCTGTCTCTCTCTCTCACTGTCCACTCTGCCTGTCAAAACAAACAAAAAAACAAAACAAACAAACAAAAAAGGATGAAAGAGGCTGTCCAAAATATAGGGAAAAGTCTCAGAGAGAGTTATCACAGTGATTTAAACCAGAAAAGAAAACAGACTATACGTTGAAGCCTACAAAGAAAAAAGGACAGAAAGGAAAAATCAGTCCAAATTGATAAGTCAAAAATATTTAAATGAGGAACATTATGGAATGTCTGAATTCAGATGCTGGCCACAGTTAAGCAATACTTTGGCTGGCTCCTTTAAGGGAATAAAGCTGAGCTTGGCAAAATTTGATGGGACCATAAACTAAACTCCATTATACTTCTCATTAGTCAGTTTTTCAATATGTTACAATCTCACTTTATCTCAAAACACTAAAACCAAAAGCAAGTTACAGTTTAAAACAATGCATTATATCTCATATATCTCATTTTTTCCTAAAAGTGTTTTTACCATTAACACCAAGGAAACAGCAACCGTATTTACTGGTAGAGCCAACTGTGAGGTTGCTCAGGACAAGACAAGTAAGAATTAATATTAATTCCCTAATGTGGGTATTGTGACGCAGTGGGTTGAACCACTGCTATGGATGCTCACATCCCATATCAAAGTGCCTAGGATCTAGTCCCACCTCTGCCTCCTATCAGCTTCCTTCTACTGCGCATCCTGGGAGGCAGCAGAACAGGGTCCAAGTGATAAATATGCAGAAGAACTCATGCCTATCCTCAGGTGAAAGAAATTACCTCAATGTAATATCACTGTTAATAGAAAAGCTTTTGCTCTTACCTAAAAAAAGAACAACAACAATAAAAGTGCTGTATGCAAAACTGGAAAAATATCAAGGTAACTACTGCTCTGTTAACAATACTGTTCTACAAATGTCATTTACACCACATTCTAAGCACTTAATTTGTATTAAACTTGTTATATATGTGTTCTCAAACAGATGCAAATGGCAAATTGTTTTTCTATAATGGGCCAGACAGTAAATACTTTGGGTTTCATAGGCTGCCTATTCTCAATGACAAATAATCACCTCTGTCACAGTAGTGCGAAAACAGGCAAAGAAGGCAATATGTAAACAAATGAACATGACTGGTGTACTAATAAAACTTTATTTTTAAAAACAGATGACAGGTTCCGATTTGACCCACAGGCTGTAGTCTGTTCACTTGAATAATAAACTATCACAGACTAGGCTTTAACTTCCAATTATTGCATTTATTTTAAACGAACACAATACTACATCTTATTAAACAGTACAAAAAATCAGCTTAATTCAAGTAGTAGCACTAACCAACATGTCAATTACTTCCACCTGGCAACAGAAAGGGCGTTATTCTCTTACCTGGGTAAATGTTCTAATTTAAAAGTTTAAGAGGGGGCTGACACTGTGGCATGCCGGTTATTGAGTGACCATCTGCAATGCTTGCATTCCATATGGGTACTGGTTGGAGTTCTGGCTGCTCCACTTATGATCCAGCTCCCTGCTAATGCTCCTGAGAAAGCAGCAGAAAATGGCCCAAGAGCCTGGACCCCTGCACCCACATGGGAGACCTGGAGGAAGCTCCTAGCTTCAGATTGGCCCAGCTCTGGCTGCTGTGGCCATTTGGCCAATTGAGCCAGCAGAAGGAAGACCTTTCTCTCTGTTGCTCCCTGTTTCTCTCTAAATCTGCCTCAAAAAAAAATTTTAAAGGAGAGTGGGTGCTGTGGTACAGTGGGTTAAGGTGCTGCTTGCAATGTCTGCAGCCTGTTTGCTGGGTCAAGTCTTACCTATTCCACTTCCTTTTCAGCTCCCTGCTAGTGTGCCAGAGACACAGCAGATGATGGCTTAAGTAATTGAGTCCCCACCACCTACATGAGAAACCTGGATGGAGTTCCTGGCTCCTGGCTTTGGCCTGGCCTAGTCCTAACTGTTGTAGCCTTTTGGGGAGTGAACCAGGGGACAGACTATAGACTGATTTTGATCTCTGTCACTCTTTCAAATTAAAAAAAAAATCTTTTAAAAAATGAATAAAGTTTATGGGCAGGTAGTTTGGCCTGGTGATTAAGACATGGCTGGGATATCTGTATCCCACACCGGAGTACCTAGGTTCAAGTCCCAGCTCCTCTCCAGGCTCTAGCTTTCTACTATATAGAACGTGGGAGGCAGCAACTGAGGGCTCAAGTAGCTTGGTCCCTGCCACACACACAGAAGACCTGGACTGAGCTGCAGGCTCCCAGCTTCAGGTTGGCCCAGTTCCAGCACTGCACACATCTCAGGAGTGAATCAGTGGATGGGAGTTCTATGGCCAGCGACTCCCCCCCGCCATGTCTTAAATATTCAAAAATTAATTTCTTTAAAATGTTTGTGACTGGGGCCGGCGCTGTGGCTTAGTGGGTAAAGCCGCCACCTGCGGTGCCAGCATCCCATATATGGGCTCTGGTCTGAGTCCTGGCTGCTCCACTTCCCATCCAGCTCTCTGCTATGGCTTGAGAAAGCAGTGGAAGATGGTCCAAGTCCTTAGGCCCCAGTACCCGTGAGGGAGACCCGGAAGAAGCTCCTGGCTCCTGGCTTCAGATTGGCACAGCTCCAGTCGTTGTGGCCAATTGGGGAGTGAACCAGCAGATGGAAGACCTCTCTCTCTCTCTCTCTCTCTGCCTCTCCTTTTCTCACTGTGTAACTCCAACTTTCAAATAAATAAATAAATCTTTAAAAAAATAAAATGTTTGTGATTATAAAAATTAGTATAGAAAATGAAATATGAAAAATAGAAAACAAAATATAAAACCTTATAAGAAAAATGATTAAGACAAACCATTACAGAGGCTGGCATTAAGGTATAGCAGGTTAAGCTACCACCTGCAATGCTGGCATCCCACATGGATTGGGTTGGAGTCCTGACTATTCCACTTCTGATCCAGTTCCGTGCTAATGTGCCTGAGAAAGCAGTGGATGGCCCAAGTACTTGGGCCCTGCACCCATGTGGGAAACCCAGAAGAAGCTCCTGGC
The DNA here is from genome assembly GCF_033115175.1 of Lepus europaeus. Taxonomy (NCBI): domain Eukaryota; kingdom Metazoa; phylum Chordata; class Mammalia; order Lagomorpha; family Leporidae; genus Lepus; species Lepus europaeus. Next base: position 67,117,792 of record NC_084833.1, read on the forward strand.
TTCAGTCTAGCTCAGCCCAGGCTGTATTGTGGCCATTTAGGGAGTGAACCAGTGGATGGGAGATCTCGATCTCTCTCTCTCTCTCTCTCCCCATCTATCTCTGAAATTCTGCTTTCAAATAAATAAATCTAGAACAAACTAAAACAAACAAACAAAAACTGGTACAAATATAGGGGAAAAGCTTAGAGTTTAATAAATACATTTAATAATTTATTTAATAAATACCTGCAGTATGAATGCTTTCTTTAATGTTGGCTTACATGAGCTACAAGTATACTACAACAACATTTTACTACTTAAGCAAACTTTGTTCAACTCTACAAGGCAGGAGGTATCTCTTAGTTTGCTTTAACTTCAGTTTGGTGCAGTTTCTGCTTTGTGTGCTCTTGCAACCCAGGCTCTTGCACTGAAAAGAATACCCTGATTCGTGGCAAATATTCTCCTAAGCATAACTCTTAGTTCTTGACAATCTCCCCAGCCTCACACTGGTAAGAAAATAAACACTATTGGCCGGCGCCACGGCTCACTTGGCTAATCCTCTGCCTGTGGTGCCGGCATCCTGGGTTCTAGTCCCGGTCGGGGTCCGGATTCTGTCCCGGTTGCCCCTCTTCCAGTCCAGCTCTCTGCTATGGCCCGGGAGTGCAGTGGAGGATGGCCCAAGTGCTTGGGCCCTGCACCTGCATGGGAGATCAGGAGAAGCACCTGGCTCCCGGCTTCGGATCAGCACAGCCATTGTGGCGTGAACCAACGGAAGGAAGCCCTTTCTCTCTGCCTCTCTCTCTCACTGTCCACTCTGCCTGTCAAAAATTAAAAAAAAAAAAAAAAGAAGAAAAAAAAAAGAAAGGAAAAAGAAACTCAAAATAAATAAATAAATAAATAAAAGAAACACTATGGGCCAGTCCCCAAAGGGGCAAATATCATATGTTCTCCCTGACCTGTGACAACTGAGCACCTAAAAGGAAACCTGTAGAAGTGAAACTGACACTGTGAGAAGCAATGACTTGATCAGCCCTTGTCCTGACTGCCGAGGAACAGCTTACTATTTTATTCTTTTTACCATTTTCTTGTTCTACTTAATACCATTGGTTAAATTCATTACTTAACACAGAATCATTCTTAGGTGTTTAAATCGAATTGAAAATTGATCTCTGTTAAAAAATAAGAGTGGGGTGGGGTTGGTGCCGTGGCTCACTTGGTTAATCCTCCGCCTGTGGTGCCAGCATCCCATATGGGCGCCGGGTTCTAGTCCCGGTTGCTCCTCTTCCAGTATAGCTCTCTGCTGTGGCCCGGGAGTGCAGTGGAGGATGGCCCAAGTGCTTGGGCCCTGCACCTGCATGGGAGACCAGGAGAAGCACCTGGCTTCTGGCTTCGGATCAGCACAGTGTGCCAGCCGCAGCAGCCATTGGGGGGTGAATCAACAGAAAAGGAAGACCTTTCTTTCTGTCTCTCTCTCTCACTGTCTATAACTTTAATTGTCAAATTAAAAAAAAAAAAAGTGGGAATAAGAGAGGGAGGAGATGTACAATTCGGCACATGTTCCCTTAGACTTACCCCTAAGCGTAAAGCTAAAAACTTGCCATGGGACTCCAAATCCTATTAAGTTGGCAGGTACCAATGCCATCATACATGTTAAAGTGATCAGTTTAAGTGCATAACTGATCATAAAGATAGGGATAAGTGTCAAAAGGATCACATAAATAAGACCATCTGTCTGGTAATGATAGAAATAAAAAGGAGATGGGGCCAGTGCCGTGGCTCACTTGGCTAATCCTCCACCTGCAGCGCCGGCATCCCATATGGGCACCGGGTTCTAGTCCCGGCTGCTCCTCTTCCAGTCCAGCTCTCTGCTGTGGCCCGGGAAGGCAGTGGAGGATGGCCCAAATGCTTGGGTGCCTGCACCCGCATGGGACACCAAGAGGAAGCACCTGGCTCCTGGCTTTGGATTGGCGTAGCTCCGGCCATAGCGGCCATTTGGGGGGTGAACCAACGGAAGGAAGACCTTTTCTCTGTCTCCCTCTCTATCTAACTCTATCTGTCAAAAAAAAAAAAAAAAAAGAATTAAAAAGGAAAGAATGATCTAACACGGGAAGCAGGCCACATAGCAGACTCACAGAATAACAAATGCCCTAAACAGCACTCTAGCCTCAGAATCAGCCCTTAAGCCATTCAAATCTAGCTGAAAAGCCCAAGAGAGCATTTCAGGCATGGAAAGCCAAGACACTGTTGCAAAAAATGACCTACATGAAAGATCTCTGTGAGTGAGATCCCGGTGGAAAGAACGGGTCACCAAAGAAGGACATACCTTTCTCTGAAGGGAGGAAAGAACTTCCACTTTGATGATGGAGCTGCCTAAATATTGTCAGAGTTTGTGGACTCAAAAGGCTTCCATAGCCTTGGCAGCTCATGACAAGAGCCTTAAATGATCACTGACGTCATAAATAAGAGTGTGAATTGTTAAATCAACAACAGGAGTCTCTGTGCACTTACTCCCCATGTAGGACCTCTGTCCTTAATGAGTTTTACTATGAGAATTAACAGTAAAACTAGTCTTCAGACAGTACTTCGTACTTCGTGTGTCTGTGTGGGTGCAAACTGTTGAAATCTTTACTTAGTAGAGTTAATCTTCTGTATACAAAGATAATTAAAAATGAATCTTTGGCCGCGCCCTGGCTCAACAGGCTAATCCTCCATCTTGTGGCGCCGGCACACTGGGTTCTAGTCCCGGTTGGGGCACCGGATTCTGTCCCGGTTGCCCCTCTTCCAGGCCAGCTCTCTGCTGTGGCTCGGAGTGCAGTGGAGGATGGCCCAAGTGCTTGGCCAGCCACGGCAGCCATTGGAGGGTGAACCAACGGCAAAGGAAGACCTTTCTCTCTGTCTCTCTCTCTCACTGTCCACTCTGCCTGTCAAAAAAAAAAAAAAAAAGAATCTTAACGAAGAATGGGATGGGAGAGGGAGTATGAGATGGGATGGTTTGTGGGTGGGAGGGTGTTTATGGGGGGAAAAATCACTATAATCCAAAAGTTGTACTTTCAAAACTTATATTTATTAAATAAAAGCTTTCTGGGACTGGCGCTGTGGTGCAGCGGGTTAACACCCTGGCCTGAAGCGCCGGCATCCCATATGGGCACTGGTTCGAGACCAGCTGCTCCACTTCCAATCTAGCTCTCTGCTGTGGCCTGAGAAAGCAGTAGAACTTGGCCCAAGTCCTTAAGCCCCTGCACCTGCATGGGAGACCCGGAAGAAGCTCCTGGCTCCTGGCTTTGGTTTGGCGCAGCTCCGGCCCTTGCGGCCATTTTGGGAGTGAACTATCGGATGGAAGACCTCTGTCTTTCTCTCTCTCTCTCTGCCTCTCCTCTCTCTGTGTAACTCTGACTTTAAAAATAAATAAATCTTGGCTGACGCCGTGGCTTAACAGGCTAATCCTCCGCCTTGCGGCGCCGGCACACCGGATTCTATCCCGGTTGCCCCTCTTCCAGGCCAGCTCTCTGCTATGGCCCAGGAAGGCAGTGGAGGATGGCCTAAGTCCTTGGGCCCTGCACCCGCATGGGAGACCAGGAGAAGCACCTGGCTCCTGGCTTCGGATCAGCGAGATGCGCCGGCCGCAGCGGCCATTGGAGGGTGAACCAACGGCAAAAAGGAAGACCTTTCTCTCTGTCTCTCTCACTATCCACTCTGCCTGTCAAAAAATAAATAAATAAATAAATAAATCTTTAAAATAAATAAATAGAATCTTTCTAAAAAATTTTAAAAATTAAAAAAAAAATTATGGGCCAGTACTGTGGCAGAGAGCCTAGTTGCTGTTTGAGACAATGGCATGCCACATAAGACTGCCAGTTCAAGTCCCAGCTACTCCATTTCCAATTCAGTTTCCTGTAAACATGCCTGGGAAGGCAGCAGGTGATGGCACAAGTGCTTGGACCCCTGTAACTCATGTGGAAGACCAAAATGGAGTTCCTAGCTCCTGGCTTCAGCCTGGCCTAGCTGTGGGTATTGTAGTCATTTGGGTAGTGAACCAGCAGATGAAAGACCTCTCTCTCCCTTTCTCTCCAATGCTCTCTGCCTTTCAAATAAGTAAGTCTTTAATTAAACAGCACAACCCCCTACCTCATTTCCACTCTTCTTGCTTCTTCAGGAGCTTTGTGCCTTTTATTAACATAATTGCATAAATTATGCAATAATTTACAATCAAAATTCTTTATATAACTTATTTTGGGAGAAACCAAATTTACTTGATAATTTCTTTTACATTTTATTTATTGATATTTGTTTATTTAAATGCAGAGAGACAGAGATCGTCCATCTGCTGGTTCATTCCCCAAATGCCCACAAAAGCTGCAGCTGGCCCAGATAGGAAGCCATGAACCCAGAACTCAAACTAAGTCTCCCTCGTGGTAGTAGCAGGGATTCAAGTACTTGAGCCTTCACCAGTTGCCTCCTAGGATGCGCATTAGCAGGAAGCTGGATCAGATGCAGAGGCAGAACTTGCTGAGAGCAAAGCTTGTTACTCACAAAAGTAAATTTACATATATATAGAAACATACAAACATACAGATAATGAAGCCTTGATATCAAAATTCAACCAGTATCGACATATCCCTAAAGAAAGGATAACAGGATTTTTTGTAAATAAGCATTCACCTAAGAAATCATTCTTAAGACTAAATGAAATAATTAGACAATCATTTGATAATATTTGACACTAATACCAGGTTAGGTTTAATTAATTAATTAATTTGGAAATCCAAAGAATATGTTTTTTTAAATTTCAGTGTCTTCCTCCTCCCTACCATACTGGTAGAAACTTTATACATAACACTCTAGAGCTGGTAAGCACTTCAGTTACGGCAGACAACAAGTAACGGACAGCTAGAGGAAGACACAACCTTTTCAAACAGCTAAAAGTGGTACAATTTTCGACATGACAATCATGACATGGAAGCAGAGGGGAAGAGGAAGAAAATGGAGAGAATGCCTGCTGTTCTCTCCAGGTATCAATCTGTCTGAAAGTACTGCGTGTATCAATTGCACAAGAGAGAGAGAGAAAAATGCTTAAACCTTAGATAATACAAATCTAACTTACAGATACAATATGAAGCTAAACAAATTATAAGTCTAAGCCTGCTAAAATATATACTTGCCCACATCATAAAATTTTATTTAGAAAGATTTATTTATTTGAAAGGCAGAGAAACAGAGAGAGGGAGAGGGAGAGAGAGAGAAAGAGATTGGGAGGGAGGGAGGGAGGGAGAGAGAGAGAGAGAGGTATCTTCTATCCACTGGTTCACCCCCCAAATGGCTGTAATGGCCAGAGCTGGGCTGATCTGAAACCAGGAGTCAGGAGCTTTTTCCAGGTTTCCCACATGGATGCAGGGGTCCAAGTACTTGAGCCATCTTCCACTGCTTTCCCAGGCACATCAGCAGGGAGTTGGATTGGAAGTGGAACAGCTGAGACTCAAACCAGCATTCATATGGGATGCCAACACTGCAGGCAGAGGCTTAACTGTGTATGCCACAGTGCCAGCTCCAACAAAAATTTTTAAAGATAACATTGCTTAATTGAGTATCTTTGCTGCTAAAAGTTCCATAAAGGATAAAGATCTCATGCATTTTGCTTATTAATATATCGCAAAAGTATAAGCATGCTTAGCACATAATCTAACTGCCATTTGTTGAAAGAATAATTTTTAAATGAATCTCCAGAATATTCTCTGAAACAGTACTTAGTATTACAAAAATTCCTACATAAAAACAGAAAATTTCCTGTTATCTTTACTAATAGGGTCTAGCCCACAGTAAAAATGGGGGAAAACAGTAAAAAAAAAAAAAAAAGTGCAATATACTAAAATTATATTCACCAGGTAAAGAGCTAAAGAAAGTTAAAAAAAAAAAGCAGCTTCGGCTGGTGCCGTGGCTCAACAGGCTAATCCTCTGCCTTGTGGCGCCGGCACACCGGGTTCTAGTCCCGGTCGGGGCACCGGATTCTGTCCCGGTTGCCCCTCTTCCAGGCCAGCTCTCTGCTGTGGCTCGGGAGTGCAGTGGAGGATGGCCCAAGTGCTTGGGCCCTGCACCCAAATGGGAGACCAGGAGAAGCACCTGGCTCCTGCCTTCGGATCAGCGCGGTGCACTGGCTGCAGCACGCTGGCCACAGCGGCCATTGGAGGGTGAACCAACAGCAAAGGAAGACCTTTCTCTCTGTCTCTCTCTCACTGTCCACTCTGCCTGTCAAAAAAAAAAAGCAGCTTTATTTTATTTATTTATATGAAAGAGCCACAGAGAAAAGAGAGATACACAGAGAGAGAGAGAGAGAGAGAGAGAGAGAGATCTTTTATAGATTGATTTACTCCCCAAATGGCCCCAAAGGCCAGGGAAGGGCCAGACAGAAGCCAGGAGCCAGCAATTTCCTCAAGGTGTCCCACAGGGCGGGCTTGTGCCTGTGTGTGTATGTATGTGCGCGCGCATGCACGCATGTGTGTGTGTGTGTGTGTGTGTAGGGGTCCAAGGACCTGAGCCATCTTCAGCTGCTTTCTCAGGTACATTAGCAGCTGGGACTTGAACCAGTACCCACATGGGATGCCAGTGTCACAGACAGTGGCCTAACCCAATGTGCCACAACGTCAGCCCCTAAAGAAATTTTCTTAATCTAACAACATAAATAAATGTCTTACTTGAATACATAGAGGCTAAAATATACTTTGGGCATGTATTATTACTTTTCCATATTGTATGTTGTCATATACCTCACCATAAATCATCACAGGGATAATTTTAGTATATAATTTGTTAAAGACTACAATGCATAGACCACTCCACTTGATAAATTCTCAGAGCCAATGCCCATCTAAATGGTGACAATAGCTGGGGCTCAGTTTAGACACCTCTTACTATACGAGAAAGTCCTTTAAAAGGGGGCCTTTGTTGAGGCTGGCGCTGTGGCATAGCAGGAAAAGCTGCCACGTGCAGTACCAGCATCCCAAATGGGTACCAGGTGCTCTATGTCCGAACCAGCTCCCTGCTGGTACACCTGGGAAAGCAGCAGAAGATGGTCCAAGTCCTTGGGCCCCTTTGCCAACGTGGGAGACTTGGATGAAGCTCCTGGCTCCAGGCTTTGGCCTGACCCAGCTCTGACAATTGTGGCGATTTGCTCACCTCTCTCCCTCTATAACTTTGTTTTTCAGATAAATAAAATACATCTTTTTTTTTAAAGGGCCTTATTTATTTATTTTTAATAATTTCCACAATAAAGGAAGGAGCTGTGTTACAAGTTAAGCCACCACTTGGGATGTCTGCATGCCCTATCAGAGCAGACTAGGAGCTCTGTTTCTAATTCATCCTCCTGCTAATGCATCTTGAGAGACAACAGATGATGGCTTAAGCACCAGAGTTCTCACCACCCATGTGGGAGAGACCAGGACAGAGTGCTGGGCTTCTGGCTTGCTTCAGCCTGGTCAAGTCCTGGCTGTTGTGGGTATTTGCAGAACCAATGGATAGAAGATTTATCTTTCTCTTCTCTCTCTCTCGCTCTCGCTTTCACTCTCACTGTCTCTCTGCCTTTTGCTCTGTCTTTCGAATAAAAATAAACAAACATTGAGGCCAGCATTGTGGCACACAGCATTAAACCTTTGCCTGCAATGCTGGCATCCTGTATTGTCGCTGGTTTAGACCTAGCTGTTCCATTTCTGATCCAGCTCCTTGCTAATGAGCCTGGGAAATCAGCAAAATTGAATGCTTGGGCCCCTGCCATCTAGGAGGGAAACCTGGATGGACTTCCAGACTCCTGACTTCTGCCTGGCACAGCCTGGCTGCTGCAGCCATTTGGGAAATGAACCAGTGAATGTAAGATCTCTCTCTCTCTCTCTCTCCCCTTCGCTCTCTGTTACTCTGCCTTTCAAATAAATAAATAAAATCTTAACAAAATATTTTTAATTCCCACAATATTTACTGTATTATCATACAGCAGATGTTCAAAACACATATTAAGTCAATGAAGTAGCTAATACTTACCTTTCTTACTGTTGAAGTCAGGTTAAGAATTTAACAACAAATCTAAAGTTCAAGGCAAGCTTCTTACTAATTAAAATAATAAAGTAGGACAGTTAGCACAATAAGCACTTTAGTTGGAGAAGTCCCACTGTCCCCTATTCTAGGACAACCTGAACAACTTCCCTAACTCTGGTTACATTTATGATATATCAAAAATGATGGAGAAGAAATACATTTCTCCCCTTCCCTTTAATAAATGCCCCAAAATAAATTTATTTCTTCAAAGGCAGAAAAGCTAAAACCAGAAATTTTCAACCAAACTAGGATGTGTCCCTGGCAATGTCATCACCACTGGTCAACCACTACAGACCCAGAGAATCTCTACTCCAAGCACCTGGTAGGATCTTTGGTTTAAATTAACAGATGGTGGTCCCAATGATGACTGTTACCTTTCCACTTTACCGAATGTGCCTAAAATATATTTTCACACAATTCAAGTAAGCACCAGAAAAGAACATACTAAACTATAACCACAATGCCATTTGAATATTAAAACTTCGAATCATTAGAATGCAACAACAACAACAACAAAAGACAAAAACTACTATACAAATAATTCAGCCAACCATAGTATAAACTACAGGAATCCTAACACATATAGACTGATTAGACATAAATAACTTCTTAACCAATATCCAGAGACTACCTTTAAGGAATGAAAAAGCAGATTTGCCCCTTGAAAAACACCATCCTCCAAAGAAGAGAAAAGTTATTTAAGATGCTTGAGTGCCAACAATCTCACAAAGTTAGCCCACCTTTATTTTTATCCAGACTCTAAGATCATTTAGCTCCAGTTAGGAAAAAAACAGAGGAAACTGATAGAGAGCACAGAGAACTAATGTAGAAGGCTGTGAGGAAAGGAAGATAAAACTACCCCTTTCGTTCAACACACCCTTTTCCTATTCTAGCTAATATCAACTATAAGTTCAAATTATTTTACTGATTATTTCATAGAGGCATCCTTTTAAGTAATAACATCAACAACATTAAGAGGTGGCTGTATACATTTAAAACCTATCTCTAGGTCTTAGTTTCCTTTCCAGCAAAAAACAAAGACAAAAGTGACCCAACAGTCCATTCTTTATAGCTCCAAAACTCAATGATAGTCTCTAGGTTCATGGCACCTCTGATGTCTCCATAACTTTCTGACAGCATTCCAAGGCCAAAAAAACAACCAGTTCCATTTATGAAGTTGTTAGTAGCCATTTGAAAAAGTAATCTACCTAAATCGAAAAAATATCGGGCTTTGTTTCATTCTTAATCACAACTACTTATGAGACATATATTACTATTAGACACTGCACAACTTCTCAAACCTTAGAATTAGAGGGGACATGGTCTTTACACTTCCTGTTCCATACAGATTTTCATGATCTCAGCATGGGGCACTCTAAGCTGAATCCAGAAAGTCAAAACTTATACATGGGCCGGCGCCACAGCTCAATAAGCTAATCCTCTGCCTGCGGCGCTCGCACACCGCGTTCTAGTCCCGGTAGGGGCGCCTCGGGGCGCCGGATTCTGTCCTGGTTGCCCCTTTTCCGGGAGTGCAGTGGAGGATGGCCCAAGTGCTTGGGCTCTGCACTCCATGGGAGACCAGGAAAAGCACCTGGCTCCTGGCTTCAGATCAGTGTGATGCGCCGGCCGCAGCGGCCATTGGAGGGTGAACCTTTCTCTCTGCCTCTCTCTCTCACTATCCACTCTGCCTGTCAAAAAAAAAAAAAAAAAAAAAAAAAAAAAAAAAAAAAAAACCTTATACATGAGGGGCAGGCACTGTAGCAGGTAAAGCTGCCACCTGCAGTGCCAGCATCCCATTTGGGCGCCAGTTTGAGTTCCAGCTGCTCCACTTCCGCTACAGCTCTCTGCTGTGGCCTGGGAAAGCAGTAAAGGATGGTCCAAGTACTTGGGCTCCTGCACCAGCATGGGATACCTGGAAGAAGCTCCTGGCTCCTTACTTTGGATTGGCACAGCTCCAGCAATGGTAGCCACTTGAGGAGTAAACCAGCAGATGGAAGATTGATCTCTTTCTCCGCTTCTGCCTCTCTGTAACTCTGCCTCTCAAATAAATAAATAAATAAATAAATCTTAAAAAAAAAAAAAAAAAAAAAACCTTATACATGAGGGGCCAGCACTGTAGCATAGTGGGTAAAGCCTCCACCTGCAGTGCCGGCATCCCACATGGCCGCTTGTTCAAGTCCCAGCTGCTCCTCTTCCGATCAGTTCCCTGCTGATGGCCTGGGAAAGCAGCAGAAGATGACCCAAGTGTTTGGGCCCCTGCACCCACGTGGGAAACCTGGAAGAAGCTCCTGGCTCCTGGCATCAGATCAGCAACGCTCTGGCCATTGCGGCCATCTGGGGAGTGAACCAGGGGATGGAAGACCTCTTTCTCTGTCTCTACCTCTCTCTGTAATTCTTTCAAATAAATAAAATAAATCTTAAAAAAAAAAAAAAACCCTTATAAATGAGGGGCCTGTACCATGGCTTAGCAGGTTAAGCATCCGCCTATGGTGCCAGCATCCCATACAGGTGCTGGTTAAGAGTCCCAGCTGCCTCACTTCTGATCCGGTTCTCTGCTGATGGCCTGGGAAAGAAACAGAAGATGGTCCAAGTGCTTGGGCCCCTGCACCCACGTGGGAGACCCAGAAGAAGCTCCTGGCTCAGTATTGACCCAACATTTGACATTTGGGGAGTGAACCAGCAATAGAACACCCATCTCTGTCTCCTCTCCCTCTCTCTAGTCTGTAACTATGCCTCTCAAGTAAATAAGTAAATCTTTAAAAAAAATGAAATTTTAGAAGAAATATCACAAAGTATATACAAAGACAAATCAGAGATCTGCAGTTCATGTCAAATGTTGATATACCTATCACAATAAATGCAATGTAAAAAGTATTAAAGTGCAATTCTAAAAAAATACTATAAAAGAAATATCCTAAGGACTAATAATACTAGGAAAAAACAAAAATTTATAAACTATAATTTTTTAAATGGCACTAAGAACTGCCTTTGAAATATACTGAAAGTTATAGAGTAAAACTCATTTGATTATAAGACTTTTCTCCAGGAGCGTACAGCTCAATATTATACTTGTGTTCACAACATGCTAAAATTTAACCATTTCAAATGCACTCATGTGCCTTTTATTTGAAAAGCATCTTGAGTAAAATTTGTAATACAAGATTATTTGTAAATTCTTGGCTTATGAAAAGATATTTGATACATTATTTCACTTGACTGTTACCTATCATCTATATTGTCTGAAAACGACGGTCACAGAAAGTGACCTGCTCCACTGCTCAACACTAAAATGCACATCTGTCAACTCTATACTACAGCACAACTCCCTCCCCAAAAGACTCAGTGAAAATTCTGTCAGCTGAACCAGATGTTTTATTATTACAGTAGGTGGATCAGAGTTCTGAAAATCTTTCCCATGCACAGTAAGAGCACTTCACCTGCACAGACAATTCATCTGCCAAGTGTCCCAAAGTGGATGATATCAATTAATAATCATTCTTAGACCACTTTCTGAGATCTATTATTACCAGTACTCCAACATCTATAACAGTGTGGTAGATAAACCAAATGATTGATCTTAGCCTTAAGATGACATTCCATTTTTACTTAGCTGGTGGCCCACAGTTAAACTCCACGTCTTAAACTTCCCTAGTATTTTTTTATACTGGCACTAAGTGTAGCAGTAAAAACATTTAAAAGGAATGGAGAAGAATCATGTAACTACCCAAAATACAATGCTATCCCCAAAAGTCTTTCCACTTGATTCAAATAAATTCCAAAATCAATTTACCAGGAATCCTTTCCCCAAGTCCATATATACATGATAGCTATATGACTATCATTTCCAAGACATCCTAGGAGCAACTTACTAAAGCATCCCACCACAAAATGACTATTTCTGTTTTTTAAAAAAAGGTGGCTACAATTTGATAATTAATTTACTACACTGGGAGCTTAAATTTTAAAGAAATCCTGTACAAAGTTTTTATATAATGTAATCAGTCATTCTCCTATCCTACACTATTTTAAAAACTGTCTTTTTCAATCCAGAGTTTGCTAACAGTAGCGCAAATGTGGACAGGCAAGAAGAGACATGGGCCTGTACTGCAACCGCTACACTAACTGGAGCCTTGGGTAGCCGTAACACGGAGTCCCTCTTGGCAAAATTTTGAAGAACTTCAAACTTGGGCCCTTCCTAGCAATGTAAATATATTCAGTTAATAGAAACCTCAGTTCCACAGAGAATAGAAAAGTGACCGTGACTTCTTGGAAAGGAAACGGCTATCTAGTACAATACCCAGGCCACTCTGCCTACCTCACAGGGACAAAAAGACACATCTATTCGGAAAACGTTTCCTCTCTAGCCAAGGGCTGCTTCCAGATAAAGACGACGCTCGGAGGACAACAAATAAGCCTTCTGTGAGAGACGAACTGTGCCAGAGAAGGAGAGGCGCGGGTCGGGAATAAATCAGTGAGTGCAAGCGCGCAGGCAGAGGCTGGACGCAGCAGGCACAGCACGGAGATGCTCCAGCGCAGGCAGCGGCGGCAGCAGGAAGTTTCAATGGGGCCGGGCAGAGCATGCGCCCTGCACCCGCGCGGTGGCCTTATGTGGAAGGAGCACCACTTGCGAACACCAATAATAGACCAGCGGCACCAGAGAGAGAAACATGAGCAACAAGCACCTTCTTCAACTGTTTCCCCCTCCGACAGAGCCCCTCCTCCAGCCGACAGACTAACCGACCCACCCCACCCTGCGAACGGGAGGGCGACTTCTTCTTCCCTCGCGGCCCGCAGCCGAGAGGAAGGGGGAAGGGACTGGAAAAGTGGGGAGATGCTTTTCTATTATTTGGGGGAGGTGGGGAAAGGGAGGAGGAAAACTGTGGAGGAGGAGGAATTAACCCTCTCCCTTCCGAAGTGAAGACGCTGAACCGACTTGGCCACCCTACGGGAGAACGACGGAGGAGCCCCCTCCCCACTCCAGAGGAAGGAGTTTTGGGGGTTAAACCAGCCCTCCGGGGGGGGGGGCAGAGAGGAGCCCACTCTCTCTGGGTGTTCCAACCCAAGGGAGGGAGAGTGGAGTGTCCCCGGCCCCCCCCCCGCCCACCCAGGAGGAGGGAGATAAGGGGGCGCCCGGAGAAGGACCCAGCCTCCCCCGAGACGGACAGGAGGACTGGTGGGAGGAGGGGAAGAAGGCAAGGAGGGGAGGAGGAGAAAAGCGCAAAGCTGGCCGGAACCTGCGCTCCCCTTCCCCCGCCACCTAGAGGGAGAAGGGGTGGGGGGCCGGCCCCCGCGGCGGGGGAGCACTCCCGGGGGCCGCCGGCCGGCACAATGACCCCTCCCCGCCCCCAGCCCACACCTAGCCCGAGACGCCCCCACCTCAGCTCCGCGCCGGACACAGTGGCCCTAGGGGGCCTCCGCCCCGCCTCCCCACTGCCCGAGACCCCGGGGGCTGGGCGGAGAAGAGGGCCCCGCGGAGCTGCGCCCCGGGGTCGGGGGCAGCCTGAGCTGCGAGGGCCCAGGGTGTCTGGGAGGAGCGGAGAGAAGCAGCACGCCAGGGCCGCTTCCCGCCGGGCGTTCGGGCCCCTCGCTTACCTTCTCCGTGGCCGACGTCCGGCGGCGGCGCCTGCAGCACCCGCTCCAGCTCGGGGAACGGCAACTCAGGCAGGTCCAGCAGCGGCCCGTAGCGCTCCAAGAAGGAGCAGACTACGGCGAAGTTGGGGCACGAACCCGGGCAGCCCGGAGGAGCCATCGCCGCCGCCGCTGCCGCCGCCGTCGCCATTTTGAACTGGAGGATGGAGGAGGCGGCGATGGGGGGGTGGGGGGAGTTGGGGGTGCCTAGCAATGGCAGGGCAGCCTTGCGGACGACAGGAGGCGCTCTCGAGGGGGCTCCCCTGCGGATCCGAGCGTCTCAGGGACTGCGCCGCGATCCCACAATACAACGGCGGCCCGGAGCAGTCGAGAACCGCGTCAGACGGGGGGCAGAGAGGCGCTCCGTGCCTTTCACTTTCCGCCCTCTTTCCTCCCCCTTCCCTCCCTCTACGTCTCCCCTCCCACTTCGGGTTGCCACTGCCTCGTGTGACAGGGGGAATGAAAACAAGGGAAGCGGGGCGGGGAGGCGGGCTGCAGGGGCGGGACTTTCGAGAGCCTGGCCAATAGGCGTGGAGGGGGCGGGGCTGGGGTGCGGGCCGGCCGGAAGGCTGCGTGCAGGCCGGGTGGTCAGGGAGGGCCTCGCGGGATCGAGAGGACGCTCCGAGGTGAGAGGGCAAGTGCGAGGCCCTGCGGGAAGCCACCCTGAAGAGAAGGCGTTGGGTGAGTTTGCAGGGGCTGAAAGCGGGCTACGAGGAGGGGAAAGTTGCGAACCGAATGAGAAGCAGAGAGAGTAGCGGGTAAAAGCACGATTGCGGGAGGACGTTGGGAAAGCGAGCTGTGGGTGGGCGCCTTGAGCGATGCTCGGCGTGGGCCCCTTTTGTACGGAGTCTGCCAGAGTTTGCTGAGGGATATTGCTGGCTGCTGAAGAGCGTGAGCAGCGCGACTCTGGGGACGCCGCCGACAGAGGGGGTCCGAAGGGGTCAGGGTCGGAGCGGGGGCTGGGACCCCACGGAGAGGAGCCGGTGGGCCGGCGAAGAGCGTGTGACGGCCGGGCTTCCACTCCGTTAGGAGTAGCGGTGGGTGTTCTCCCACGGAGAGCCTCCGAGAAGACCATCAATTATGTAGAGTAGAATGCGAAACTGGAGAAGTCCGATACATTATGCATAGGAGGCTGGGATTCAGCCAGCCGAGCACAGCTGGACCGCTTTAGGACATCGTCAGCTTTCGTCATTTCTTGGACCTTTGCTGAAGTGGGGTAATAATACAGTGCCTACCTTATAAGGTTTTACTAGATAACTCACAGTAAAGTGATTAGACAATGCCCCTGCATGTTCTTAAATACTAGTTGGTGCTGTCACAGAATCCGGCTGTATTTATTTAACTGTACAATTTATTATGTTGAACCGACATTTTCAGAGTGCATTGAAAACTTACATAGTACCTATGTTCTAAAAAGATGCAACACAAAACACAACATAGGAATATATGATTAAAGGAAGATAAGTCTGTGGGCAAATAATTGTATCATGAACTCAGAATATAATTACATAGTTAAACATTAATTTTTTTCCTGTGTTGCCAGGGAAAAAATGGAAAAGAGTGAAACCACATTGGTCTTTATCATTCTCTATATATAAAGAAAAACATTTATCAAAACAGAAAAATTCTATTTTGTAAGAGGAATTTATTACTTAGATTAGTAATTCTTAATGTTAATACATACACCCCTTTTAAGGGGAAAAAAATTGAAACTTGACAGATACTTCTGAATATTCCAGTTCAAGAAATACTAATGTAAGAAATTAAAGTGTAGGGCTGGCATTGTGGCATAGCAGGTTATCTGCTCTCTGCAACACCAAGATCCCTATGGGTAATGGTTCAAGTCCCAGTGTGCCACTTCTTTTTTTTTTTTTTTTCCGAGCAAAACAAAATCAAATTTAATGGTCTTAAATGCAAAAGTAAAAACAAACAAAAAACACAAAAAAGCAAAAGAAAATTAACAGAACAGAACAACCCAAAATGTCAAGGCAGTTATGAAGAGAACTTGGAGGGTTAATCTTTTTAAATCTACAAATCAAAGGTTTTTGTTAATAGATAGCTGGCAAGAAGTAAGTACTTTTCTGCGGAGTGTTCATACGAAAGCAAAATTCCAAAACAAAACCCTACTAAAATAGAAACAAGTCTAGCGCTCACAAGAAGGGATGCGAGAGATACAATGCTCAAATGTTTATGTGTTATTAAAAAATAAAGCTATCTTATGCATTCAAGGTATGTTAAAGGCTCTTGGAAACCGGAGAGCTCATCGTGAACGACAGTTTGCAGTGGGGGCACCGTGCATGTGATGTGGGCACAAGCTCGGGGTCGGGGCACCAACACACCCGCAGGCGTGCCGGGGCTGACAGCTGACTCTACAATACACTGGAGTTTCCCTGAAACTCTTTGGTCCGTTCCCATGGGTGGCCGGGCTTAGAAAACAGCTATGTGTCCTTCTCTGGAGGGTCCTGCCTGGCCTGGCGTGTGGCCCCCTCCCCGGTGGCAGCCCACCTCCAATGTACCCCGCTGCCACTCCCAGGACCACTCAGCAGAGCCCAGGACTGAGCGAGCGGGAAGTGCCTGTGGGACCCGCTTCGGAAAGCAGCTTCCTGTCAACCAAAGCATCAGTTGCTTAGAATGTGGACGCAGTTGGGAAGACACACCCTCCACGTCTGTCTAACATCTCTAGATTGAGAACTAAAACTAAAAGATCATCCTTTTCTTATCCAGTTTGTGAAGACAGCGAGTGAGACGCATGTTAGACAGAGGTTAGAGCAAGCTTCGGCTTCTCCACCAACCGGAGGGACTGGTTAGTCAATGCAGTCTACTTAGGTTTCTGTTTAATATATATTTTAAAGGAAATAACTTAAGAAACTTAAAATTGGTCTAACATTGTGGGATTTCAAATATTTGAACATGTCGGTGGCATCCCAGAATATAAAAACCTTTCCACTTCTCATTTAGACTAAGACAAACACTTGTGAAAATTGGCGCAAAATGAGTTCTAATCCAGCTCCCTGCTAATGCACCTGCAAAAGCAGCAGTGCTTGGGCCCCTGCATCCACATGGAGACCTGGATGGAATTCCAGGCTCCTGGTTTCAGCCTGACCCTGCCCCAGCCCTTTGGGGAGTGAACAAACGGATGGAAGACTGTCTCCCTTCCTCTCCCTCTTTCTCTGTGTGTCTCTCCCTTTCTCTGTGTAACTGCCTTTCAAATAAATAAATGTTTAAAAAATTAAAGTATAGGCCGGCACCGCTGCTCATTTGGCTAATCCTCCGCCTGCGGCACCAGTACACCGGATTCTAGTCCCGGTTGGGGCGCCGGATTCTATCCCAGTTGCTCCTCTTCCAGTCCAGCTCTCTGCTGTGGCCCGGGAAGGCAGTGGGGGATGGCCCAGGTCCTTGGGCCCTGCACCCACATGGGAGACCAGGAAGAAGCACCTGGTTCCTGGCTTCGGATCTGCATAGCTCCGGCCATAGTGGCCATTTGGGGGGTGAACTAATGGAAGGAAGACCTTTATCTCTGTCTCTCTCTCTCTCACCATCTAACTCTGCCTGTCAAAATAATGATAATAATAATGAAAGTATAAATACTTAAAATTGTCCTAAGGGGTGGGCATGTGGCCTAACAGTGAAGAAGCCCTCTTCCCTGTGTCAGACCTCCTGGATTTGATACCCAGCCTTTTTCCTGACAACATCTTCCTGTTAATGTACTCCCTGGGAGGCTTTGATGATGGCTCAAGTAAGTGGGACTCCAGCCACCCATGTGAGAGACCTGAGGTCTCAGCTCCAACCTAGCACTGCCTACTGCCAGCATCTTTTAGAGAACAGACTCGCACATGGTCACTCTATTTGTCCATCTTGTTCTCTCCAAAAAAGTTTTATGTTTATTTTACAATACCACCAACAAAAAGGAAAGCAAAAGAAGAAGAAAAGAAGCCTTACTTCGTGGTTGTGAGTCATCGTTTTAAAAGAGGTTTTAATTTAGTGAGTGACAAAACTGTTTTAAGGAATCACTGAAATAAATTAGACTAAAATATTTTCATTAAATTCTGAAACAGCCAAGTACACATATGCCTTTACCCTGGGAACCTGCAGATCCTAGTTTCAGAAAAATCTGACCTGGAATGCATGTTTAACAAGAGTTTTATGGAAAAGATATCCCCAAAAAATCCTTCAGATAGTCATTTATTTAATTAATCTTAAATAAAAGCTATATACACTCTGCTTTAAAATGAAATTGATATCTGTTTTTAAGGGTTTTTTTTAAAGGTTGATTTATTTCTTTGAAAGGCATAGTTACAGAGAGGCCGAGAGAAAGAGGGAGAAAGAGAGAGAGAGGTCTTCCATCCACTGGTTTACTCCCCAAATGGCCGCAACAGCAGGAGCTGGGCCAGTCCGAAGCCAGGAACCTGGAGCTTCTTCCTGGTCTCCCTCAAGGGTGTAGGGGCCCAAGGATTTGGACCATCTTCCACTGCCTTCCCAGGCCATAGCAGAGAGCTGGATCAGGAATGGAGTAGCTGGGACTCGAACCAGTGCCCATATGGGATGCTGGCACTGCAGGCAGTGGCTTTACCCACTATGTCACTCCACAGGCCCCAAGTTGATATCCTCATGTTAATGAGAAGAACTTAAAATTGGAAGGAAGATTTAATATATCATTATATGAACCTTATCCACTTGATCCTTTCTATGCTTCTGTTTTGCATTTTTCCAGTACCTTCCCTCCTGCTCTGCCATGAGATAGTAAAATATTGTTCTAGAAGGAAATAAAAACATTATTACTATAATATTCTCCATGCTTACTATTAGTCAAAAGGGGACTAATAAATAAGGTTAGAGTTTTTGCCTTTTCTAGTCCAGATTGGCATGCAAACAAAGTCCTTGGACAAAAGATCAATATTCCATATGAATTTAGATAACAGTCCTTGATGAAATACTCGCAAGTGGATTTCAGCAACATGTGAAATGGATTATATGCCCTGATCAGATGGTATTAAGAATATTCAAACGACACATGACAGTCTTAAAAAAGGTAAATATTCAAATTAACATGGATTAGAGATCTTCAAAAAACTTTGCAAATAATGAATAAACAAAAATCATTAGTCATCACTGAAATAAATAAGACTACAGTAAGATACCACTTCATGCCAACTAGGAAGGATATAATTAAGAATAAATGGAGGCCGGCACCGCGGCTCAATAGGCTAATCATCCCCGGGGTTCTAGTCCCGGTCGGGGCATCGGATTTTGTCCCGGTTGCTCCTCTTCCTGTCCAGCACTCTTTTTTTGTGGCCCGAGAGTTCAGTAGAGGATGGCCCAGGTCCTTGGGCCCTGCACCCGCATGGGAGACCAGGAGGAAGCACCTGGCTCCTGGCACCGGCCAGGAGCAGAACCTCAGCGGCCATTGTAGGGTGAACCAATGGAAAAGGAAGACCTTTCTCTGTCTCTCTCTCTCACTGTCCACTCTGCCTGTCAAAAAAAAAGAATAAATGGAAAATAACAAGTGTTGACAATGATGTGAAGAAAACAGAACTCTTTATACACCACGTGAAATTGTAAAATGGTACATCTGCTTTGGAAAATACTCAAAATGTTAAACATAGCTGTCATTAGAACTGGAGCTGTCTTCCAGATACAGGAAAAATTTTGTATATAAATGCTCATAGCAGGGCCGGCGCCGTGGCTTAACAGGCTAATCCTCCGCCTTGCGGCGCCGGCACACCGGGTTCTAGTCCCGGTTGGGGCGCCAGATTCTATCCCGGTCGCCCCTCTTCCAGGCCAGCCCTCTGCTATGGCCCGGGAAGGCAGTGGAGGATGGCCCAAGTGCTTGGGCCCTGCACCCGCATGGGAGACCAGGAGAAGTACCTGGCTCCTGGCTTCGGATCAGCACGATGCACCAGCCGCAGCGGCCATTGGAGGGTGAACCAACGGCAAAAGGAAGACCTTTCTCTCTGTCTCTCTCTCACTATCCACTCTGCCTGGCAAAAAAATTAAAAAAAATAAAATAAAAAATTTTTAAAAAAATGCTCATAGCAGAATTATTTTTTCAAAGATTTATTTATTTGAAAGTCAGAGTTATGCAGAGAGAGAGGTCTTCCATCCACTGATTCACTCCCCAAATGGCTGCAATGGCCGGAGCTGCACCGACCTGAAGCCAGGAGCCAGGAGCTTCATCTGGGTCTCCCAGGCTCAAGGATTTGGGCCATCCTCCACTGCTTTCCCAGGCCACAGCAGAGAACTGGATTGGAAGTGGAGCAGCCAGGACTTGGATGGGTGCCCATATGGATGCTGGCACTGCAGGCAGCAGCTTTACCTGTTACACCACAGCTCCAGCCCCCAGAATTATTCTTAATGTCTAAAATTAGGGGAAACCCAAATATCCATCAAGTGCTAAATACAGATTCCTTAGGTACTCCCTGAAATTCTTACTTAGATCTATGTTGGATCTAAATGTTTGCAAGAACATGTCATTGTGATTCTGGTATTCCATGAAACATTCTATACATCCTGCTTTACCTTTACCTTCATATTTTTTTAAAATTCTATGATAGAGGCAGAGAGAGAGAGAGGCCTCCAATGGTTCACTTCTCCATTGCCTCAGAGCTGGGAAATCAATTCAGTTCTTTGATGGGAGTGACGGGGACCCTTGTGCTTGAATGATCACCTGCTGCCCTGCAGGGTACACGTTAGCAGAAAGCTGGAATCCTGAGCAGAATGAGTACTCAAGTCCAGGCGTTGTGATGTGGAATGCAGGTGGCCCACGTGCTGTCTTTAACAGCTGCACCAAATGCCTACCCTACCAGCATGTTTTTAGAAACCCAGCCAATATGAAAGAAGCCCCTTTTTGCATCACCATAGGTATCTTTTTAGAACTTGTGGCAAATAATGTCACTTTTCATATTTTGTAGTCACATTTTCTTTACAGTCCAACCTCTTAACATCTGTGAAATCTCCACCATAATGGGAACTCAGTTTACCTTTCCAGCTGCATCTCTCACCGTATACTAACCCACCCTTACTTCATATACCCTATATTGAGGGTATTCAGAAAAGTTCATGAAAATTATGTATTACAAAAAAAGCTATGCATGGATTTAAAAAAAAAAACTGTACAACAAAATAAATTTATCCTTTAATTCCATTTTCCACAAACTTTGTGAGGTCTCTTCATACACTAACAGCATCACTGTTGACAAGAGAAGCCTGTATTTCAGTCATTGCTCTGGAAGTGACAGTACAGAAATGACCATTGCGGCCGGCGCCTTGGCTCAACAGGCTAATCCTCCACCTTGCGGCGCTGGCACACCGGGTTCTAGTCCCGGTTGGGTCGCCAGATTCTATCCCGGTTGCCCCTCTTCCAGGCCAGCTCTCCTATGGCCCGGGAAGGCAGTGGAGGATGGCCCAAGTGCTTGGGCCCTGCACCTGCATGGGAGACCAGGAGAAGCACCTGGCTCCTGGCTTCGGATCAGTGAGATGCGCCAGCCGCAGCGGCCATTGGAGGGTGAACCAACGGGAAAAAGGAAGACCTTTCTTTGCTCTCTCTCTCTCACTATCCACTCTGCCTGTCAAAAAAAAAAAAAAAAAAAAAAAAAAAGACCATTGACATCTACTGGTGGCAGGCATAATTCTCAATATGTAAGTGTATTTTCATGGATAAAGTAAAACATGACAAGTAGAACATCTCCTCTGCTTATTCTTCAAACCTATTCCCGAATTTTCTCATACGGTACTCTGTGTTAGAAAAGAAAATCTTTCCTTTCCTCATCCTCCCCATATTTGCCTTTAAAAATTGTTTTTTTTCCATAGCCACGCTTATTGGCATGTTCTCTAAAAATCACTCAAGAGCACCCTTACTTGTGTTGTCTTTCCAGAGTTAATCACTCTTCCCTCTAATTTCCTATTGTGCTTTGTTCATACCTAATTATTAAATCTAGCATTAGAATTCCCTGTTCATCCTGGACTTAATATAATCTGACATGTTACAGTTAATGGTACACTAGTGTATATCTGTAACTTCTGTAGATTTTGACCTTCGTTCATCAAGTAATAAAATGCTCCCATTTGTCTTTCTAGTTATGTTCCCTGTGATTTCTCCAGCAAACACAATGAGTTGCAAAGGGTAGAAACTCAAAACCTATTTCTTGAAAGAAAATAAATTGAAATGACAATGGAAAACAAATTCTTTTGTTGTTGTTTTTTAGATTTATTTATTCGAAAGGCAGAGTGAGAGAGGTTTGCCATCTGCTGGTTCTCCCCAAATGGCTGCAACTGCCAGGACTGGACCAGGCCAGAATTTCATCTGGTTCTCCCACATGGGTGCCGAGGCCCAAGCACTTTTTTTGTTTTCCTGTTTTTGTTATTGATTTTTTTTTAAATACACAGAGACAGAGATGTCTTCCGTCTGCTGGTTCACTCCCCTGATGGCTGCAGTGGCCAGGGCTGGGCCAAGCAGCTTCTGAGTCTCCCATGTGGGTGCAGGAGCCCAACAGTTGGGCCATCCTCCACTGCTTTCCCAGGTTTATCAGCAGATAACTGGACCAGAAGTGGAGTAGCCGGGACTCAAACTGGTGCCCATATGGGATGCCGCCACTGCAGGCAGAGGTTTAATCTTCCGTGCCACAGTGCTGGCCCTAGGCCCAAGAATTTGTACTGTCTTCCACTGCTTTCTAGGTGCATCCACAGGGAATTAGATGGAAATGGAGCAGCCAGGACTGGAACAGGCACTTATATGGGATGCTGGAGTCACAGGGAGCAGCTTAATCTTCTATTGTCATGACCCTAACCCTGGAAAACAAATTCTAACTGTAGAGAATGAAAACTTCTTTTCAAACCTCCTATTGTTAGTTACCAGTATATATTAAGTAAAGGTGTCAACAATAAGAAAAGTATCCATTATATATCTGTTTGCATATGGTGCTTTAAAAATTATAATCGTAAACACACTTGTGCACATTTACAGGTATTACATAAACAGACAAAATAGAAAATTAAATGAGTAAAACACAAACTACTTATCAGAAAGTGGAAATGAAGGACAAGTCATTTAATGGCATTTAAGGAAGCAGTAACAATTTCATTCCCAACAGTGAACTATAGGTGTTTAAAGAAATTAGACTTACAATGTACCTATAGAAGTAAATACATAATGAAGATCAAATAGTCTCTTATTCTTTCCTTATCACTCAGAATAACATAAGGAAACCATTCTTTTTTGATAAATCTCATAGAAGAAATGGACTTTAGGGGTAAATCAAATACTTACTAAAAAGGACCGATGTTGAGGCACAACAGAGTAAGCCACTGCTAGCAATGCCACACCGTGTTCTGTATCAGAGTACCAGTTCAAGTCCCTACTGCTCTGCTTCCAATCCAGCTTTCTGATAATGTGCCTGGGAAGACATTGGAAGACTGTGTATTAAAAAAAAAATCAATAACAAAAACAAAAAAAGTGCTTGGGCCTCTGCACCCATGTGCGGGACACAGATGAATCTCTGGCCTGGCCCAGCCCTGCAAGTTGCAGCCCTTCGGAGAGTACTTACTTCCCTGCAACCCATGTGGGAGACCTGGATAGAGTTCCTGGCTCCTGGCTTCAGCCTTGCCCAGCTCTGGGAGTTGTGGCTATCTGGGGAGTAAACTAGCAGATGGAAGATAGCTTTCTCACACACACATGCATGGGCCTCCTTTCCCCTCCGAACTCTGTCACTCTTTCAAATAAATAAATAAATCTTTCATAACAATACTTGGTAAAAGACTGTATACTTGGAGAGGAATGTTTCTAGTGTCAAGGTAATAAGTTTTGAAGTCTGACAGGCCTAGGTACAAATCTCACCTTTATCACTCAGAATTTGTGTTTTTCTTAAAGTTACTTATTAACTTTATGGTATTACTTTCCTTATCTGAAAATGGAAATTATAATTTATAGCTTGAAATTTATTCTTAGTTATTCAGATTGATAGATGCAAGTGTACAGTGTCTTTTGAAGCAAATATACAGATTTTAAACATTTTTTTTTATTTGAAAAGTAGACTTATATATAGAGAGAGGCAGAGAAAAAGATGCTCCTTCCGTTGGTTCACTCCCCAAATGGCCATCACGGCTGGTGCTGCGCTGATCTGAAGCCAGGAGCCAGGTGCTTGTTTCTGGTCTCCCATGCGGGTACAGGGGCCCAAGCACTTGGGCCATTCTCCACTGCCCTCCCGGCCACAGCAGAGAACTGGACTGGAAGAGGAACAACCAGGACTAGAACCCGGCACCCATATGGGATGCCGGTGCCGCATGCGGAGGATTAACCAAGTGAGCCATGGTGCTGGCCCCAGATTTTAAACATCAAGTTCAGAGTAGAAAGCCTTCATCCATCATTAAAGAACATCAATACCTAGATAAGTTAACTTGACCATGCTAATGAAATATAATGAAGAGACACACTGCTAAGTATAATAAGGAGCTTACACACAATAATTAGAATTATCCGGAGTCCTTGAAACTGAGTGTGGGACACAGAGAAAAGCCAGAAATAAAGATGATCAGGATCTAAACCAGACAAGGCCAAAGCATACCCATATCTTAATTTTATTTATTTTCATTTTACTTTAAAGGCACAGAGGCATATCGTCCATTCTCTGGATCACTCCCCAAATGCCCACAACAGCCAAGGTAGAGCCAGGCTGAAACTAGGATCCCAGAACTCAATTTGGGTCTTTCCTGTGGCTGGCAGGGACCCAAGTACTTGAGCCATCATCTGCTGCTTTCCAGGTTGTACACTGGCAGGGAGCTGGATGGAAAGCATGGGCAGGACTCGATTGCAGGCACTGCAGCGTTGATGCAGGCACAACTGTGGCTTTAGCACGTTCCGTAACACCTGTGCCACCTCCCCATGTTTTTTTAACAGAAAATGTTGTATGAATAAAATATTTACTTATTTATATGTTTTATTTAAATTTACATATTTCAAATTGAATATTTTATATAGATATAGATATTCTGGGGATTCCCTCTGGAGTCAGAGAGGTAATTGTAGTATTTGGTTTCCATGGTTGGATGATTCAGGATTCCAAGAATAATAGTTACTGTTTAGACCTCTAAAGAAGGGACAGCCACATAAATGAGAAAGACGCTTCTCAAATCATGGAGAATTGGAGGTTAGTATCCCTGTATTTTGGAGGTATTTCAGCTTTATAACTGATTTAGTATATTTTTATTTTAATTTCAGATTTCATTTAAATTCCTATGTCCTCCCCTGAAATTGCTTCCCTTTCATGGGGACAAATGAAAGTGCAAGGCTGTGCCACAACCTATAAGGACTGCAAAGTGTGGCCAGGGGGCAGTCGAGCCTGGGACTGGAGAGAAACCGGAACTGAGGTAACATGCATGTCTTTGGTCAACACTACCTGAGGCTGACCAACTTAAAAGTAATTATTTCTGTCTTTTGTTGAGCTATAATTCATTAGCAATAAACCCATCCTTTTAAATATACACTTGAATGGTCTTCTTATATTCTTAAGCTTGTATAACGGTTACCACCGCTGTTTATCACCCCAAAAAAGAAACCCATAACCATTAGTGGTCAGTGCCCGTTCTTTCTTGCCCTCAGCTCCTGGCACTGACTCATCTTTCTGATATTAATGAGCTTGTTCTAGATGCTTCATGTAAATGAAACTATTCTTTTTTTTTTTTTTTTTTTTTTTTTTTTGACAAGCAGAGTTAGTGAGAGAGAGAGAGAGAGAAAGGTCTTCCTTTTGCCATTGGTTCACCCCCCAAATGGCTGCTACGGCCGGCGCGCTGCGCTGATCTGAAGCCAGGAGCCAGGTACCTCCTCCTGGTCTCCCATGCGGGTGCAGGGCCCAAGGTCTTGGGCCATCCTCCACTACCTTCCTGGGCCACAGCAAAGAGCTGGCCTGGAAGAGGGGCAACCGGGAGAGAATCCGGTGCCCCATCTGGGACTAGAATCCGGGGCACCTGCGCCACAGGCGGAGGATTAGCCTATTGAGCCGCAGCACCAGCGAAACCATTCCTTTTTCTTAGGAATAGACCTAGGGATAATTTGCTAGGTCATATGCTAACTATGTTTAACCTTTTGAGAAACTGCCAGACTGTCTTCCAAAGCAGCTGTGCTGCTGCCTCACTCGACAGGGAGGGGGCAGGAGGCACACGTGCTCACCTTTCTTGCCAAGTCTCAGTCTGCTCAAGCTGCTACAACAAACAGACTTAGCACCTTAAACAGTAAACATTGATTCCTCAGCAATTCTGGAGGCTTGAAAGTGTGAGATCAGCATGTCTGTATGGTTGGGTTCTGGTAGGGAGCCTCTTCCGAGTTACTGTTAGTGATCCTCTCTTGTATCCTTACATGACAGAAAATGAGTCAGCTGTCTCTCTGGCGTTATCTTAAAAGGGTACTAACCCCATCCATGAGCTGTCTCCCCTCAAAACCTAATTATCTCCCATAGGCCTCAGCTCTCAATAACAGCACTTTAGTGTTAGGGCTTTACCAAATGAACTTCATAGAGACAGAAATATTCAGTCCATTCCAGCAAATTTGTATAGATTTTTTTCTAAAAATGTTTCTTTATTTGCTGTTTGCTTTTTGGGCCATTTCCAGAGGCTTTGAAGGGTTTAAGTTTTAGTTATGTGGGTTTTGTAGGGCTTTTTGTTTGGGTTTTTTGTTGTTTTGTCGGTTTTAATAATTTTCACTTAGGAACAGGTCAGTGGATTTCCTAGGGCTGGTAATGATGGAAAGAGATCCTTCCTTTCTGAAGGATAATCTTGTTTAATATATCCCTTATCTGAAATACTTGGGACCTGAAATGTTTCAGCTTTCATAGTTTTTCAGATTTGGGAATATTCACATAGATTCTACCAGTTGAGCATCCCCATTCCCAAAATTCAAACTCCAAAATGCTTCAAAATCTGAAAATTTTTAAGCACTTGATCAAATTGTGGAGCATTTTGATACTTGAATTTTTGGAATAGGGCTGTTCAGCCTGTACAAGATGAAGGTAAGTCTGCTAGTAGACTTTTGGAAAAGATTATTTAAACTAATAAAACAGTACGTATGTTACTAGACCAAATATTTGTCATTAATGTTTTGATAACTTTATCTGTATAAAATGTTTCCTTTGTAATCCTAAATGTTTTATCTTATGTATTTTAAACATTATTCTGAGGGGCTGGTGTGGTGGTGTATCAGCCTAAGCTGCCAGCTGCAATGCCAGCATCCCATATGCATGCCAGTTTGATTCCCAGCTGCTCTACCTCCAATCCAGCTCTCTGCTGATGGCCTGGGAATAGCAGCAGAAGATAGCCCAAGTGCTTTGGCCCCGACACCCTGTGGGAGACCTGGATGAAGCACCTGGCTTCGGCCTGGCCTGGTCTCAGCCTTTATGGCCATTTGGGAAATGAACCAGCAGATGGGCAGATGGAAGATCTCTCTCTGTCCACCATCTCTCTCTCTCTCTCTCTCTCTCTCTCTCTCTCTAACTCTGCCTTTCAAATAAATGAATACATCTTTAAATAAAAAAAACATTCCACACATCCATTACTCCGAGAAGAGAACCCCATAAGCCTCACTAGTCTGCCGGAGGAGCCTGTGGCACAAAACCAGGCCTTGCCCTTGTACAGTCACATCATCTCGGAGGCTGTTAATTCAAACAAGCGATGATGAGAATGTGACTCAGGCAGTGTCCTCGGGGACAGATTCCAGGAATCTTTTAACCTCGACTTACAGAATCTGTTTTTATCAGCAACACAGCCAGATAACAGCACTGCTACCACCCATTTATGCTCATTTAATTTTGGCAGAAGAAAATGCTCCTTTGAAAGTATAATTTGGGAATATTTTCCTTTAAAATGTAACATAAAATGTCCAAACCATAAAAAATACCATCCTTTTGTTTAGCTGGCATAGTGGGTAGTAGCTGGACATTTTCCCACAATCTTTCTCCCAAGAAAAACACAGTAAGGTTTTTTTTCTTTTTCTTTTCTTTTTTTTTTTTTTTTTTTTTTGGACAGTCAGAGTTAGTGAAACAGAGAGACAGAGAGAGAGTTATAGACAGTGAGAAAGAGAGACAGAGAGAAAAGTTCGCCCCCCTCCCCCCAATGGCCGCCATGGCCAGCGTTGCACTGATCTGAAGCCAGGAGCCAGGTGCTTCCTCCTGGTCTCCCTTGCAGGTGCAGAGCCCAAGCACTTGGGCCATCCTCCACTGTCCTCCCGGGCCACAGCAGAGAGCTGGCCTGGAAGAGGGGCAACCGGGACTAGTACGCGGCACCCCAACCGGGACTAGAACCAGCGCCACAGGCAGAAGATTAGCCAAGTGAGCTGCGGCACCAGCCAAACACAGTAAGATTTTACAAACTTGGGTCTTGTGACAGAAAGCCTCTTAAAGGAGAGGACCAGAATCACATACTCAGCAGGGACGTGAGCCTTAGTGGTTTGCCCTGAGGGAGTGGAGGAAGCACAGGAGATGGTGCAGTCTGGACTCCTCAGTGACGGTCTGAGGCACCACTTCCAGGCCTCTACAAAGCATGTACACCCACAGCCATCACAGAATTCCTTTTCCTTGCTCTGTATGTAATACCCTGTGCAGCAACACAGCCAAATTTATCACTTGAGTTCCACTGCTCCAGCGATCCCGATAGGCTGCGGCCGTCTCCAGCCTCTGAATCTCCAGAGAACTGTGGTTTTGCACTCTATATGACCTTCCACTTGACTTCCAGTAGTCAGGGCCTTCTTTCATCATACTACAATGTGAGCTTCAGAGGCTAGAGCACAGTGCTGCTCCAAGGAGGTGCTGTTCTTTCTTAAGTAAAGGAATCATTCAATATTTCAGGTAAATGCATTTATTTAAGGAAGGTGGAGATCTTGAGCCCTGATTTATTAAATATCTACCACGGTCATGTCACCAGAAATAAAAAATGTTAAGTTCTTTAAATTATATTTTAGTTCCAGGTGATTCTGGGATTGATCACATCACAGAGCTGTGGAAGTAAAAAAGGGCATCTAACCTATTCTAACACAGTCTGTAAGAAATAGCTGTTGTTATCAAGTGAATATGTATCCTTTTTTGTGTTTTGACTTTTTAAAAGTTATAAACTTTAGGGTAGGCATTCACCCTGTTGGTTAAGATGTTACTGTATCAGAGTGACTGTATTCAAATCCTGGCTTCACTCCCAATTCTAGCTGCCTGCTAATAGTGTGCACCCTGGATGGTTGCAGATAATAGCTCAAGTATTTGCATCCTTGTCATCTACATGGGAGTCCTGGATTAAGTTCTTCGCTCCCAGCTTTGACCTTGCCCATCCCCAGCCATTGAAGGCATTTGGAGAGTGAATCTGCAGATGGTAGCTCTGTCTGTCTCTTTCTCGCTCTCAAATAAATATTTTAAGTTACAACTTAAATAGCCTCAGGAAAACAATAATTTCTCTGAATCTTTCCTGATCATTGGGAAACCAGGGAAAATGGAGACTGAGTCAGTGTTCGGAGGTGCTTGGACATTAGCCCTGAATCCTTCCCAACATGAGGGTGCATTCTTGCTGCCGATCTGTTTGGTTCAGTTTTCCACATGCAGGTGTTCTAACCTGAAACACGAGTATAAACAGTTTTAGTGTAAATTCTCTAGAATGGTGAATATAATGGGATAGCAGTGGGAGAGAATTTTGCTTCATTATCAGCTGTAGAGCACTGAGTGATGAAGGTCACCAGCTTTACACCACCCAAGGAATCAGGAGACATGAGGAAAGCCCTCCTAGATATGGTGCATCTCTGCTGCTTTGTGTAGCCACCTGGCTTCTGTTTAGTTCTATTTCCTTGGGCAAATAAATCAGAGAGCAGGTGCGTATGTACATGTGCCTGTATGTGGTCTCTTCCTGCTAACCTGTAACTCACTTATTCTACTACACTTAAAAAAATATTTCATTTCAAAATGATTTCAGACATACAGGAGAATTACAAGAAAAGTACAAGGAGGGGCTGGCACTTTAGCATAGTGGGTAAAGCCATCACCTGCAGTGCCTGCATCCCATGTGGGCTGCTTCACTTCCAATGCAGCTCCCTGCTATGGCCTATGAAAGCAGCAGACAGTGCCACTCAAGTCCTTGTGCCCCCGCACCTGCATGGGAGACCTGGAAGAAGCTCCTGGCTCTTGTCTTTGGATCTGCTCAGCTCCTGCTGTTGCAGCCATCTGGGAAGTGAACCAGCAGATGAAGACCTCTCTATCTTTGTCTCTACTTCTCTCTGTAACTTTGTCTTTCAAATAAATAATAAATCTTTAAAAAGAAAAGTACAAAGAATTTTCGTGTATTTTTTACCCAGATACAAAAGTAACATTTTACCTTATTTTCTTTACATCCTCTCTACCAGTAGACAGGTGTTTTTTTTCTGAACTGCTTGAGTGTATTGTAGATATTATATCTCTTTACTCCTAAATGTTTGTGAATTTCATAAAAAACAAAGACATTCTCTAACAATCACAAGTAACAGAAAAATCAGGTTGGGCCGGTGCTGTGGCATAGCTGGTAAAACCGCCGCTTGCAGTGCTGGCATCCCATATGGGTGCCAGTTCAAGTCCTGGCTGCTCCACTTGCAATCCAACTCTCTGCTGTGGCCTGGGAAAGCAGTAGAAGATGGCCCAAATCCTTGGGCCCCTGCACTCGTGTGGGAGACCCAGAAGAAGCTCCTGGCTCCTGGCTTTGGATCGGTGTAGCTCTGGCCTTCGCAGCCAATTGGGGAGTGAACCAGCAGATGGAAGACCTCTCTATCTGTGCCTCTTCTAATGTCTCTGTGTAACTCCTTCAAATAAATAAATAAATCTTAAAAAAAAAAAAAAAGTGGTGGGAACTGCTCCAATTCTACCACTTAAAATCCTACCATCTAAAAAAAATAGGAGCTGGCGCCGTGACTCAACAGGCTAATCCTCTGCCTTGCGGCGCCGGCACACCGGGTTCTAGTCCCAGTCGGGGCGCCGGATTCTGTCCCGGTTGCCCCTCTTCCAGGCCAGCTCTCTGCTGTGGCCAGGGAGTGCAATGGAGGATGGCCCAAGTGCTTGGGCCCTGCACCCCATGGGAGACCAGGAGAAGCACCTGGCTCCTGCCTTCGGATCAGTGCGGTGCACCGGCTGCAGCGCGCTGGCCTTGGCGACCATTAGAGGGTGAACCAATGGCAAAGGAAGACCTTTCTCTCTGTCTCTCACTGTCCACTCTGTCAAAAATAAAAAAAATAAATAAAATTTTTAAAAAATCGGGAAATTAACAAATACTGTTATCTAATAAACAGACCTTTTTAAAATTTAGATTTCATATTCATGGAGTTAATTCAGCATATAATCTTTTGAGGCTTGCTTTCATTTAGCATAATATACTGCAGATTCATCTATGTTTTCATGTTTATCAATAGATTATTCCTTTTTATTGATGAATAATATTGTTTAAATTGAAACACAATCTGTTTATGCATTCATCAGTTGGTGAATATCTGGGTTGTTTCTGGTTTGGGGCTACAATACATAAAGCTGCTAAGAACATTCAAATACAACTGTTTGTATGAACACAAGTTTTCGTTTCTCTAGGATAAATAACCAGGCGTATGACTGCTGACTTGCATCATAAAGAATATTACGAGAAACTGCCAAGCTGTCTTTCAGAGTAGCTATACACTTCACAACACCACCAGCAGTATATGACAGATCCAGTATCTGTAGCCTTGCCAGCATTTCGTATCCCATTTTTGTTTTAATGTGCAGGTCTGTAGTGACTAATGATACTGAGTCTTTTCATGTGCATACAAGCTATTCAGATCTCTTCTTTTGTTAAGTGTTCAAATATTTTGCCCATTTTCTTCATGTTATGTTTTGAGAGTTCTTTACATACTCTACATACAAGCCTTTTGTATGGCAAATGTTTTCTCCCAGTCTGTGGATTTTCTTTTCATCTTATGAAAGGTAGGGGAGAACATGCTATGACTGAAGAACCAATGGAGGGCTAGTGTGACTGGCGCATGGAGCACAGGGAAGGTGGGTGCAGGGAAGCCATGGAGACCACTGGGAACTTACAGACCACATTAAAGAATTTGGCATTTCTTCTAAGGGGATAGCAGACCACTGAATACTTCTCTGCAGAAGGGTGACGTGAATGGTTCTGTGTTTTGATGAGATCACTCTGGCTACAGTTTGAACGATGGATAATTGCAAAGGACTAGAGTAATTTTGTGGAAACAAGTTAGAAAGTTACTGTAATAGTCCAAACAAAGAATTAAACCAGGATAATGGCCATGGAGATATGAGAGGAATGAACAGGCTAAAAAGATAATAAGTAAATATCTAGCCAATTTCCATGTACAGTCTTTGTGGGAAAATGTTTACTATTTTAACATTGATTGGATATGTAGCTGTAGGTTTTCCTTGGATCTTTGATGCCCTTTACCATAGAGAAAAAGGTACCCATCTGGTTTCATATGCTGAGAGTTTTCTTTTTCCTTTTTGAAAGGTAAACAGAGATCGCCCAATCACTGATTCACTCCCCATATGTCCACAACAACCAGATTTGGGCTAGGCCAAAGCCAGGAACCAGGAACTCAATCTGCGTCTCCTACTTGGGTGGGTGGCAGGAATCCAATTACTTGACCCATCACCTGCTGCCACCCAACTGTGCATCAGCAGGAAGCTGCAACTGGGAGCAGTGCCAGGAATAAGCCAACACTCTGATAAGGGATGCAGACATCCCAGAGGCATCGTAAACACTGCCAAACACCTGTCCCTGCTGATTTTTTTTTTTAATCACAAATAGTAATGAACCTTGTCATGGTTTTTCTAAATCAATTTAAATGTTTTTTTCTTTATTCTAGATGAACAATAATAATTTTTGAATACTGAACCAGTCTTGGATTTTAAAATATTTTATTGAATATTTTCATTAAATGTTTAATAATTCACCAATGAAAGCAATGCATGCCTAGACTAGCTTTTTTCTTTTTTTTTTTAAGATGTATTTATTTATTTGAAAGAGTTACACAGAGAGAGGAGAGGCAGAGAGAGAGAGGTCTTCAATCCAATGGTTCACTCCCCAATTGGCCACGATGGCCGGAGCTGTGCCTTTCTGAAGCCAGGAGCCAGGAGCTTCTTCTGGGTCTCCCACGTGGGTGCAGGGGCCCAAGGACTTGGGCCATCTTCTACTGCTTTCCCAGGCCATAGCAGAGAGCTGGATTGAAAGAGGAGCAGCTGGAGCAGCCGAGACTAGAACCAGCGCCCATATGGGATGCTGCTGTTTCAGGCCAGGGCGTTAGCCCGCTGCGCCACAGCACCAGCCCCTAGCTTTTTTCCAATAGAAAGGTATTGTTATAAATTCAATTTTTCACAGATACAGAACTATTCAGTTTCAAATAAACAACTTTTAGCTTTGTTGATTTTCTTATTTGTTACTTTTATTTTCTCATATGTTTTCTTTAGAGATATTATTTTGCTTTTTGTTTTCTAGCTTTTGAAAAAAAAAGCATAAACCATTAATTTTATATCTATTTCTGCTGTAAAGGTATACTTGTCTCTTTAAGTATTACTTAGCCATGTCTCATAATTTTGATGTATTTTCCTTTATCCTTTATTTCAAAAATAATTTATTTTGCTCAATTACCAATTATTTGTAGCTTTTCTACCTGTCTTGTTGCTAATAATTCCTAATTTAAAACCATTATGTCAGATAACATATGCTTTATTATTTTACTTCTTTGAAATATATTGAGTCCTATTTTATGTCCTTGCATATAGTCATAGTGAATATTCCATGTGTACTTGATAAACTATATACTGCCGTTGTTAGGATGGACAGCCTAAAAATGTGTATTAATTCAAATCAATTATTCTTGGTGATTTTGTGTATTCTCAGTATTCCATCAATTACTAAGTGATGACTATTAAAATTTCCAACTATGGTTATGATTTTGTCCCTTTAGTTATAATATTTCTGTCTTCACATATTTTGTAGTCTTTGTTAAGAGTGTACAAATTTTGAATTTTGAATTGTTCTTAATGAAACCTTTCAGAACCACAAAATGACATTCTTTACCTATAGTAATACTCCCCATCTTCATGTGATATTAATATAACCACATTAGCTTTCTTAAGTTTAGTGCTGGCAGCCGGCGCCGTGGCTTAACAGGCTAATCCTCCGCCTTGCGGCACCGGCACACCGGGTTCTAGTCCCAGTTGGGGCGCCGGATTCTATCCCGGCTGCCCCTCTTCCAGACCAGCTCTCTGCTGTGGCCCGGGAAGGCAGTGGAGGATGGCCCAAGTGCTTGGGCCCTGCACCCGCATGGGAGACCAGGAGAAGCACCTGGCTCCTGGCTTCGGATCAGCGAGATGCGCCGGCCGCAGCGGCCATTGGAGGGTGAACCAATGGCAAAAAAAAAGGAAGACCTTTCTCTCTGTCTCTCTCTCTCTCTCTCTCTATCCACTCTGCCTGTCTAAATAAATAAAAATAAAAAATTTAAAAAGTTTAGTGCTGGCATTTTAAATATTTTTCATCATTTTGCTCTCAGTCTGTGTTTTTATATTTAAAGTGCATACCTTTTAAACAGCATTTAGTTGGATCTTACTTTTTCATATAGTCTGACAATATTTGAGGTTTAAATGTTTCATCTTGATATTTGCTTTCTGTGTTTCCCTGTGTTCTTTGTTCTTGCCTTTTTATTGTTAAGTATTTTTTAAAGATTATTTATTTATTTATTTATTTGACAGAGTTACAGACAATGAGAGAGAGAGTCAGAGAGTTAGAGAGACGACCAGAGAGACAGAGAGAAAGGTCCTCCTTCCATTGGTTTACTCCCCAAATG
The DNA here is from genome assembly GCF_033115175.1 of Lepus europaeus. NCBI lineage: Eukaryota > Metazoa > Chordata > Mammalia > Lagomorpha > Leporidae > Lepus > Lepus europaeus. The sequence goes on from NC_084833.1 coordinate 67,152,284, forward strand.
GCTGTAAAGGCCGGAGCTGCGCCGATCTGAAACCAGGAGCCTGGTGCTTCTTCCTGGTCTCCCATGCGGGTGCAGGGGCCCAGGCACTGGGGCCATCCTCTACTGCTTTGCCAGACCACAGCTTAGAGCTGGGCTGGAAGAGGAGCAACCGAGACTAGAACCAGAGCCCACATAGGATGCTGGCACCGCAGGTGGAGGATTAACCTAGTGTGCCATGGCACCGGCCGAAATCAAGTATTTTTTTTTTTTTAAGATTTATTTATTTATTCGAGAGGCAGAGCCACAGAGAGAGGGATAGGGAAAGGTCTTCCATCCGCTGGTTCACTCCCTAAATGGCCAGAGCTAGGATGATCCAAAGCTAGGAGCCAGGAGTTTCTTCTGGGTCTTCCACATGGAAGCATGGGTCCAAGCACTTGGGCCATCTTTTGCTGCTTTCCCAGGCCATAGCAGAGAGCTGGATCAAGCAGCTGGGACACAAATCAGCACCCATGTGGGATGCAGACACCACAGGTGGAGACTTAACCTACTACACCACAGTGCTGTCACCTAATGAAGTATTTTTTAAATATTCTGTCGCCTCTGGACCTGTTGACTCTGTGTGTGTGTGTGTGTGTGTATCAGAGAGCCAGCGATCGCGAGCACATTGTGGCTCAGTGGATTGAGCTGCCACTTGTGACACTGGCATTCCATATCAGAGTACCAGTTTGAGTTTCAGCTATTCTGCTTCCAATCTAGCTTCTTAATGATGTGCCTGGGAAGGCACTGGAGGATGGCTCAAGTACTTGGGTCCCTGCTACTTATGTGGGAGACCAGGATGGAGTTCTTGGATCCTGGCTTTGGCCTGGCCAAGGCCTGGCTATTGTGGCCATTTGGAAGGATTATTGGTTTCTTCTCAGTATTTCTAGTGCCTACTCTAAGACTCGCACAGATTAAGTGCACTATAAGGTTTGTTGAATGAAAGAACAGAGGTTTATGGAAAAAGGAAGCACTGCTTTGTCTCTCCGAGTTTCAGTGCTGAGGGCATCGTCCTTGTTGAGATACCTACCAGGTGAAGCCCAGTAATGTTTTGCTGATATTTACCAACCTCTGACTCCCACATCTCCTTTGCCAACTCAGAGTAGTTCAGAGGCCTCCATGCTTGAATGTTGGATTCATTTTTGGTAAATACCTTACCTTAAATAAGCCTGGAAGACTGTTTCCATGTTTTAAAGCATAAATAGAAGTTTCCTAAAGTTAAGTGGCAAAGGAAACAATATGGAGAGTCTTGTAAAATCTTTCTAAAGTCTAAAGTAGAACATGATACACAGTGCTTTCTTTTCCCACCACACTTACCACTTTATAGCTGAGTCACTTTGAATGACCTGCAGTTTCCAAGGCCTTGCCTTTGCTTTGTGCATGCTGTTCCCTGACCAGTAAGTCCTTTTTTTTTTTTTAAGATTTATTTATTTATTTCAGAGGCAGAGTTACAGAGAGAGAGGTCTTTCATCCACTGGTTCTCTTCCCCAGATGGCTACAGCAGCTGGATCTGGGCTGATCCAAAGCCAGGAGCCAGGAGCTTCTTCTGGGTCTCTTATATTGGGCCATCCTCCACTGCTTTCCCAAGCCATTAGCAGAGAGCTAGATTGGAAGTAGAGCAGCCAGAACGTGAACTGGCAGCCATATGGGACATCAGCCTCTCAGGTGGAGGCCCAACCCCTACGCCACAGTGCTGTGCCAATCAGTTAGTTCTTGTCTGTCCTTTATGTCTCAGTTTAAATGTTACCACCTCTGGGATGCCTTCTCTGATCACCTCCCTAGCCTGCCATATCTCATTTAGGTGCCATTTTGTCCTTAAAATGTCCTGAACTTACTTATTTGTAGCACTTGTAAAACTATTGACATTTCTCTTTAGTCTTCCGTATTTTTCACTACCTTGGACCTCTTTAAGGGCAGCACTGTATCTTCTGTTATTCCCAGGGCCCAGAATGATGCTTGGCACAGATTAAATCTCAGTAAACCATTTCTTAGATGAATGAATCTCACAAGAATGCCTATTGAAAAGAAAGATTGAAAGCAGGCACCTGTCTACTTTCTCTTTCCGCATCCAGCATTCTCCTGGCGTGCAGCCTGCAGATGTAAAGGAGGTTGTCGAGAAGGGTGTACAGACACTCGTGATTGGCCGAGGCATGAGTGAGGCCTTGAAGGTATGTATTGGTGTGCAGCCTTCCCGAGGGCAGGGGGTGACCCCCTGGATGTCTGTCTCTGCAGATAGCTCCTTCTTTGAAGTTCATCTCTACGTCCTGTGCACTCTGTGCTGAGATGCAGGCTGGTAATGGTTGCACATACTACTCCGCCTCATCAGAGTGTTAACCTTGAGACTGTGTTCTTTCCACTGTTTCTCAGAAATGCCTCAACCCCAGAATTTCTCAAGATCTACAGTTACAAATACAGCCATGTGTTTTTTAACAAGAGGACACAGTGGAAGGCCACCACAAAATACACTGAACACCAGAGTAAGGTTTATTGGGGGTTGGGGGTAACCAACAGGCTGCCTCCCCGTACACAAGAGAACAGCAGCCTGTGCTAGAACAGGTCTTACATACCTTTGCAGAGGTAAGGAAGTGGGAACAGCAAATCCAGTTAAGGTGGGGGTGGAGCTGACGCTTGTGGTTGGGCCATCTGGTCACCTGGCTTCTAGTAAGCCAGGCCGGGCTTAGGAAGGAAAATTATTGTACAAGATGGCGACAGGGCCAGAGCCTAAGATGGCATCCAGGGCTTGAGATGGTACCCCAGATAAGATGGCACCATTGTACAAACACAGTCTGAGATATGCAGCACCCTTGTGTGAACTTCCTAGAGTGTACTTACACCAAGTGAAATACTACAACATCACTAGGTCATACTACCTTATGGGACCACCCTCATCTAGGAGGCACACTGTTAAGGGAGATGACATTGTAAAATGCACTGTATGTGGTGGTTCTTTAGATTTTAATACTGTTTTACATGTTTGTAGTATATTTCAGTTCTTTTTCTTCTCTTAAACACATCCAAGTTATGCTTTTCTCTCCCTTCAGAACAAAATATTTTTTTAATTTTACTTATAGAAACAACACATGTTCATTGTGAAATATTCAAGATTCAATGCAGAAATAGAGAAGTTCAAAGGTGAAAGATATCCCCTCGCCAGCATCCCCACTTGGTATATACTGCTCTGGTGGTCTCTGTTCACATCTGCAATTATATGCACATTTATATCTGTAAATACAGATGTGTACACTTGGTGTACACATGTAACCATTTATATAAATAGTATTACACTTATGTATCCTTCCCTTTTGTCCCCAGTTAAATTATTTTATCATGGACAGACTTGCACATAACTTTACAGAGGTGTGCCTCTTTCTTTGCTTTCTGTAGATACACTATAATTCTGTTCCCTACTGAGGAAAGTGCTCCTTATTTATTAATTTATGTTTTCTTAATTTACATCAGTTTTTCCCCCATTACAGTAATTCCTGTCTTTAAGACTTTCGTGGTTGATAGGAATTATATACTGCTATACTCTTCATGATTCGGTGACTATTTTTAAGATTTGCTTTACATGAATGAAGTTGAATGTCTTTTCTTTGATGACTGTGTGCAGCCCATGCTTATTTTTCTGCTGAACTATGGTCTTTTTACTTTTATTTGTTGAACTCTTTATTAAAATATGTTATCTCAAAATAAATATTTATTAAATATGTTATCTCAAAAATAATTTTTAAATGAAAAAGACTTGTTATAAATCTTCCATGCATATAGAAAGGTAATATAAAGCATATTACAAAATTTTTTCAGAGTTCTTTCAGAGTCTAGTTAAAATCTATTTTAAAAATATATTCAGGACAAGCCAGAGTTGAGAAAATATCCAATAACAATTGTCACTGTTTGATTTACAAATACATATCAAGCACTTCCTACCAGGAAGACACTCTTCCAGGCACTGGAGAAAACAAGCTAGGTAAGATAAACAAGGTCCATGCCCCTCATGGACAATTGAAAAAACTAGATAATTTCAGATAACAAATGCTGTTTATGACGAAAGCAGTGAATTAGGTGGGGCTGCTTGTGGGTGGCAAAGGCAAGCCTCTCTGGGAAGATGTTGGAGCTGCAGTGTATACATTAATCCATCGTCACACAAACACTGTGATCCCTGTTTTACTGCAGGGGAAACTGAGGCCAAGACACTTTATATGGCCAGGCTAAGGTCTTGCAGGTGGTACATAACAAAGTTAGTATTTAGATTCAGGTCATTCCAACTCAGACTTTTCTAAATTTAGTATGGGCTCTTCAGCATGCTAAACGTTTTACATCAATAGCCTCAGTTGGTTCTCATCGAAACTCTGTGCACTGGGTGGGATTATTCCTAACTTGCAGACGCGGAAACAAATGCTCAGAGAATTTAATTCACTTACCTCAGGTTACACTGCCAAGTAAGGACTTAGAGCCAAGGCTGGCTCGCAAATCCATGCGTTTCCCAGCTCGCTTAACCTTCAGGCATGGGTATTCTGATACTTCTGTCAACTTCTCAGAGACCTTTTTGACTCATTGGGGCTCACTGCCAAATTTTGGACTGGTGATTGCTGAGTGACCGAGGAATAACATGCTGCCGTGACATTCTGTGGGGCGCACTTGCCACATGGCAGGAAAGGAAGCCCTGGAAGGGCCTCTCCTCTTACTTACTCCTCTCTCTTCCTCCTTCCCAGGTGCCTCCATCAACTGTAGAGTACCTCAAGAAGCAAGGCATTGATGTGCGGGTCCTCCAGACAGAGCAGGCAGTGAAGGAGTACAATGGCCTGGTCGCCCAAGGGGTCAGAGTGGGAGGTGTCTTTCATTCCACCTGCTGATGGAACCCTAAGAGAGCAATAAATCACGAGGCAGTGATGCCTGTGTCACTCTCACCATTCTCCTCCAGGCATTTTTAAACACATGCTTACGTCAGATCAAGTTTTACCATGTACTGAGGGTTGGATTGGATATATGGAAACCTTCGGACAAAAATAAAGCCAGTGCCTTGAAAGCCAAAGAAAAGTGTGTGCACTAAAATCACATTGCATATCGGATAAATCCACTGCCTACAATGCCAGCATCCCATATGGGTGCTGGTTCAAGTCCTGGCTGCTCCATCTGATCTGGCTCCCTGCTAATGCACCTGAGAAAAGCAGAGGATGATGGCCCAAGTGTTTGGGCTCCTGCACCCACATAGGAGACCCAGAAGAAGCTCCTGGCTCTTTGGAATATTTATCCATCAATACAACTAATATATGTTTTTAAAGATTTATTGATTTATTTACTTGAAAGGCAGAGAAAGAGAGATCTTTTATGTGCTGGTTCAGTCCCCAAATAGCTGTAACAGCCAAGTCTAGGCCAGGCCCAAGCCAGAAGCCTGGAACTCCATCCAGGTCTTCCACATGAGTGGCGGGACCCAAATACTTGGGCCATCTTCCACTGCCTTCCCAGGCCATTAGCTGGAAGCTGTATCAGAAGCAGATAGTCAGGCTTTGATCTGGCACTCCAGTATGGGATGCTGGCATCACGAACACAGCTTAACCCACTTCACCACAATGCTGGCCCAACTAATACTTCCGGAGTAGCTCATAGGTCGGCCACTGCGTGGGCTCCTAAGAAACAGCAAAACCAGTGTTAACAAGAGGCTCACATTCTAGTGGGGAAAGTAAGTATACAAATAAATATATAATGTATGTAGAATCAATTCTGAAGCAAAATAAGCAGGATAGGCAAACACTGATGAGGCTGTTTCAAGCATGTGGTCAGGGAAGGTCCCGAACGCCAAGAGGGAGCCCTTGAGGGAGGGGAACAGAGCGTGCCCTGAGGGTGACGTTGAGGCAGGCTGTTCTAACCTGTGATGTGGGCCAGACGGTTCTCTCTAGGCCTCACCTTCCCTGACTAGAAAGTATTGGGGCTGGACTAGGCCTTTTAAAGGGCCCTCCTGGCCCGGACTTTGTTCTGTCAAATACCCACCTGGCCTGTGTGAAGCCTTAGAATAGACTAACTGAACATAAGTTATCTGCATCATCTTACTTTTTCTTCTCTCCTCTGAAAAGGGCTATGTGTATAGGCTTTGTTGTCGAATCCTCTTGATTGTGAACTGCAGCCTCTGCCATTCACTGGCCGGGCATCGATTTGATCTCAGTTTCACTGTTCTTGTCTGCTGGGCAGGGATATGAGGACCTGGAGTCACTGTGGGTGTTACATGAAGTAATTCACACAAAGTTTGCACCTGTTGCCTGGCAGGTAGGAAGGACCCAATAAAGTGAGACCGTTGTTGGCATTTTCTATTAATGGAGTTACTGTATAAAGCAACTAGTTTAATTTTATGATTCAAAATAAAGATTATTATTTCATAGAATGTTGGAGACCACAGATACTCTCTGACTCATGTATTCAGTAATTCCCCTTCATGCCCATTTACTGAGAATCTATTACTAATTCTTATGACCAGTTATTGCTGGATCCTGGGGGTACAGAGAGATGTTACAATTCCTATCCTCAAATGAGCTTTTTGGGAGAAAGACAGTAAGCACATACTAGTGATAAAATGTGTTAATATTACAGCAGTTTCCCCAACAGACAAATACCATATGTTCTCCCTGACCTCTGGGAACAGAGTACCTAAAAGGTAATCTACAGAAGTGGAACTGACACACTGAGATGCCATAAGATGTGATGATTCTGAACAGCCCTTGTCTCAACAGTAGAGGAACAGGGTTTTGTTTTTTTGTTTTTTTTCTTTCATACTATTTGTTGAACTCTTATACTTAGTGTAGGGTTAATCTTATGAGTATAAAGTTAACTGAAAATAGATCTTTGTAAAAAATTAGAATGGGAATAGGAGGAGAAGAAGGAAAAAGGGTGGGAGTGCTGGTGAGAGGGAGGGTAAGGTGGGAAGAATCACTGTGTTCCTAAATTTGTACATATGAAATGCATAAAGTTTGTATACCTTAAGTAAAAGGTCTCTAAGTAAAAATAAAAAAAATTTTAAAAATTACAATAATTAAAAGGTATAGTGGTGGCACAAAAAATAGACTGATTTACTTTACCAGAATGGAGGGAAAATTAGGGAAGACATCACAAAGAGAGGACAAGCCAAGTCTTAAATAATGAAATGTTCATGAATTCCCTTAACAAACATTTACTTGGTGGCTCTTAACTAGATATTTACTATGTGAGGTATTTATCACAGCTATGACTAAATAAAATTACTCCACTCCAGTTGATGTCGAAGTAGAAGCCCTGAAAAGCTCCTTTTTACTCCATACGATCCTGCCACCTCATTGGTTCAAGTAAGCATCTAACTGGGAACCAACCTATGGGCTGCACAGCCATTTAAGATGTGGCTTGGCAAGAAAAGATAAGCTAAAACACTCACAACAGGACCAGCGTTGGGCAGCAGGTTAAGCTGCTGCTTCCAACTCCAATATCCCATATTACAGTATCAGTTCAAGCGCCAGCTGCTTCACTTCCAATCCAGCTCCCGCTAATGTGTCTTGGAAGACAGCAGAAGATGGCCCAAGTGCTTGAGCCTTGCCACCCATGTGGGAAACCCAGGTATAGTTCCTGGCTCCTGACTTGGGCTTGGCCCAAACTGGGCTTTTGCAGCCATCTGGGGAGCGAACCAGCAGATGGATGATTTCTATTTCTCACTCTCTGTGTCACTGTGTTTGAAATAAACACATATAAAAAAAATCAAAATGGGAAGTGAAGGGATTTTTTTTTTCCAAGCTCATCCACCGAGTTACTGGCAGAGCCAGGATTAGAACCCAACACTATGTCTTAATCTCTGGCATGTAACTCTTTTCTTCCTGGAGGCCCATGGGAATGATTCTCATAGACCTGACACGCAGAACAGAAATATGGGGAGGTCCCGCTTAGTGCCCTTGCTGCAGCTTTCCACATTTGTTAGAGGACCTAGGAGGGATGTTTGAGGAAATTAAATTATTTCCCTATTGATGCAATTTTTTTTGGACAAAGGCAAGGTGAGATAATGTAGGTGGGTGCTGAATGGTGTTGAATCAGGTGTAGGTGTAATCATTGTTCCTATATGAGCTGTCTCCACATTAAAGAGAAATTGATACAAACTTCGTAGAAGAATCTGGCAGTGAAGTTATTAAATTGTATATGGACACACATTGTGGTACAGCAATTAATCTGCTGCCTGGGACACCCACAGCCCATATTATAGCGCCAGTTTGAGTCCCAGCTGCTCCACATCTGACCCACCTTCCTGCTAATGTACCTCCTGGGAGGCAGCAGATGCTGGCTCAGTATGTAAGTCCACCTGTGTGGGAGACTCAGCTGGAGTTCCAGGCCCGTGGCTTCAGCCTGTCCCAGCCCTGGCACTACCTTTCAGAAAAATAAACATTTTATCAAAAATTGGAAGATGGGAAAACACCATGTACAAATTAAAATGAAGTGGAATGAACAGCAGCTGCCTTCTGACAGAGTGTGATCTTTGATTGTTCAGTCTGTTACCTTCCTCGAAGCTACTTCATTCCTTTGCTTTCCTGCCTAACTTCCTTAGGGATTTGTGTTTGTCAGCCTGCAGGGCAATGAAAAATATTCTCCTCAAACAGTGGATGGGGGGCTGTGGGGCTCTACAGGCCATGTTCCAAGCCCACGGGAGACACAGATAGGATCTAGAATGAGGCTCAGTCCTGAAGAATGAGGAAAGGAGCCACAGTGTGAAGTGTGGACACAGTGTGAAGAGCACATTCCCAGGCTTAGCACATCAAAGGCCGAGAGGTCAGAGAGCATTGGGAGCTTTGGGAAGAACTACAGGTGACTGTTCGGCTACAGTGGTACAGGGATGGTCTGGGACAGGAAGGGTAAGGCTGGAGAGAAGCAGGGCATGAAGAGCTTTCAAGGACAGGCATGTAGACTTTATCCCAGGACTACTACTGGTCCATGTAAACTGACTTCCGCAGGGGAACGGCATGATCGAATCTGGGTTTTAGAGAAATTACTGATAGCGTGTGAAGAATGGACCATGTTTAGCACAGAGTTAAGATTCCACTTGAAACTTGGATTGAGTCCCCAGCCCCTGGCTTTGGCTAGGGGAGTGAACCAGATGAGAATTCTCTCTCTTCCCCTCCCCACCTCTCTGCCTCAAATTAAAAGGAAAAAGAAATTGATTCTGATAGGAAGCCAAAACGTGTCCCCTAGGGCTGTGTCGATCTTTGGTGGAACACATACCACACTTGGACTTTAAGACAGGATCAGTTCCCAGCTTTGTCCCTAGGAGACAGACATTACTTCAGATGCCATTTCCCCACCAACAAACGGGGATAACCTGAAAGGATTTTTATAAAAAGGGTGCACCATATGTGTAGAATAGTCAGCATATTCTCCCATTTGAAGGGTCTGTGGTCACAGCGTGTTATCAGCTAAGGGTTGTAATGTTTTCAGTGATGCTGCAACCCAGCGATCACCACGCCGTATTCGTGTCTCGGCCATGGTGTGATTCAGCCTGGCTTCAAGCTGTGGTTGGATCAAGCTTTAAAAGGGCAGGCACCTTTTCCAGGGCATCTCACTGACACATGAGAGCCCATTGAAGCCACATCTCTGAGAGGTACAAAGCAGGTGAGCACACTAGATAAGGCAGCAACCTGGGGATAATCTTCCTTGATTCTAGCAGCTAGGACCTCCTGGAGCCAGACCTCGTGGATTAAAATCCCAGATCTGTCATTAGTCTCTGATCTGGGGCAAGTTCCTTCATTTCTCTCAACTTCAATGGCTTTGTTTATGATATGATAACAATGCCCACTTCATATGACAGTTGTGAGGGTTAATTCAGTTAATTCATATGAAAGGCTACACTGCCAGGCAAAGCAATAAACACATTAAACCAAAAGTCAAAGCATGTCTGAATGTAAATCCCAACCTCAATTCTGAATAATATAACATTGCTGTTATTTACATAAGCTCTCCAAGTAAGAAATACGAACAAGACTGGCTGCAGATTCAGAGTCACCAAGCAGTTTCTACTCCATCCCATTCAGCAACCCTTGAGATACAATTATCTGTTTTATAGATGAGGAAACGGACACAGAGAGCTAAACATCTGAAGGCTGGTTCCCTTATCTTAATTTGTTTTCTGCTGCTATTACACAATACTCAAAGCTGGATAATTTATAGTGAATAGAAACTTATTTGGCTCACATTTCTGGAGGCTGGAAAGTCCAAAAACGTGGAGCTGGCATCTGGCAAGAACCTTCATGCTGTGCAATCACATGGCAGAAGATGGGCAGACTAGAGAGGGCAAGAATGAGGGTAGGAGAGGCCAAACTTGCTTTTACAACCTGCTTTCACAATAACCATCCTCAGGCAGTGACGTAAATTCACTCATGCGAGCAGAGCCCTCAGGAACAATGCCCTCTGGCTGGGCCCCACCTCTCAACACCAGCACACTGGTGGTTAAGGTTCCAATACACAAACTTAGGGGCACACTCAAACCCAAACCCCCACATGCTTCCCCACAGGCAGCACAGCTTGGGCACTTGGAGTCTTTGTCTGAATGAATCCTAGTTTTCCCACCAGTGATAAACACTAAGCCTCCTGTGGCTATTGGGAGGATTAAATGACAGGTAATGGGGCAGGCGTTGTGGCATTGCCGGTTAAGCCACTGCTAGGGACACTTGCATCCCATTATTAAGAGTGCTGGTTTGAGTCCCAGGTACCCCACTTCTGATCTAATTTCCTGCTATTGCCTGGGACACAGCAAACAATAGTCCAAGTGCTCCTGGCTTTGGCCTGACCCAGCCCTGGATGTTGTGGACATTTGGGAAGAGAGCCAGTGGATGGAAGATCTCCGTCTTTCCCTCTCTCTGTGTCACTCTTCCTTTCAAATAAACAAACACTTACAAAAGGTAAAGAAGACATCACAAGCCCTAACAGAGTTGAACTCTCTGGATTAGTTTCTACATCATATCTGTACCTATAACTCAGATGCAGCTCCAGTTCCTACAAGATCTGGGAGAAATGACCTTATTTCTTACAGTGTATCCTTCTTTCCCATAATGCTGACTTCTTTTCTGAAATAGGGCTCTTCTCTATTATTATTTTAAAGCCACTGAGGTTCTAAGGGTAAGCAGGCAAGATCAAGCATTTCCCTCAGGGATGAAAATGATTCATTCTCTTCCTATTCAGTCTTTGGCCTAGCTATTGCCTGAGTTAGGGAAGAGGCCTCTTAGCAAGATAAGGGATGTCGAAGGCCCTTCAGAAACTGTCATGGTGAAAAAGGACAGCTGTTAACGCAGCTGTAGAATTGGCCCTCCTTTTAATAGGCTGTCACTTTAAGAAATGAACCGTGGCTCAAATAACCAGTTCTTTGAAGGTGGCTGAGAAACTGGATCTTTGTGCCTCCCACCTGAGGCACAAGCATGTAAGCATGTGGTATAAATGCAGAACTTACATCAATTTCCTCAAGGATCAGCAACTAGAATAGCTTGGTGTTTTCTCACTTTATTTTATGAGCAGGAAAAAAACACAGATGAATATTTTGGATTTTTTAATTCAAAATAATTTATCTTGTTTTGATACCAGATGAGACAAAAGGCTGCATAATCCTTATGCCTACACACCATTTCCAGGTGAAGTGCTCCAGGCTTCTGGCTCCGTATGAGCCCGAAGAAGGGCCTGTGGGCCGTGGCAGTGCGGGCTGCGTGGGCCTCAGCGCCTTGCAGGCTTGGGCATGATGTACACTTTCACAGGCTTGCTGAAGGGGATGGTGCCCTCGATGCTGGTTTCCAACTGGGGGGCCATTTCACCACCCTCCATCCAGGGTGACTTCGGGATGCGAGCACTGGAGTTGTAGGCCAAGAGCAGCCTTACTTCCACCTGGCACGGCTCTGGAAGAAAGAAAGAAATCCTCTACAGTTTGCCTAACTGCCAGGGTTTAGAGAACGGTCACATAAAAGCAACATCAAAGTTGGAAGCAGAAGGGTTTCCGGAACATTTCATCATCTGCCTGCATCCCTCCCTTCACCCTCACCAAACAAATATAAAACAAAAAAACACTTTCCCAGCCTGAATCCTGTGAGGCTGCAAAAGCAATGTTTCTCAGCTGCCCCCTGCCCAGGCCTCTCTGGGTTCCCTGTAGCTGAGAGCTTTTGAAAAAATGGTCTTCTGCCAAGGCCTGCCAGCCTCAGGACAAGGAGTCACAAAGGTGCATGTGGCCTCCTCTCCTACCGGAGAAGCACACTCTTCCTGTGCTGTCCACTCTCGGGCCTCGGGGCTGTGTGCACCACAGACCTTGTCTCAGTGGACAAGAAGCTGTCAGTCAGCAAACACTTCTGCTAAAAATGTCTACCCTGTGCCCACTTAAGAGATGGGCCAAGGACCTCAAGAGACATTTTTCAGAAGAGGAAATCCAAATGGCCAACAGACACATGAAAAAGGTTCAGGATCACTAGCAATCAGGGAAATGCAAATCAAAACCACAGTGAGGTTTCACCTGACCCGGGTTAGAATGGCTCACATTCAGAAATCTACCAACAACAGATGCTGGTGAGGATGTGGGGAAAAAGGGACACTAACCCACTGTTGGTGGGAATGCAAACTGGTAAAGCCACTATGGAAGTCAGTTTGGAGATTCCTCAAAAACCTGAATATAACCCTACCATACAACCCAGCCATCCCACTCCTTGGAATTTACACAAAGGAAATTAAATTGGCAAATAAAAGAGCTGTCTGCACCTCAATTTTTATTGCAGCTCAATTCACAATAGCTAAGACACGGAATCAACCTAAATGCCCATCAAGAGAAGACTGGATAAAGAAATTAGGGGATATGTACTCTATAGAATTCTATACAGCAGTAAAAAAAAAAAAAGAAAGAAAGAAAGAAATCCGGTCATTTGCAACAAAATGGAGAAATCTGGAAAACATCATGCTGAGTGAAATAAGCCAGTCCCAAAGGGACAAATATATGTTCTCCCTGATGGGTGGCAACTGAGCACCTAAAAGGAAACCTGTTGAAGTGAAATGGACACTATGAGAAACAATGTCTTGGTCAGCCCTTGTCCTGACTGTCGAGGAAAAACTTACTATTTTATTCCTTTTAGTATTTTTTTGTTCTATTTAATACCATTGGTTGAACTCTTCAATTAACACACAATTATTCTTAGGTGTTTAATATTAACTGAAAAGTGATCCCTGTTAAATATGAGTGGGAATAAGGGAAGGCGGAGATGTACAGTTCGGCACATGCTCACTAGGACCTACCCCTAATAGTAAAGCTAGAAACCCAGGGGATTCCAATTCAATCCCATATAGGTGGTATGTACAAATGCCATCTTACTTGTTAAAAGTGATCAGTTTAAGTTCATAACTGATCAAAAAGATAGGATTAAGTATCAAAAGGATTACAAAAATAAGACCAGTGTCTGCAAATATTGATAGAATTATAAAGGAGACAATGACCCTACATGGGAAGCAGGATACACAGAGACTCATAGAATGGCAAATGCCCTAAACAGCACTCTGGCCTCAAAATCAGCCCTTAAGGCATTCGGATCTGGCTAAAAAGCCCATGAGAATTTCACAGGCATGGAAAGCCCAAGACACTGTGGCAAAGAAAAAAAGAAAAAAAGAAAAAAAAGAAAGCCCTAAATGAAAAATCTCCGAGTGAGATCCCAGAGGAAAGAACGGACCATCAAAAAAGGAGGTACTGGGCCGGCGCCATGGCTCACTTGGTTAATTCTCTGCCTGCAGCACTGGCATCCCATATGGGTGCTGGGTTCTAGTCCCGGTTGCTCCCCTTGCAGTATAGCTCTCTGCTATGGCCCGGGAGGGCAGTGGAGGATGGCCCAAGTGCTTGGGCCCCTGCACCCACATGGGAGACCAGGAAGAAGCACCTGGCTCCTGGCTTCAGATCGGCACAGCACAGCGCTGGCCATAGCAGCCATTTGAGAAGTGAACCAACGGAAGGAAGAACTTTCTCTGTCTCTCTCACTGTCTATAACTCTGTCAAATAAGTTTAAAAAAAAAAAAGAAGAAGAAGGAGGAGGAGGTACCTTACTCTGAAGGGAGGAGAGAACTTCCACTTTGACTATGGCCTTGTCTAAATAAGATCAGAGTTGGTGAACTCAAGAGGCTTCCATAGCCTTGGAGGCTCATGACAAGAGCCTCGGGTGATTACTGACATCATAAATAAGAGTGTCAGTTGTTAAATTAACAACGGGAATCACTGTGCACCTACTCCCCATGTAGGATCTCTGCCCTTAATGTGTTGTACTATGCGAATTAATGGTAAAACTACTACTCAAACAGTACTCTATACTTTGTGTGCCTGTGTGGGTGCAGTCTGTTGAAATTTTTTTTTTTTTTTGACAGGCAGAGTGGATAGTGAGAGAGAAACAGAGAAAGGTCTTCCTTTGCCATTGGTTCACCCTCCAGTGGCCACCGCGGCCAGCGCGTCTCGCTGATCCGAAGCCAGGAGCCAGGTGCTTCTCCTGGTCTCCCATGCAGGTGCAGGGCCCAGGAACTTGGGCCCATCTTCCACTGCCTTCCTGGGCCATAGCAGAGAGATGGCCTGGAAGAGGGGCAACCGGGATAGAATCCGGTGCCCCAACCGGGACTAGAACCTGGTGTGCCGGCGCCGCAGGCGGAGGATTAGCCTAGTGAGCCACAGCACTGGCCAGGCCATCACTTTTTGCCTCCTAGGATGCATTAACAGGAAGCTGGATCAAAAGGAGGGTATCCGGCACTCAAAATGGTACTCTGATAAGGAATGCTGCATTCCCAAGTGTCAGCTCCACCTGCTGTGCTGCAATGCCCATCCTGTAAAGTTACAATCTCTGAAGAATGGCTAGAGGCTCAAGGAGTTTCTAAGTGACTAAGTGCCCAGGTCCACAGCTGGGAGAGAATTTGAACTCAACTTATAAACCTAAGCAATGAGTCTAGTAACCACACAGCTTCTACAGAGGAGGGAGACAGCCATTCATAAATCTAAGGGCAATTGCAAAGCCCAGGAACACAGTGAATTTGGATGTCCTTAATTCAGTGCAACTAAACACATAACCTTAAAAAAAGAAAAATCTTCAGTTTGAAGATAAGGAAATAGACTCAAGGAATGCTGCTACAGTTTAGGTGCTAGTTTCAGTGTCCTCCAAAGGCCCAGTTGTTGAAGGCTTGGACCCCAGGATGGCACCACTAGGACAGAGTGGAGACTTAATCCAATTACGAGGTCAAGGTGAGAGGTCATTAGGTTGCCAGGGGTGCCCTCAGGAGGTAGTTCTAGAGAGAAGGCTGATGAAGTGCTGCGTTGTAGTCACAGCTCCACTTCAATTCCAGCTTCCTGTAAATGTGCACCCTAGTAAGCAAAATGGTGAACCAAGTTCCTGTGTCTCCCACATAGGAGACACCTGGATGGACTTCTGGGGTCTTGGCTTTGCCCTGGCTCAGCTCTGGCTGTTGCAGACATCTATCTGTTCAGGGAACCAGCAAACCGAAGATCGATCTCTCTCTCTCTCTCTCTCTCTCTCTCTCTCAAATAAAATAAAAATAAATGAATTAAAATAAATCAAAAAGCCTGACTTGCACCCAGCTGCTCTGCTTCCTGTCTCAGTGTGATCTGTCCTCTATCTATACTGCATGCCCTACCATTGCCTCCTGTATCAGAGGCCAACACATCTTGGACTTGAACCTCCCAAACTATGAGCCAAATAAACCATTTCACTGGTAAAGTTAGTTTTTTCTGGTATTTTGCTGTAGTAACATGAATCCATTACACCTGGACAAAGGTCACATCGTAAGTGGCACAGTTAAAGAGTCTCCTGGCATCCAGCCCTGGGCTCTTGCCTTGAGATTCTGCTCTAATTTCCTATATGTACACCTTCTAACAGAATCGTTATTTACAGTCAAAGCACATTAGTCTAAATGTACCCAGTTGGAGCTTACAAACTCGTTAAGTAACGAAATTCAATCCTCAGCATGCATGATCCAATTATGTTTTTCCAAACTACAAAAACCAAATGCTACAAAGTGCGCATGATATTCAGGCATATATTTTCCTGCCCACCTTGGCCCATCGATGCCTCACCTGTCCAGGCAGTGTGGGAGAGGTACACCTGAGTGATGAGACGGTGCCGCCCAGGGCCAGGATTCCGAAAGTCTGCTGGCTTAGGGTGGATCATCTGAGCCTGGCCATCTGGATATAAGACCTGAGAAGGGCAAAAAATGAGAAAAAGAAGTAGAAGGTAGGTGAGCTTTTTTCTTTTTTTAAAGATTTATTTATTAGTTTATTTGTTTGAAAAGCAGAGTTACAGAGAGAGAGAGAGGAAGAGACAGAGAGAGAATCTTCCATCTGCTGGTTCACTCCCCCAAAATGGCCTCCACAGCCAGAACTAGGCCCATCCAAAGTCAAGAGCTTCACCCAAGTCTCCCTTGTAGGCGCAGGGGCCCAAGCACCTGGAGCATCCTCTGCTGCTTTCCCAGGTGCATTAGCAGGGAGTTGGATCAGAAGTAGAGTAGCCAGGACTCAAATCAGTGCCCATATGGGATGCCGGCACTGCAGGAGGCATTTTTAGCCGCTACAACATACTGCTGTCCCCAAAGGTAGATGAGCTTTTAACGAAATGGGCTGTGCCAACTATTGTGAATTCCAGGACAAAAAGATGACATTAGCCTTCATAAAAGTGTGCTCCTTAAGGGGATGGCAACACTGTGGACATCTCAATGATCCCTGCTGCCCCAACACTATGCAGTGTTCAGTAAATGTTTCCTGATTTTCTGATAAATGAATGGCAGGAGTACATTGTCTCTATTAAGTACAAGGACAGGTAAGAATATTAACCCTGACTGTGAATATTCTTCACAGACACCCCCATAAGAATGGTCAAAATGACTCTTCTGGCCGGCGCCGTGGCTCAACAGGCTAATCCTCCACCTTGCGGCACCAGCACACTGGGTTCTAGTCCTGGTCAGGGCGCCGGATTCTATCCCGGTGGCCCCTCTTCCAGGCCAGCTCTCTGCTATGGCCCGGGAAAGCAGTGGAGGATGGCCCAAGTGTTTGGGCCCTGCACCTGCATGGGAGACCAGGAGAAGCACCTGGCTCCTGGCTTCGGATCAGCGAGATGCGCTGGCCACAGCGGCCATTGGAGGGTGAACCAGTGACAAAAAGGAAGACCTTTCTCTGTCTCTCTCTCTCACTATCCACTCTGCCTGTCAAAAAAAATTTTTTTAAATTTAAAAAAATTAAAAATGACTCTTCCATCCGGGCTCTGAATCGTATCATGGCCTTGCAACCATCACCAAGCGGCATGTAAGAGGCTACAGGTGCTTAGCCTACCAGCTAAGATGCTCACATTCCTTATCTAAGTTCCTGAATTCGATTCCCGGGTCTAGCTCCTGAATCCAGCTTTCTGCGATGGCAAACCCTGGGAGACAACAGTGATGGTTCAAGTGCTTGGGTCCCTGCCACCCATGTGGGAGACCTGGATTGAATTCCTGGCTCCTGGCTTTGGTCTGACCTGGTCCAGCCCTAGCATTTAAAGTATTTGGGGAGTGAACTAGTAGGTGGAAGATAGCTTTTTCTCTCTCCCCAACTCTTGTCTCTGCCTTTCAAAATTGTTAAAAACATAAAGAAGGAAAAAGAAATCTGTTGCCCAAGGTTAGGGGGAAGGGGCCAGTGTTGTGGTGCAGATTAAGCCACTGCCTGTGATGTCAGCAACACATACTGGAATTCCAGTTCAAGTCCCAGCTGCTCTGGTTCTGATCCAATTCCCTGCTACTGCGCCTGGGAGAACAGCAGAAGATGGGTCACTTGAGCCCCTGCCACCCATCTGGGAGACCCAGATGGTGTTCCAGGCTCCTAGATTTGGCCTGTCCTGACCCTGGCCATTGTGGCCATTTGAGGGAGTAAGCCAGCAGATGGAATATTTCTCTGTCACTGTGCCTTTCAAATAAATAAATCTTAAAAAAAAAAAAAAAAAGGTGGGGGGATGCCCATTATAAATTGTATCTTCAATTTCAGAACAACTCAAGTTCCCAGCACACCTTATAAGTAGCTATAATCAGGAACCTGGGTTGGACTAACAAAATTATCAATGAGTGGAGTTCCTGAGGGCCTGCCTTAAAAACCAGGTCGACATTATTTTAGCAGAGAAAGTAATCACGCCATGTAATCTCTGAGGCCTGTGTCCTGCTACATCTCTAGCACCTACAGCAGTGCCTGGAACAGAGAAGGAAGTCAGAGTGTGTGGCGAAATTGGGGAGCACTTCCAAGCTGCTGGAGCTGTCACAATGGGGCAGTGCACTCCCACCTCCCATCTGTAGAGCATGAAAAGATTCTGTCCACATGTGTAGTGCAAGTGCTTCAGAGGGGATTCTTCAGGAGGGAGACTAGCATGTGACGCATAAAATAATCAGCCTGCAATCTCATTTATGCTCAACTGGTCAGTGTACTTTTGTTCAGGGACACTGTAAAACAGTAATTCTCATTAGAACCACCGACTGCACATCAGAACCACCAGTGAGCTCTTCAAAATAATACTGATACCCTCGGGCCTTACTCACAGGATTCTGATTTAATTGGTGGGCTGAGGAGTGTTCATCAGTACTTTTTAACCCTTTCTGAGTAGTTCTAAAGTGCAGCTGGGGTGGAGAACCACTCATATGAAAAAAAACACCACAGTCCAATTTTGTCACTAGTTCAGAATTAAATCCCCATAGGTCTGCAATGCACCTTCCCTGCACTCCGTCCCCATCAGCCTGCCTCTCCTGGCTGCGGCTCCGTCCCCATCAGCCTGCCTCTCCTGACTGCGGCTCTGTCCCCATCAGCCTGCCTGCCAGTTCTTGCAGCCCTGCTTTTGCTCATTTCCCTTCTGCCTAGAATGCCTCCTCCCGCCTACTTCACAGCACTAATTCCTCCTTTCAGATCCCACCGCTGGACCTGCATTTCCATAAAACCTTTCCTCAGCCTCCACCACAGCATGCTTTTATATTTGCCTGTCCATTTGTCCGTCTCTCAGTGAAACGGTGAGCATCCTGAGAGCAAGAACAGTGATATCTTTACCTTGGAACCTCAGCACTTCGCATGCCTAACACAGTAAGCACTACTGAATACGTGAACAAATGGACAGGCAGCTGAGGTCAAACTGTGGGTCTTAACTGCAGAGTCCCTGAGTTGATTAGTGTACCTAGTACATCTCTCATATCTACCTCACTTAGGAAAAATACTTCCTTTTGCCCATCCATATGTTTTGTTTGCTAACAGACACACCTGTCACCTGAAAAGGACTTAGTTGTTATAGTTTATTGTATTAAAAGACCAATTCTCCCCTTCACATTGTCAGAAGAGAAAGGGCTCTGTCATTTAGCAAATGCTCCTGGGTAGTAGAAGCTTCATATACTTCACCTCATTTCATTGTCAACTATTTGTATTTGTCAGTTTCAGAACCTGATGCTCAGAGTTTGAAGTATCAGGCTCCAGACCACATTCAGCAGCAGAGGTGGGACTCAAGCCCAGGCTCTTGTCCACAGAGGCTCATCTCTTCTCCCTGCCCAGTTTCTGTCCCTCAGGTAGAGAATACAGGGGCACTGAAGTTCAGTGTTTAACACAAGGTCAGTCAGGAAGCTCCACGGGGACCAAAACCCAGCATACCTGGACCTTCACTGTACTCTGAGGATCCTGCACATGTTCCAGGGTTGCATCAACATCCAAGGCCACCACCAACCCAGATGTAAACCGCAAAGGGTTGTCTGACTCACCCGCTGGCTCAATGATGGTGGCTGATGCTTTGTGGATCTGTAAGCAAGAGAAAATGCAATGATTCCAAAGCCAGGTCCTCCCTGGGCAACAAAACATGCTCCTTGTTCAATGGATGGGCATAAGAGAGCCAATCTGAGGAAGGGCCCTAGCCCAGCTGCTCCACTGATCCAAGAAGCTCACTAAGGTGAATAATTTTCACTATCTGGTCAGATTTGGCTTAAAGGAGTAACAGACCCTGACCTGTTCTGGAAGGGGGAGGTGCAGGAAGGTACTCTGTCGGAGCATGTTCTGTAGAATTTTAACCACTTCTGCAGGTTTCGATGTCATGAGGCGGGGCATAAGATCAAGAAGTTTGTCTACAAAGCTGTCCTGCAAATGAGGTAAGTCAGCGATGAAACACCTGGGGGAGCAAACAGAAGGAACTGACTGCATCATTCACCAGAGGCTGAGCCCCAAACAACTGCCCAGCCTCAACACAGGAAGAGTGATAAAGTAGGAAGAGCTCATAGTTCACGACCCAGATAAACAGGCACTCAAACATTATGCCTCAGTGACGTGTGATCATTGTCAGAGCCTCTAACTATTAAGCAACCACTGTGTGTAGTTACTAGTGTTTTACATGAACTTATTTACTCTTCACAGAAATCCTGTATACTGATACTATTATCTTCATACTAAAGGCTCGATAATTAGTTTAGCTGGTATGTTTTTGGGGCCTGCCAAGTGCCAAGGACTGTTTGAGTTTCTGGCGACATACAGTAAACAAGAGATGATGCTGTAGTGAGGCTCAGAAAAGTCAAGTAACTTATTTGCAGCTCAGATTGAGTCCATAGCACTCTGCCTTGTGGAAGGGCACAGTTAAAAAAAAAAAAAAAAATTCCCTGGTGAGGTGATATCCATTCAGAGACTCAGAGACTGAATTAAGAACAAATGTGCAGGGGCCGGTGTAGTAGGTTAAGCCTCCGCCTGCAGCACTGGCATCCCATGAGTGCCAGCTTGTGTCCTGGCCGCTTCTCTTCTGACTCAGCTCTCTGCTAACGGCATGGGAGTGCAGTGGAAGACGGCCTAAATGCTTGGGCCCCTGCACCGCATGGGAGGCCCAGAAGAAGCTCCTGGCTCCTGGCTCCATATTGGTCCATTATGGCCATTTGGGGAGTGAACCAGCAGATGGAAAGAAGACCTCTGTCTCTTCCCCTCTCTGTAATTCTGCCTCTCAAAAAAAGTCAATCTAAAAGAAAAGAACAGATGTGCAGCTCTGGCTACCAACAGACAAGACACTCGGAAGAACTGTCACCATTCTGAAAACCTCTTCAACCCAACTGTGTAAAAACAGACTTTAAAATCAAAACTAAGGCGTGAACTTATTTCACATAAGAAGCCAGGATTTTACGGCCGGCGCTGCAGCTCAATAGCCTAATCCTCTGCCTGCGGCGCCGGCATACCGGGTTCTAGTCCCGGTCGGGGCACCGGATTCTGTCCCGGTTGCCCCTCTTCCTGGCCAGCTCTCTGCTGTGGCCCGGGAGTGCAGTGGAGGATGGCCCAAGTGTTTGGGCCCTGCACCCGCATGGGAGACCAGGAGAAGCACCTGGCTCCTGCCTTCGGATCAGCATGGTGCGCCGGCTGCAGCGCGCCAGCCATTGGAGGGTGAACCAACGGCAAAAGGAAGACCTTTCTCTCTGCCTCTCTCTCTCTCACTGAAAAAAGAATAGATTTGTAGCGTCATAAATATATCAGGAGAGGTAAAATTCATGAGGGTACAGACATTGGCTCAAGAAATGAATTCTCACAATGTTAAGTCTCAGTTCTTATGTTTTTGGGCAGAACAGTGTATCAGTTATTTTATATGACTTTTTTTCTGTCTTTGAAGCTCAATTCATAAGTGTGCTATTGCCACAAAAGAAAATATTTGGATTTGCATTACCTGAATACTTGCAAGTGGAAATTGATAAGATACATTATATAATGAATTAGGTTTTTCTCTCTGATTAAAAAAAGAAATGAATTATCAGACTAAATCCAGTGTTTAAGTCTCATAAATGCCTTGCAGTATTATATTGCCAGCACACAATGGATTTGATCACTACCTTAACTCCCACTTCTTTGCCAAGCTTTCCATTCATCCACTACATTGGTTTAAACTGATTCGTTTCAAAAACAACTCGATGAGAACATATTTAATCTACATAATAAAAGTTACCTTCAGAATTACAGAACAACTCTTTATAGAGAAGTATGTAATTTTAAGAACTGGTGAAAACACAGACAAGTCATGATTTTTTTCACCAAACGAGTATAGAAGTTTTCTTCATAATACTTATCTTTTTATGGCTCAGCTGACTGCTGAGCCCAACTGATTGCTGATGTTTTTATTATTCAGCTGTATGTTTAGTTTTGAAACTCTGACTTCAAAAAAGTTTATACACCATTAAAGAAAATACCAAATTAGGGCACAGAGCCTCAGATGAGAGATTGGCTGAATGGGATAACCCAGGAACACAGCTGGCGGTTGCTCTTGTTGCCTGGGTTGTTTCTGCATAACTGACACAGTAAACCAGAAGAGTTAGGAAATACTTACCTCTGAAAAAAGTCCACTTCCTGTAAAAACTTTTCACACATCCCAAATAAGGGGTCCACTCTATAGAAAAGAAATGCAAAAGAAATAAGTAGCTTGCTTGTGAAATGGGCAATGTGAGGAGTGAAGACCAGAAGTCTTGGGGACCTGGGCCTACATGACGAGAGAACAAGCACATCACATGACCCCAAAGAGAAACACAGTGCTCCTCATGGACCCAGAGTCAAGTACCTGTCAGGATCCTGACACCTGATTAAACCACTGCAGAGCCCAACAGACTCCGCAAACATTCAAAACCAAAGACTGTCACCGTCTACAGTCGGCAGCAGATTCACCGAGGGCACAGGACAGAAGCAAAGCTTGCGGGCAGTAGTGCAGTATCACGTTCCTTAAGTGCAGGAGTCCTGGAAGGGTCCTCACAGTTGTCCGACAGCTCAGGTATAAGACGAGCTCTATGTTAGGCAGATGTGAAGACCATCCTAGCTCAGAAGCCTCATGCTCGCTGGGTGCTAATATCTCTTGAAACAACTCTACAAACATAGCTTCCAGGGTCCTCAAGAGAGTTATGCCCAGTTACAACAATCACTGCGCTGAAGGAAGCCCAAAGCTATGGTGCCTGCATCAGGAGATTCATACTTCCTTCTGATTCAGAGGCAATTCACTCAGAGATCATTTTTCCAGTAGCAGTAGGGCCTACTCATAGAGTTAATCCGAACAGGATTTCAGGGAACAGACCAAGAAAGTTAACCAAAGGTAAATTTTCTTTTTCCTTTCTTTCTTTTCTTTTTTTTTTAAAAAAGATTTATTTTATTTATTTGAAAGGCAGAGTTACAGAGACTGGGGAGAGACAGACAGCTTTATCTGCTGGTTCCTTGCCAAATGCCTGCAATGGCAAGAGCTGGGCAAGGCTAAAGTCAAAAGTCAGAAGCTTCATCTAGGTCCCCCATGTGAGTGCAGGGGCCCAAGGACTTGGGCCATCTTCCATTACTTTCCCAGGCCACTAGCAGAGAGCTGGATCAGAAATGGTGCAAACCAGCGCTACGGCTCAATAGGCTAATCTTCCGCCTGCGGCACCAGCACCCCGGGTTCTAATCCCGGTCAGGGTGCCAGATTCTGTCCCGGTTTCTCCTCTTCTAGTCTAGCTCTTTGCCGTGGCCCGGGAGTGCAGTGGAGGATGGCCCAAGTGCATGGGCTCTGTACCTGCATGGGAGACCAGGAGAAGCACCTGGTTCCTGGCTTCGGATCAGCGTGGTGCGCCGGTCGCAGCACACTGGCCGCAGCGGCCATTGAGGGGTGAACCAACGGAAAAAAGGAAGACCTATCTGTCTCTCTCTCACTGTCCACTCTGCCTGTCAAAAAAAAAAAAAAAAAAGAAAAAGAAAAAAAGAAAAGAAATGGGGCAGCCAGCACCTGAACTGGCACCCATGTGGAATGCCAGTATCGCACACGACTTAATGCGTTATGCCACAAAGCTGGACCCAAGGTAAATTTACATGCAGAAAGAGAAAAGGTTTTGTTACTTATTTTCCCAACACAAAGATGATATTCCTCTATCTTGACTTTCTAAGTCTCATTTTATTTTAAATATTTATTTATTAATTATTTGATAGGTGGAGTTGTCAGAGAGGAATCTTTTACCCACGGGTCCATGCCCCAAATGACCACAATGACTGGACCTGAGCCAGACCAAAGCCAGGAGTCCAGAATTCCACCCAGGTCTCCCATGTGGGTGGCAGGGGCTGGGCTGTCTTCTGCTGCTTTCCCAGGCACATTAGCAGGAAGCAGGATGGGAAGTGAAGTAGTCGAGACTTGAACCAACACTCAAATGGGAATGATACTGCCTTCTTAACCTGCTGTGGCTTAACCTGCTACACCACAACACTAGCATCTTAGCCTCTTTTTAAGAGTATCTCATTTCAGGGACAAGGGTTATAGTGCAGCAATTAAAAGACACTTCTTAGGATGCCCACTTTCCCTATCTGAGTGCCTGGCTGGAATTCCAGCTCTGCTTCTGATCTAGCTTCCTGCTAAATTGCAGCTGAAGAGGCAGGAGATGATAGCTCAAATACTTGGGTCCATACCAGCCATGTGGGAAATGCACACAAAATTCTAGGTTCCTGGCTTCAGCACTGCCCAATCCTGGCTATTGCAGGCATTTGGGGAGTGAAACAGCAGAGGGAAGATCTCTCTAATCTGTCTCTGGCTTTCAAAGAAAAAAATTTTAAAGGTTTTATTTATTTGAGAGGTAGAGTTACAGACAGTGAAGAGGGAAAGACAGAAAGGTCTTCCAGCAGGCGCCGTGGCTCAACAGGCTAATCCTCCGCCTTGCGGCAATGGCACACCGGGTTCTAGTCCCAGTCGGGGCACCGGATTCTGTCCCGGTTGCCCCTCTTTCAGGCCAGTTCTCTGCTATGGCCCGGGAGTGCAGTGGAGGATGGCCCAAATGCTTGGGCCCTGCACCCCATGGGAGACCAGGAGAAGCACCTGGCTCCTGCCATCGGATCAGCGCAGTGCGCCGGCCGCAGCGCGCGGGCCGTGGCGGCCACTGGAGGGTGAACGAACGGCAAAGGAAGACATTTCTCTCTGTCTCTCTCTCTCTCACTGTCCACTCTGCCTGTAAAAAATAAAAAAAAAAAAAAAAGAAAGAAAGAAAGAAAGAAAGAAAGGTCTTCCATCCACTGGTTCACTCCCTAAATGGTCTCAACGGCCAGAGCTGAGCAGATCTGAAGCCAGGAGGCAGGAGTTTCTTCCAGGTCTCTCACATAGATGCAGGGACCGAGCACTTGGGCCCTCTTCAACTGCTTTCCCAGGCCATAGCAGAGAGCTGGATTGGAAGAGGAGCAGCCAGGACTCGAACTGGTGCCCATATGGGATGTCGGTGCTTCAGGCCAGGGTGTTAACACACTGCACCATAGTGCTGGCCCCCAAAGAAATTTTTTAAAATAAATAGTGGTGGGTGCTGTGGCCCTGCAGGTTAAGCTGCTGTTTCAGAAACACACACCCGGTATCAGAGTGCCTGATTCCTTCACTTTTGATCCAAATTTCTGCTAATGCACCTGGGAGGAAGCAGATGATGGCTCAGGTGCTTAGGTTCCTGCCACTCACATGGGTGACAGGATAGAATTCTAGGTCCCTGGTCTCCATCTGGTCCAGCCATTTGGGGAGTAGTTTGAAGTATGCTCTCTCATCCTACACCCCCTCAATCATTCTGCTTTTCAAGTATATGAAAATAAACATTTTTAAAAATAAAAATATGGGGACGGTGCTGTGGCGCAGCAGGTTAACACCCTGGCCTGAAGCGCTGGCATCCCATATGGGCACCAGTTCTAATCCCAGCTGCTCCTCTTCTGATCCAGCTCTCTGCTATGGCCTGGGAAAGCAGTAGAAGGTGGCCCAAGTCCTTGGGCCCCTGCACCCGCGTGGGAGACCGGGAGGAAGCTCCTGGCTCCTGGCTTTGAATCGGCACAGCTCCAGCTGTTGTGGCCAGTTTGGGGGTGAAACAGTGGGTGGAAGACCTCTCTCTCTCTGCTCTCCTTCTCTCTCTTTCTGTGTAACTCTGACTTTCAAATGAATAAATAAATCTTAAAAAAAAGAGGTTCCTGGAACTAAATTCTTGACAAAACCAATCAAGTAGAGCTAAACAGAACGTCCTTATCACCAGAGGAAGTCCTGTGCTGTGCTGAGGTCATGCACACCCACTCTACCAAGCAACACAACTTAGCGTAGGTTTTAGCAAGGGAGAGACACAATTAGATTTCCAAGACTAATTTCACTCAAGAACAGAATTTAGAAAATCTTTTTAAAATGAATAGATTGCATGTCCCTTAGCTAATCGTTCCCTAAATTCATTTTTCTTATCATTAACATTTCTGAAATCTCTGAATGCATTCAGAAGCGTCTTTGACGAGAAAATGCCACACTTTCTGCCAACCCCACATCTTACCCTCGAGTAGTCCGTGCTGTCACTATAAGTTGCAAAGCCTTGGCCTGCAGCCTCATGTGATGTATAATCACCACCTGCTTATTCTCTACACCACTGTACATGAACTCCATTTTGTAGGTCTCCTCCATGATCTGTAAGGAAACAAAAGTAGTCAACAATCAGTAAAAATATCACAGTCTCATGAGAGCAGCAGAGAATTCTATAATAATTCTACAACTAAAACAATCATTTTGGGTGAAACTCCAAGCTCCAAGTTGGCCTTTTTTTTTTTTTTTTGAAATTTCTATGAATAGAGATTTTCAAGTTCTGAGAGAAATTATTATAGTTTGTCTTGTCAAAAGAGAATAATTTGTCAATTTTTAAAAAATAACTTATCAGGTAATAAAATCACCTTAATTGCTGATGTAAAGATATGGAAATTTAATCACTGATAAAACTGCAAAACAATTTGTATTTCATAAATATGTGTGACTATGTATCAATTTAAAAATACTTTTTAGAAATAATAATTTAAAAAGTGAAAAAAAATTACAAAGCATCATTTGTTTACCCTAAATCAAGCTTCCTGTGCTGTGGGAACAAATGAAATACTAGATATTCCTCAACTTAATATGAGGTTACAATTGATAAACCCATGGTAAGCTGCAAACAACCTAAGCCAAAAATGCACTCAAAACACCTGTTCTATCCAACAGCATAGCTTAGCAACACGGTACACAGTAGAGTAACAGCTGATCACATGGCTGGCTGGGAGCTGCAGCCTACTGCTGCTGCCAGCAACATGACAGCAGGGCATACTACATATCAGTATCCCAAGAGGAAAAAATTAAAATTTAAAATTCAAAATTCGAAGTAAGGTTTCTATTGAATGTGTACTGCCTTCACTCTATTATAAAGTCAAAAAACTATGTCAAAACACTATAAATTGGGAACTGTTTGTCTATAGGTACTATGTACAGAAACCCAAGAAATAGTCTTCCAAGAACTAAGTCTCAGGACCTGTTAGCCACATGTTAGTCATCCAGGTAGACCATTCTATAAGCTTGCTCTAACAGACTTTGGAGAGGGAACAAGTACAAAAAACAGTGTCTGTGAGCCCAGATCAAGTTCAATACGTTGTAAAATTCCAGCTCAATTTTATCCAAATCAGTTCTTTCTAGCCAAATGATGCTTCTCTTTCCCCTCTATGCTTGCTGCCTTTGAAAGCCTTAGGATAACAGAAATGACCCCAAGACATTTAATTATATAGTGCCTCAGTTCTCCCTTTCTGTAAAAAGGGAAGAAACAGCAGAAACATCATTAAACTTTTAAAGTATCAGATTGGAGGTGAAGTAGGGAGAGTAGGCATAGAAGCACAGTGGGCTAAGCCACCACTTAGGATGCCCAAATCCCATATCAAAGTGTCTGGGATCAAGTCCCACTTCTGTTTCCGAGTCTGCTAATGTGCCTCTGGAAGGCAGCAGATGATGGTTCAAGTTCTTCGGTACCTGCCATCCTCATGTGAGATGATGGAGTTCCTGGCTCCCAGCTTTGGCCTGGCCCAGAATCAGCTGTTCCAGATTTGGGAAGTCATCTAGTGGATGGAGGATTTCTACCTCTTTCTGTGTCTCTGTCTCTCTCTTATTCTATCTTCCTGCTTTTCAAGTAAGTAGAAATTTTTAAATAAGTAAACTTTTTTTTTTTTTTTTTAATTAGGAAATGGGACTTGCAAAGTGCTTAGCACAGTATCTGGTGTGTAACAATGGTTATTACCTTGCTCTCTTCTTTCCAAACTGCTGAACCCTTATCCCACTCGTGCCAGCATGCCTCATTCTGGATTCTAGTCATTAAATTCCACCTCTCCCCAACAATAAAACACATATCAGGTCTGAGAGAGAATCTAAACTCGGTAAGAGATGAGGAGTATCAGAGGATTCTGGGTACTAAGTCCTGACTTTACTACAAATTTAACATTGCTGAGCTTTAACAGCCTTATCGATGAAATGCACTTAATACTTATTCCTGTCTAGTGGGATTACTGTGAGGATCATTTATAATAGACTTGAAATCATTTAGTGAAGTGTAATGTAACACTCACAGCTGCCATCATTAGTTTCCTACAGGCTCATAATCACTGGGTCATATGCAGACTCACTGTCTGGAAGACATGATCCACAGGAGCTCACCAAGTCCCAGTACCTAAGAATGAAGGTGAGGGGCCGGAGCAGTGGCATAATGAGCTAAGCCTGAGGCACCAACATCATATATGGGTGCTGGTTCCAGTCTTAGCTGCTCCACCTCCAATCCAGCTCTCTGCTATGCCCTGGGAAAGCAGTAGAAGATGGCCCAAGTGCTTGGGCTGCTCCACCCGCATGGGAGATCCAGAAGAAGCTCTTGGCTCCGGATCAGCCCAGCTCCAGCTGTTACAGCCACATGGGGAGTAAACCAGCTGATTGAAGACCTTTCTCTCTCTCTCTCCCTCTCTCTGCCTGTAACTCTACCTCTCAAATAAATAAATCTTTTTCTTTTTCTTTTTTTTTTTTTTAACAGGCAGAGTGGACAGTGAGAGAGAGAGAGACAGAAAGAAAGGTCTTCCTTTTCTGTTGGTTCATCCCCCAATGGCCACCGTACCGTGCTGATCCGAAGCCAGGAACCAGGTGCTTCTCCTGGTCTCCCATGCGGGTACAGGGCCCAAGCACTTGGGCCATCCTCCACTGCACTCCTGGGCCATAGCAGAGAGCAGGACAGAATCTGGCACCCTGACCAGGACTAGAACCTGGGTTGCTGGCGCCGCAGGCGGAAGATTAGCCTATTGAGCCGCAGCGCCGGCCAAATAAATAAATCTTAAAAAAAAAAAAAAAAGAAGGTGAACTGCTCAGGACTAGCAAAAAATAAACTCAAAAGAATTTAAATTAAATGCTATGTAATGAACTAAGCAGAAACTTAAAGACTTTTCAACATTCAAGAGATGGTACAGGCTAAAACTATAAACAACTTCAAAATGAGATTAACTGTATTTTTATATGAAAGACTCATAATAGCATTTATGAAATTTTAATGACTACCTGAAATGCAACTGATAATGTCTGAGACCACAAAAGAATCTTAGAAATCACTGAATTCAACTGCCACATGTTACAGAGGAGGAAAATTCCAGGGAAGGTTAGTTATACTATGTATTACCCAACAAATTCAAGTGGACCTGAGATTACAATCTAGGCCCCCGACTCCAAGACCTGTACCCCATGCTCTAATTCTGTTATTTTCCTATCACTAAGTTCTGCAATAATCTGAAATCAGGGAGACCCCTGCAGAGGCCTGGAATCCCAGGAGGGACACTAACTTTGCCTTGGAATAGACAAATCCTAGACAAAGACCTGTATTTAAGGAGGTATCAATAAACTTACCTGTTTTGCTGCTGCTGAGGCCAAATCACTCTGCTTCAAATATAAAGGGGCAGCCACATTCCACAGCTTCTCCTGCAGAGCCTACCAAGCCCGATCAGGACAGAACATAACATCATCTTTTTATTCCATGTTCCATGCATTTATGGAAGCCTCTTCATAACATTTGAGATTTACATCTTTGTTTTGCTTTGAAAATCTACCTTGATCAGAACTTCCTCTCAATTAATCTTTCATTTAAGCCAATAAGCTCTACATTTTAAGGAGAAAAAGGAGACCAATAGTTTGGGCTAAATCAACTCCTGCCCATTTGATCCAGCTGCCAGTCCAAAGGCCCTGCACCTCAGCTCGCACCTGGCAGGAGCGCCAAGTGCAGCAGCCACAGAACCTGAGCAGAATGTGGAGGCTGGGCCTCCCTTCTTCCCAGTCACTGAACTAACCTGAGCCATTTAGACTCTTCTTTTTGACTTTGCTTCTTTTCCTTTGCTCCCACGCTCATTCTGCTTTACGTAGCCCTGTTACCTTGCCAACAAACCCAAAGTAGAAAACAGTAACTTTCGCAGATCCTCCCTCTCTCAATCTCTCTATACTCAAAACTATCATGAACAGCCACAGATTCTACCTTCCAAATCTCTCCTCACTTATCCATCCTTATGACCTCATCTCTCCTCTAAAACCTCTGCTGTACTCTCTTATTTTCTCATGTCATCTAATGACAGATGTAACTGAATGACAAAACAGAAAAACCTGCACTGGAGCCATCCCTGTGACTTCAGCATCCCCTATCAGAGCACTGATTCACGTCTCAGCACTCCACTTCCAATGTCCCTGGGGAAGCAGAGGGAGAGAGCCCAAGTCCCTGGGCCTCTGACAGCCATGTGGGAGACTCAGATGGAGATCCTGGCTCCTGGCTCAGTATGGCCCAGGCCCAGCTGTTGGAGCCATTTTGGGGAGTGAACCAGCAGATGGAAGATCTCTTTCTCTATTTCTCCCTCTCTCTGTCATTCTGCCTTTCAAATAAATAAAAATAAATCTTAAAAAAAAGTAAAAAGGAAATCTAGATTAACTCTATACAATAGAAATATAATGTGAGGCACATATATAATTTAAAAATTTCCAGCAACCTCATTTCAAAAGGCAAAATGAATGGGTGAAATTAATTTTAAATATACTTTATTTAAACTAGTATATCCAAACTATTATCATTTTACCACTTAATACTTTTGAAATGATTGAGATAGCTTACATTTTTTTATACTAAGACTAAGAAATCCCCTATGTTCTGTTATTACAGCACTTATCAGTGAAGTAACAACATCTGAAGTGCTCAAAAGTCACATGTAGTGCCAGCATAGTGGGCAGCAGTAGATCTTAACTGCAGACTACAGAACTTTTTGAATATTTACTTCTAATCATTTCTTAATATATAGAGAGTATATTAAGTCAGACAGTACACTACATTATACTTTAACTATTTTGTCATACTGTGTTCTAATTCTTCATAAAGATCATTACTGGATATAGAATATCCTGTTGAGAAGCTGTGCCACTATTTATTTAACTCTTCCCCTGTTAACACATGCCTGCCTCAATTTCTAGGGCTCAACACCTTACCTACTCTGCTATCCCTTGACAATAATCAACATAGTTCTGTATTCCTCTTAGGAGTGATCTCTTCTCTTTTCCAACCGTGGAAAAGTGGATTGCTTTCAAAGGCCACATTGTATTTCTTTGGGAAAGAAAACAAGTCACAGAAGACCACATTTTCATGGCCCTCACTGCATACCAGACACTGGGCCAAGGGCTTTCACACACATTGCTTCACACCAAGCCTTACACCAAGGGCAGAGTTATTATTAGCCCTGTTTCACAGAACTTTGAAAAGCCGAACAGCTTTACAAAGGGGAAAGAAGGAACACTGGAGGGTGAATGGAAATGTTCCTTATCTCGCCTATGATGGTGGTTACATTTGAAAGAAACACTGTTTCAATCCCAACTCTCCTCAGCTGTATACACTCACCTTCAATTCAAATACATAGACAGACCTGCAAGGCCCTACGTATGCATTTAGCATAAACTCCCACTTTATAAGGGAAGGTAATTTCTGACTCCCTCATTTATTCTGACCTTGGTCAAATACCATGAATCATTTTGAAGACTAAGAACTTTTTGAACTAAAGCCAAGATAAAGCTTTACAAGTAAGAAGGGCTTTCCTAAATTCTGAGCCTAAATTTACAGCAAACTCTGGTGTAGACACTGAAAACTACTGAACTACTTAAATCAGGGCTTTTTTTCAGTTTTTTTAAAATTGTTTCAACCAATTTTTATTTACAGAATATAAATCTCTTTTAAAAAGATACACTCTTTCATTTAGCCAATGGTAAAAAGCCTTATTAAACAGAAACAAAGCCTAAACATCATCACTTATATTTAGACAGAAATATAGATTATTAAAAGTGTATGAACATAGAACACAAAATGTAGTTTTTACTTAAGCAGTTACATGAATGAGGCTGTTTTTAAGTTTCTTCACTGACAGCCTCATTTTAACCACTGAATAAATTATACTTAAATTAACAGTAGTAAAATTAATCAGCTTTTAACAAAGCAAACTTAAATAACTTCTTGCATACCAACTGTGTGTGTCTGTATGTGTGTAATATATTTAGTACTCAGGCCAGTGCTGTGGCGTAGAAGGTAAAGCCACTGCCTGCAGTGCTGGCATCCCATATGGGCACCGGTTTAAGTCCCGGCTGCTCCACTTCCAATCCAGCTCTTTGCTATGGCCGGGAAAGCAGTAGAAGATGGCCCAAGTCCTTAGGCCCCTGCACCCACGTGGGAGACCCGGAAGAAGCTCCTGGCTTTGGATCGGCGCAGCTCTGGCGTTGCAGCCAATTGGGGAGTGAACCAGCAGATGGAAGACTTCTCTCTCTGCATCTCCTTCTCTCTCTGTGTAACTTTGACTTTCCAAAAATAAATAAATAAATAAATCTTTTTTAAAAAATCTACTTAGTATGAAAAGCTAGCAGCTTAGTCCCTTTAAGAATAATGAAACTAAGGGAAAAAATAATGAAACTAAACTTTTAACTTTGACAAAGTGAAATGAACATTTCAAGTATAAAAGTTCATATAAGTCCTCTGCCAATCAAATTATATGAAACAGTTTAAATCCTTGTAATTCTAATTAAAATGATTATCCAATCAGCTCTAATTCTGTAATAACAAAAGAAATCTCCCAAAATTTAAACAAATTCCTGTAGGAGTTAACTTTTTTTAATGAGAGACAAATACAATTACATTGAAGAGTGTAATTTCTCCATTAATAAGTGGTTGCATGAGACCAGAAATTTCTACACTTATGACCTCAAACCCTGCTAAAGTCATTAAAGTACATTCATCACAATCATCAAAATAATGGCTCCAAACCAACCTTGATGAGGAGTAGTTGACATCGAAGGTAGGTAGCAGAAAAGTCAGCTACTCCTGCCAATTCAGACTGAAGTTCTCCAAGTCTTTGCAGATCCCTACAGAAAATAAAATCCAGGCCAAACACAGGATAAGGATAACCCAACTTAAAGATAAGTCAAAAGCATTTTCTCATTTTACATCTAGCAAATTGCTAGCAAGTTTCTAAAAGACAACACCAAATGCTAGAATGGTTACAATGAAATTGGTTCACTCACACTTTGATAGCAGTTTAAACTGATACAATATTTTGGAAAGCACAATTGTACTATGTAATAAAAGTCACACAAATAGTAAATTATTTTCATCAGCAGCTTTACACTGAAAAGCAATTCAAAGGGAAATATTCAATAGAAATTAAAGTTTATGCCCCATAATATTCACTGCTGTGTAAACTATTATAGTAACAACTTAGTAACTACTTAAATATCCAATGGTAGATGAACTGTTAAGTTATGGCACATCCAGTCAATAACACTAAAGTTATTAAAATACAAATTGAGAAGAGAGCTTAAGATCTCAACTACGCAAAAACTATATATAGCAGAAAAGTATACTAAAATGATTTATAGATTTTTTTTAAACAAATTTGTGTTTTAATTCCATTTTCCATTCTGAAGTACCCTGCAATCATTCCCAAGAGGAATGCCTAAACTATTGTAGGGGTGAATGTTCATGAACTAAGGGGACTTCATGGTTGTAGAGGGCAGAAGGGTCTTTGCTTTATTTATTTATTTTTTAAGAATTATGTATTTATTTAAAAGGCAGAGTTACAGAGACAGAGGCAGAAGGGGGGGGGGTCTTCCATCTTCTGGTTTATATTCCAAATGGCTGCAGCAGCTGGAGCTGGGCAGATTCGAAGCCAGGATTCAGGAGCTTCCTCCATGTCTCCTACATGTGTGCAGGAGCCCAAGCATTTGGGCCATCTTTTACTGTTTTCCCAGGCATATTAGCAGAGAGCTGGATCGGAAGTGGAACAGCCGGGACTCCAACCAGCACCCAGATGGGTGCACTACAGGCAGTGGCTTTACCTGCTATGCCACAGCGCCAGCCCCTTATAGGTGCTTTTTAATGCCTTCTCCCAGCTACACTTTATTGCCCAAGCTTCTTATTCAATGAACAAATTTTTTCTCTATGAAAAATTTAAAAAGAATTTCAAAAAAGATACTTATGGTAGACTCTGTTGGTTGCCTAGCCAGTTAGTCGTTCTCTACTTCTTCACGACAAACTGAACCTTGACTTCATTCAAGGAAGGGAACATGTTTCCAAGCCCGAATGCAGGTAGAGTCTGGTCAGCCGAAGGCAATTAGTGTATGTCATCCCTTTGGTTATGTGACCTAAACTGGCCTTATCAGTCTAAATGGAAGGACTTTCATTCAATGCTTGGAGCAGCCTGATGTGTCCGACTGTCTCTCACAGGACTGAGCAAGCGTGCTTAAAGCCCTAATTGCCACTGACAACCATAACTCCACAGGAAAAAAAAAAAGCCTTGGGATAAAACCAATTCTAAGGCTAAGAAAAATCCAGAGACAGAAACTGGGTCCTTAATGACACAAATAAGTTACTTGATCATTCCATTCTAATTTCTGGTCACACAAGTAAATGTCTTAGTCTGTTCAAACTGCTATACAACAAAATACCACAGGCTGTTTGGCTTAAAAACAGCAAAAATTCATTTCTCACAGTTCTAGAGCCTGATAATCAAAGCACCTACAATTCAGTGGCTAGTGAGGACCCACTTCCTCACAGAGCGCAGCTTCTAACCATGTCATCACATGCTGCAAGGGATAAATGAGCTCCCTTAGGCTCCTTATATAAGAGAACAAACCCCATTCATGAGGGCTCTATCGCAGTACCAAATTACTTCCCTAAGACCCCACTTCCTATTGCCATCACTTAGGGGTTAGGTTTTCAACATACAAATTTTAGGGTAGGGAGATATAAACATTAGATGATAGCCAGAAATAAATAACCATTGTATGCTAGTTTCAGATAAAGTTTTCTGATGCCTCTAATTTAAAATATTCTTATTGAGGGTTGGAGTTTGGTCTGCTGGTTAAGCCAGCAGTTAAGAAGCTCCCATCCCACATCAGAGTGCCTGGGCTCCATACTGGACCCCAGCTCCTCATCCCAGCTGCCAGCTAACGCAGACCCTGGGAAGCAGAAGGGAGGATTCAAGTAATTTCAGTACCTGCCACCTCTGTGGGAGACTTGAGCTGAGTTTCTGGCACCCAGCTTCAGTGCCTCCAGCTACAGAAGGCATTTGAGAAGTAAATTACTGGATGGGAATGCTCACTCACATTCTCCCTTACTCTCTGTATTATTTGAATCTCTATGTCTTTATCTCTCTGTGTCTCAAATAAATTCATTAAAATTTATTCATTACCGGCTGGCACTGTGGCTCACTAGGCTAATCCTCCCCCTGCAGCACCGGCACACCGGGTTCTAGTCCCAGTTGGGGCACCGGATTCTGTCCTGTTTGCTCCTCTTCCAGGCCAGCTCTCTGTTGTGGCCCAGGAGTGCAATGGAGAATGGCCCAGGTCCTTGGGCCCTGTACCTGCATGGGAGACCACGAGGAAGCACCTGGCTCCTGGCTTCAGATGGGCACAACATCCGGCTGTAGCGGCCATTTTGGGGGGTGAGCCAATGGAAAAAGGAAGACCTTTCTCTCTGTCTTTCTCTCTATGTCTAACTCTGCCTGTCAAAAAAAAAAAAAAATTATTCATTACCTAACTGAATATAGGTAGACACAATGACTGCATCCATATAAAAACATATCTGCCTGTGGAAAAGAAATTAGAAGGGACACTAAAATAGTTGTTTGGGGGTTAGCAATATTGGTTTTTGAATAGGTAATATATATCCAAAGTATAGAATTATAAGATACAGAATTCAAAAGATACTAAGAAGTAGTAAACAATCAAAATAGTCCTCCTCCTCATATCTGCATTCTGGTGTCCTACTCCACTGTGCACCTTCCCAAAGAAACAACCACCATTACCAGTTCCTTTGTACTGCTTTTTTTTTTTTTCATGTGCATATATGTTACCTAACAATCCATCTCACCATTCACAGGAAACTTCATTATTTTTCATGGCAACATCAAAATTCTGTATAGAAACAATAACTGTGGGTCACCAGGGAAGCTTTTTCAGATTTCATAGTAGTCTGGACAAAGCTGTCCATTGGACTAAGCCCCTCCCTCTAATCTTATGCACAACTGGCAATTTTATGATAATAATCTGTTTCCTAGGGGGCCTTGATGCTACAAAAGAGATGTCCCACAGAGGAGCACAGAGCAAATTATCCCCAAAGTGACAGAAGAAATTGTGACTATGGTAGATATCATCTCTCTCATGAGACTGAGTGGCCTCAGTTTGTCCCGGAATGCCTGCTCACAGACCCTGAACTAACTAACAACATGAAAAATGTGAATTTGGTGGTAAGCTTGTCTCTGACTTCTCTGGTGTTTCTCACAAGAGACACGCCTGAACCATTCTATTTCTGAAGCATTTCATCACCCAGGAAGAGTCAGCTTTCTGAATAATTATAGAGAACAGGAACAGATGTGGTGGCACAGTAGATTAAGCTGCAGTGTGGGACACCTGCATCCCATACTGAGTGCCAGTTCAAGTCCCAGCTGTTCTGCTTCTGATCTGCTCCCTGCTAATGCATCCTGGGAGGCAGCAGATGTTGACTCAAATAGGACCCCTCTCATCCATGGGAGAGACTCAAATGAGGTTCCAGGCTCCTGGTTTCACCTTGACACAGCCTTGGCTGTTGTAGGCATGTGTGGAGTAAACAAGAAGGGGGTGTATGTGTGTATGTGTATGACTCCGCCTTTCAAGTGGATGAACACAAATAAATAAATATTAAAACAAAAAATAAACACTGACCAGCGGTCTATGTAGTAACTGCCTTCAGATATTAAGTCATTCTCCTGTCTCTGGATTGTAGCAATTGCTCTGAATTACACAAAACAAGATGCAGCCCAATCCAATGCCATGGGAAATCTGAACTACTAGGCAAACCTACATGGAAACTTGCTAGCCCTGGGCAAAGTCCTCTGTGTGATAGTGTTTCATCTCTGTATCTCTTTATGCTCACAGTCCTCAGGAAGCTTCCATCTAGGCATACATTGGAAGACCGTCACTTCTTCTTCTTTTTTTTTTTTTTTTTGACAGGCAGAGTGGATAGTGAGAGAGAGACAGAGAGAAAGGTCTTCCTTTTTGCCATTGGTTCACCCTCCAATGGCCGCTGCGGCTGGTGCATCTCGCTGATCTAAAGCCAGGAGCCAGGTGCTTCTCCTGGTCTCCCATGGGGTGCAGGGCCCAAGGACCTGGGCCATCCTCCACTGCCTTCCTGGGCCATAGCAGAGAGCTGGCCTGGAAGAGGGGCAACTGGGATAGAATCCGGCACCCCAACTGGGACTAGAACCCGGTGTGCCGGTGCTGCAAGGCGGAGGATTAGCCTGACCCGTCACTTCTTAAAAGAGAAAGATAAAAAGAGCACCTTCTATGTGCACTGTACTGTGCTATGCATCTCCAAATTTGTGCTCATTTAATCGTCACAACATGAATTGCAGTTAATCCCATCTCACTGAGCATGAAACTGAAGACCAGAGTTTAAGTGGCTTGCACAAGGTCACAGAATAAATAAGTGGCAAAAACAGGACATGAACCCAGGTCAGTCCGGCTCCAAAAGGCTTCTTTTTATCTCATTTATTTATTAGTTAACTCTTTTCATTATTTATAAATACATACAATACAGGTGAGACCACAACTAATTTAAAACCAGTTGCAGGAGCAGACATTAGGCTCAGTGGTTAGGTCACCACCTGGGGTACCCATACTCCATACTGGAGTGCCTGGTTCGAGATCTGGCTCCTCCACTCCTGACCTGGATTGAGTTCTAGGCTCTTGACTCCAGCCTAGCCCAGCCCTGGCTGCTGTGAGAATGAGCCACTGGGTGGCTCTCATCTATCTGTCTGTCTCTCATTCTCTGTTTTTCAAAACAAAAATGAAAAATAAAGGAAAAAAATTGTTAATAACATAAACCCAGATAAACTGGTTCACATTTCTACAGATGTGATATGGCAAGGCAAAAGAGCCCTCCTGAGAACACACACTAGAGCAATCCTGAATCTGTGATGCAAGAAAAAAAAAAAAGTTATTTTTTAAAATTATTAGGAGAAAACAAGTATACATATACTGAAGGGTTTTTTTTGTTATTTACACAATATGCTGAATTGGTTATTTTTTTAAATATGCTAAAGTAGGGGAAAAAACTCTGGATATGCAAATCAAACATTACTTTCAACCTCTCACAATCTCAAAACATTAAATTTATAACTAGTAATTTATTATCACTTAGTAGCTTGGTGACACAATCTTTTTTTTTTCTTTTCTTTTTCTTTTTTTTTTTTTTTTTTTTTTTTTTTTTTGGACAGGCAGAGTGGACAGTGAGAGAGAGAGAGAGAAAGGTCTTCCTTTTTCCATTGGTTCACCCTCCAATGGCTGCTGCGGCTGGCGCACCACGCTGATCCAAAGCCAGGAGTCAGGTGCCTCCCCTGGTCTCCCATGTGGGTGCAGGGCCCAAGCACTTGGGCCATCCTCCACTGCACTCCTGGGCCATAGCAGAGAGCTGGACTGGAAGAGAAGCAACCAGGACAGAATCCGGTGCTCTAACAGGGACTAGAACCCGGGGTGCTGGCACCACAGGCGGAGGATTAGCCTATTAAGCCGCGGCACCGGCCAACATGGAATCTTAGAAAAAAAAAACACTACAAGGTCTAAGTGATTTTTTTAATAAAAGATTTATTTATTTATTTGAAAGGCAGAGTTACAGAGGCAGAGGCAGAGGCAGAGAGAGAGAGAGAGCGAGAGAGAGGTCTTCCATCTGCTGGTTCACTCCCCAAATGATTGCAACCGCAAGATCTGGGCCATTTGGATCTGAAATCAGCAGCCAGGAGCTTCTTCTAGGTCTCCTATATCGCTGCAGAGGACCAAGGATGTGGGCCATCTTCTACTGCTTTCCCAGGCCATATCAGAGAGATGGATAGGAAGTGGAGCAGCCAGGGCTCAAACTGGTGCCCATATGGGATGCTGGCACTGCAGGCAGTGGCTTTACCCACTATGCCACAGTGCCGGCCCCAAGGTCCAAGTGATTTTTTTAAAAGCTATATTGGGGCCGATGTTGTGGCATAGCAGGTAAAGCCGCCACCTGCAGTGCCGGCATCCCATATGGGCACCAGTTCAAGTGTGGTTGCTCCACTTCCAATCCAGCTCTCTGCTGTGGCTTGGGGAAGCAGTAGAAGATGGC
Organism: Lepus europaeus; assembly: GCF_033115175.1. NCBI lineage: Eukaryota > Metazoa > Chordata > Mammalia > Lagomorpha > Leporidae > Lepus > Lepus europaeus. The sequence continues at coordinate 67,191,719 of NC_084833.1, forward strand.
CCATTGCAACCACATGGGAGACCAGGAAAAAGCTCCTGGCTCCTGGCTTCGAATCGGTGCAGCTCCAGCCACTGCGGCCACTTGGGGAGTGAACCAGCGGATGGAAGACCTCTCTCTCTTTGCCTCTCCTTCTCTCTCTGTATAACTCTTTCAAATAAATAAATAAATCTTTTTTTTTTTTTTGACAGGCAGAGTTAGTGAGAGAGAGAGAGAGACAGAAAGAAAGGTCTTCCTTCCGTTGGTTCACCCCTCAAATGGCCGCTACGGCTGGCGCGCTGCGCCGATCTGAAGCCAGGAGCCAGGTGCTTCTCCTGGTCTCCCATGGGGTGCAGGGTCCAAGCACTTGGGCCATCCTCCACTGCCTTCCTGGGCCATAGCAGAGAGCTGTACTGAAAGAGGAACAACCGGGACAGAATCCGGTGCCCCAACTGGGACTAGAACACTGGGTGCCGGCACCACAGGCTGAGGATTAGTCTAGTGAGCCGCAGTGCCAGCCTAAATAAATAAATCTTTTTTAAAAAAAAACTATATTCATCCTTGCACCTAGATGATTGTAAGTTACAAGCATTTATTTCTACCTCTTTAATTAGTGACTAGTTCCCAGACTACAAAACTGGCACTGTTCCTTAATGACATTAAAAGCTGAACAGGGGGCCGGCGCCATGGCTCATTTGGTTTATCTTCCACCTGTGGCACCGGCATCCCATATGGGCACCGGGTCCTAGTCCCGGTTGCTCCTCTTCCAGTCCAGCTCTCTGCTGTGGCCCAGGAAGGCAGTGGAGGATGGCCCAGGTGCTTGGGCCCCTGCACTTGCAGAGGAGACCAGGAAGAAGCACCTGGCTCCTGGCTTCGGATCAGCGCAGCACCGGCAGCAGCGGCCTTTTGAGGGGTGAACCAACAGAAGGAAGACCTTTCTCTCTGTTTCTCTCTCTCACTTTCTAACTCTGTCAAATAATTTTAAAAAAAAAAAAAAGCTGAACAACAAAAGGAGGATTCTAAAGAATTCAAGCATGAAATCACACGGTCCTTAGAGTTACCTAGTGTATAAATGACTTCCCATAAGAAAAGAAGTGTATTTCTAATGATTCCAGAAATGAAGTCTTATTGATTCCAGATTAAAGTGAGCTGTTTTACACCAAAATTACAACTTTATTGTGGAATACTTCAAAAGTGATATAATTGGGGATGGTGTTGTGGAGTAGCAGGTAAAGCTGCTGCCTCAAATGATGGCATCACATTTGGGTGCCAGTTTATGACCCGGCTGCTCCACTACCAATCCAGCGCCCTGCTAATGGCCTGGGAAAGGCAGCAGAAGATGGCACAAATGCTTGGGCCTCTGCACCCACGTGGAAGACTCAAATAAAGCTCTTGGCTCCCAGCTTCAGCCTGGCCTATCTGTGGAGTGAACCAGTGTGTGGAAAGTGGAGGTCATTAAATCTCTTGAGAAACAGCAGAAAAGTGACTGTAGCATTCAATAGTGAATGTTAAACATGATTACACTCAGAAAATTTAGATTGGGTTCACTTATAAAACAGCAAGTCCTTTCCAATGAGTCAAGTGAGCCACAGTTGGATCTAGATTTTAAAGGAAAAGTTCACAAATGCCCAGTGAATACTTTCGTAACTGCCTTCTTCAAAATGCTCTTCACATGTTATTATAACAAACTTCATAACAGTCCTCTGAGGTACACAGCATCTTGCGTTTACAGATGAGGGAGTTGAGGGCCCAGGATTCTTTATGTTTCAAATCTCATTATTCTAGGAAGTATTACTTCATACAAACTGTTAACCAGATACAGAGCAGTGTGATGAAAAGATAGAAACACCTATGTTCTGGTCTGAAACTTTCCCATTCCTAGTCCTTGATCATGCCCCATCCCTTCTTCACTTGGCTAATTCTTACTCGTTCTTTAGGTCAAAGTTTACCCCACCCAAAGAAGGATGCTTGCCCCCCTCATTCTTCTAGAGTACCCTATGCCAACTCATGTAAGCCCCATTTTTACCTGGCTGTCTTATTTACCATGGAGTGCCTTCTACTAACATCACAGAGAATGTGATGGATACTCAGAAACCTTACAATAAGTGAACAAGTCAACTGCAAATTGGTAGCTCACTCCTTGTAAAACTGTGATAATTCCCATTGTCTGACTTCAAATTCAGTGATTTTTGAGGAGTGGGTATACAATGGCATTTGATAGATAACAGCTCTTCTAATGAAGGGCAGCAGAACCTCACAAAACATCTCATCTGCTGTGGTGGTGCAGTGGGTTAAGCAGCCACTTACAACACCAGCATCCCACATTGGAGTGCCAGCTTAAGTACCAGATGCTTGGCTTCCAATCCAGCTAACTGCTAATGTGCCTGGGAAGATGACTTAAGTGCTTGGGCACTTGCCACCAGGTGGGAGACCAGAATGTAGTTCCTGGCTCCTGGTTTCAATGTGACCCAGTCCTGGCTGTTGCAGCCATTCGGGAAGTAAACCAGCAGAAGAAAGGTATCTCTCTCTGTTGCTCTTCCTTTCAAATAAACAAATAAATATTAATTTTTTAAAAACCATATCTGGGGCCAGCATTGTGGTATAGTGAATTAGGCCTCTGCCTGCAATGCTGGCATCAAATATGGGTGGCAGTTCAAGTCCCGGCAGCTTCAATGCTGATCCAGTTCCCTGCTAGTATGCGTGGGAAAGAAGTGGAAGATGGTTCAAGTGTTTGGGCTCCTGCACCCACATGGCAGACCCAGTAGAAGGTCCTGGTCCTGGCTTCGTCCTGGTCTAGCCCTGGGCATTGTGGCCATTTGGGGAGTGAACCAGCAGCCTCTGTCTCTTCCTCTCTCTCTAACTCTGCCTTTCAAATAAACACATAAATCTTTTAAAACAAAAATCACATCTACATGAGATGCTGGTTGTTGCAGGCTGCGGCTTACTGTGCCACAGCGTGGGCCCCTGAATTTTCTTCTAAAATTTAGATCCTCCAGTTGTGGTTGATTACATTGGAAAGGCTGTTGCTATTTTATAAGTAAATCCAACCTAAATCCCCTTCACTGCTGCGTATCATAAAAGACCAATTTTAGAGTCAGAGTTAAATTCAAATTCTGGTTCTGCCACTTCCTAGCAGATTACTTCATAACTGTAATAATGTCTGTAAAGTACAGTAGGCCTTCAATAGCTATGGCTCCATCTACTTTCCTTTCCAGATCTTTCACTATCCTAATGACCCTCCTAAGAATGCGCTCAGGCTAGAAACACAGTGCCCAGGGCTGAGCACAGCATGAGAACATCGGTCTGCCAAAAGCCTAGCCCAAAGCCCAGCAGGACTGTCACCTCATTAAAACCCAGACCCGAAGGCATTCAAATCAACAGGTGCTTATTGATCACCTACTAGCATCCAGCAGTGCAGCTATTGGCCAAATTGTCATTTTTGTGCATTTTGCACTCGGTTTAGTGCTAACAGGAGAAAACTGTCAAGGACAAAACCTCAATGTTTATTTAGGTGGGATGACTCAAGAAGCAGAGCTTATTCTCCCGGGCTCAGGGCCAACAATTCATTTAGTAGCCTCTAAAACTAAGTAAATTGGTGAAGGAGAAGAAAAAAAGAGTATGACTGAGGTATCACTTCACAAGTGATGCAGCAAGGAACAGGATCTTGGCTCACAGAGCCGAGGACTGTCCACAGCTTATGAAGAGGCAGGACACCTTTTCTGTAAAGGTCAGAGAGTCTACATTATGGGCTTTACCAGACAAATGGTCTCTGTGGCAACTACTCAACGCCCTATCGTAGCATGCAAACAGCCACTGACAATACCTGAATGAATGAATGTGGCTGTCTTTCAATCACATCTTACTCACAAAAGCAGGCAGCAGACCATATTTAAAGCACTGCTTCTGTCACACCGCAAACACTCAATAAATATCAAATATATGACTGAGTAATAGAACAAATAATGGTGCTAAAATCACTTCATGTGTTTGAAATCTTTATTGTTACTGATCATAGTGATGGTATCACATGAACACTTCATCACTTAGAATATCACTGAGCCTTAGCCTATGTAGCCAATGCAGCTTCTTCACACTACTTTGCTTTCTTTACCAGGTTCCAACTTGATAAGGATTTGTGTCATTCCAATCATTATACAACAAGCTTTCACTCTTTTGAGTTTTGTATCATTACTGGCAGTATTGCCTCCAATAGTTTATGATATCAAGTCCACAGCAGTATTCTCTTGTCAGACTGCAAAAGCTTGCTCACTGGGACCTTGTGAACTTGCCCTGCTAGCGGCCCAGAGCCACTGGAGGCCCTGCTGCCAGAGTAGCTGAAGGAACCTCAGAGTGGGAGAGCCCCTACACACCTCTGTGCAGCCTTCCCAGAGCACAGCAAAGAACACACCCCTGGAAGCAGTGCAGGAGGCTACTTGTGCCCTTGGTGCCACCCACAATCATATACACAGGGGCAGGCATTCTCATCCCAGCTCAGTCTGCCCCATGGCACTCCCACGGGAGCCTAGAACAGGCTGTGACATTTTATAGGGTTAGTGGATTACCAGACTATTCATTTACTACTCCCAATCCCTCACTCCCACCAATGTCCAACTAGTTACCAAGTCTCCTAATGAGTGATCTAAAACACACAGAAATTTGGTACTTGGGCTATGTGAATCTGGCTTCCTCACACATATTCCAATCTTCATCTAATGTATCTTCCTGGACTGCATTGGCTGTGAAGTTAAAAACTGCATTTCCTTTGGAGGCAGGAGTTGTGGTACAGCAGGTTAAGCCAACATCTATGATGCCAGCATCCCATATGGACACCGATTTGCATCCCAGTTGCTCCACTTTTAATCCAGCTGCCTGTTAATGTACCTGGGAAAGCTGCAGAAGATGGCCCAAGTGCTTGGGACTCTGTACCCACATGGGAGACCGGATAAAGCTACTGGCTCCTGACTTCAGCATGGCTGGGTCAAACAGTTGCAGCTATTTGTGGAGTGAACCTGTGGATGAAAAATCTCTCTATCTCTCCTTCATTCTCTATAACTCTATCTTTCAATAAATAAATAAATAAATCTTTAAAAACAAATAGAAAAACTACATTTCCCAGGCTCCCTTGAGCTAATTTCCACATGTGAACCATCAAACAACCAAACACAATCTCCCAAGTTTTGCATAGGGAATGAATTTAAGTGGGAGACAGAGTACAAGACAAGGTTGTGCAGCCAACAGCTAGATCACTAGCATCCTGACTCAAAGGTAGCTTCTTCATTATAGAAGGAATACCAGCTCTTTTGGTGGTCTAATAAGTTCTGTAAATCATTCCTAGAAATTCAACCTGGACTGCATCTTCAGCCTTCCCAATTATTATGTGAGTCATATAACATACTGTCACACATTTTTCTCTGCTGAAATTAGTAAAAGCCTTTTTTTTTCCCTACAAATGAACCCTGAGCAATAAACTTGCCTAAGGACACACAACTATTAAGTAGTTGAGCTGACACTTGAACCTTCATCAATCTACTTTGAAAGCCCCATTCACTCAATCCTAAACTGCGCCACTGCAGCTTTGCAAGGAGACCATTCTCCCTCATCTCCTGGCTCTTCAGAATTTTCCCCCATTACCTGCACTACCAGACTCACAAGCTCAGTCATCATTTCGTACTGGGTCTTCTCTGCGAGGCATCCCTGACCACTACCACTTTGATGAATCACAGTCGCATGTTTCTCCACAGCACTAAACTTCTCTCCACTGTAGCATTTAGTCCATCAGTGATTTCTCACTAGGTCTGTAACACACACTGAGTACCATGAGAACAAAGGCCATTTTGTATTTCCCTCTCTCCCTGGCATTTGGTCTATTAGAATAAATACAAGGTTAATGTTGCAAAGTGAAAGAATGAGTAACTGACATGACCTAACATAATGGGGTCAGTAATGTGAAGGATGGTGCAGCAGAACTGCTTCATAACACATTAAGATGCAGCAATGGACAGAGAGGCATGAGTTAAGTAGAAAGCACTACTCTGCACCGCCATACTGTCTATGTCCATCTTGCTTCCATGGGCTCTCTAAGGGCAACACCCTATCTGGCGATCTGCTTCCAGCATATAGCTTATTTCTCAGTATGGAATAAAGTCATCCAGTCAGTGAATGTGGCTGATAGGAGACTTCTCAACCAAGCTACAAATAGTAACATATTTTTCTATTGTTGTAAAAACAAACAGTACTGCTTTTACTAAAGGCAAATGGGTTTCAATTCTTTTCATAGCATTCAGATCATTCTAATAAAGTCAGGCAGAGCCTGTTGATTATTCTTCAGTATTTTTTTCTCCCCTTCATCCTGAGTAAGAGTCATCAAATATTAACCAGGCATCAGTTACCCAAAATAAAGACTACATCTCACTTAAGTTCTAACCTATGGGATGCAAATAAAATTAAAGTGTGCAACGTTTGGAGTGTACCTAACAAGGGGTGGGAATGGAAATGATCCCGTTTCTTGTCCTTTCTTTTGTCCCACAGGCAGGAAAAGAGAGATTAGACTTTGGAAATTTAGGCAGAAGCCAATTCGTGCAGAAGATGGAGACACAAGAACAAGCCTACATTTACAATGGTCATCTCAGCATTTTTCCTGTCTATGAAAGAGAATTAAACTTTCCTCCTAATAAGCCACTGTTACATTGCTTTTCTGACATCGATCCTAACTCATAGACAAGAAATAAAATTTTAAAGTTTCTTCTGTACTAGTCAAAGAGTTTTTTAAAAAAATACATTGAAACCACACTCAGACCCAAATGGCCATAGTTCCTAAAACCATGTGGGAAAACAGGCCAAAAGTCAGAAAATCAAGCCTAACAACCAACACCAGTATTCAAAACCATTCAAACAGAGCAGGACAGCAATGCAAACTCAGAAAGAGAAAAGGGACGGTTGTCATACCTGATGGTGAACTCTAGCAGCTCCTGGGCACCCTGAGGGTCCAGGTGCTGAAGACTATACACTCTTTCCAGGCTCTGCTGCAGGAACTGCTGGGAAGGGTCCTCATGAGGAGTGATGCTGGGGGAGATGGCTGATGACAACACTTTTCTACCTGGTAACTAAGCAAACAGTGGGATTATAATGCTATCAAGTTTCATCGCTCAACATTTGGTAACACAAAGAAACCACACAAAATGAAAGCCAAACAAAGCAAAGGGGAAAAGCCTAGGAGATGTTGTAAATAACCTTTTTTCTCTTCCTCTGCTACAGTCTGGAGGAAGGGGGAGAGAGTGAATGCAAACATGAACTACCCAACACAGCAACGGCTGCCAGAAGAAAGAAACAAATGGTATATGTTTTAACCATAGGCATGGAATAAAAATTAACCCACTGGTATATTATTATATATATATATATTTTTTTTTGTTTTTTTTTTTTTTTGACAGGCAGAGTGGACAGTGAGAGAGAGAAAGACAGAGAGAAAGGTCTTCCTTTGCTGTTGGTTCACCCTCCAATGGCCACCGCGGCCGGTGCATCGCGCTGATCCGAACGCAGGAGCCAGGTGCTTCTCCTGGTCTCCCATGGGGTGCAGGGCCCAAGCACTTGGGCCATACTCCGCTGCCTTCCCAGGCCACAGCAGAGAGCTGGCCTGGAAGAGGGGCAACCGGGACAGAATTCGGTGCCCCGACCAAGACTAGAACCAGGTGTGCCGGCGCCACAGGTGGAGGATTAGCCTATTAAGCCGCGGCACCAGCCTATTTTTTTAAATATTTATTTATTTATTTATTTGAAAGTCAGAGTTATACAGAGAGAGAAGGAGAAGCAGAGAGAGAGAGACAGGTCCTCCATCTGCTGGTTCACTCCCCAATTGGCCACAACAGCTGAAGCTGTGATGATCTGAAGCCAGGAGCCAGGAGCTTCCTCTGGGTCTTCCCACATGGATGCAGGGTCCCCAGGACTTGGGCCATCTACTACTGCTTTCCCAGGCCATAGCAGAGAGCTGGATAGGAAGTGGAGCAGCCGGAACTGCAGGCGGCGGCTTTACCCACTACACTACAGTGCTGGCCCCCATTGTTATATTATTTTTATCTTTAACTCATGGACGGTGACAATTTTTATTCCCAAAGAAGTTTAGGTGGCATGCTATACAAATGTTTTATATGAAGATAATTATAAATCTTGTACTGTTAAAAAGTAGTTTCCAGGGCTAGCGCTATGGAGCACTGGGTTAAAGCCACCGCCTGCAGCACTGGCATCCCTTATGGGTGCCTGTATGAGTCCTGGCTGCTCCACTTCCGACCCAGCTCTCTTCTATGGCCTGGGAAAGCACTGGAAGATGGCCCAAGTCCTTGGGCCCCCACACCCACGTAGGAGACCTGGAAAAAGCTTCTGGCTCCTGGCTTCGGATCAGCTCAGCTCTGGCCATTGCAGGCATTCGGGGAGTGAACTAACAGAATAGAAGACCTCTCTGTAACTCTGTCTTTCAAATGAATAAAATAATCTTTAAAAAAAAAAAAAAAGTGGTTTCCTGGACAAGTGTTTATTATCCTAGTGATTATGATACCCATATACCTCATCAGACTACCTAGCTTTGATACTCAGCTCTGTTCTCCAGCTTCATGCCAATGCAGGATCCAAGGAGGTAGTAATACTTTAAGTAATCGGGTTCCTGCCACCCACATAGGAGACCTGGATTGTGTTCCCAGCTCTTGGCTTCAGCCCTAACCCAGCCCCAGCCATGTGAGCACTGAACAAGTAAATGGGAACCCTCTGACAGTCTGTCTTCCTCTCTCTCTCTCTTGTCTCTGCTCCTCAAATAAAAAAAATTTTAAAGCCTCAATTATTACAGAGAGAGAGGAAAAGACAGAGAGAGGTCTTCCATCCATTGGTTCACTCCCCAATGGCCACAATGGCTGGAAGTGGACTGATCGAAAGCCAGGAGTCTTTCTTCCTGGTCTCCCACGTGGGTGCAATGCTGGCCCCAATAAAGTTGAATAGGTTTATTAAAAAAAGAAAAAGTGGGGGCCACTGTTGTGGCATAGCAAGTAAACCTACTGCCTGCATTGCTGGCATCCTGTATGGATGCCAGTTTGAGATCTGGCTGCTCCTCTTCCAATCTAGCTCCCTGCTAATGCACCTGGGAAAGCAGCAGAAAATGGCCCAAGTCCTCGGGCCCCTGAACCCACCCAGAGGAAGCTCCAGCCATTCACGTCTTTGGGGAAGTGAACCAGCACATGAAAGATTCTCTCTGTATTTTTGTGTACCTCTTTCAAATAAATAAATAAATCTTTAAAAAAAAAAAAAGGAAAAAAAAGTAGTTACCTTTCAAGAAAGGGATGGAGAAGAAAGAGAAAACAGGACTTCTTTTTTCATTTCTAATCTTTGGGAAGTTTACATTTTTAACAATATACATGTATTATTCTAAATGAAGTCATCTGGTAACATCTCTAAGCAGGGATAAATTAATCCCCACCACACAGCATTCACTACATATTTGCTATTATTAACATTATGATTCACTTAAAAATGTTTTTCTTTACCTCTAGGTTTCAAGAAAATAATAAAGCTCCGGTTATTTAAAAAAAATAACACTTGATGAGAATCATGGTTTTATGCAACTGTTAAAATATGAATCCTTAGTCTAAAATACAATCTGTTACTCCAAATTCTTTTTTCTTACCCATCATCATATAATCTATACCCAGATTCAATTAAAAAATTGAATCTTCTTAAAAGGTAAAGAACACAGAAATAGAAGTACAAAACAATGACAGATCATCCAAGAAAGAAAATTGAAAGAACGAGCTTTCAAAGGATATATTCATATAATCTGCTTTCTGCTATTAACCACAAAGCAACAAAAATAAAAACAAAAACAAAAGAAATGACATGAAATGTTTTCAGCATACCCTCAAGGCAGGAACAAGATGAGAAAGACTGTCTCGGAGGTAGGCATAGTGCCTGAAGGTATGATCTGAGAACAGTGCAGGCATTGTTGGACAGGTTTTGGCAGCATTGAAAATAAGAACCAAAACTGCAATGTCTGATAGATCAGTTGGTTAAGTCAACCTGAAACTATAAGAGATTCAGTTTGGCAAAAGTGCAGTACCTCCACTTTCTACTCCCAAAATCCCCTTAAAAAATTTAGACTATGATTTTCTAATAATCAAAAAAATGGAAATTCAAACAATGAGATACACTTCCCAGTTGCACCCACACTCACAATTAACAAAGGTTTTTAAAAATCATGCCCGAAGCTACTGAGAACACCAACAAATAGAAACTCAACACAATGCCTATCTAAGTATATAATGGTACAATCCCCGTGAAAAAATAATGTACCACCAGGTAGCTAAAGTCATGACTGGGGGCCCACATTGTGGCATAATGCCAGCATCCCTTATGGGCCCTGGTTCAAGTCCCAGTTGCTTCACTTCCAATCTAGCTCCCTGCTGGTGCACCTGGGAAAGCAGCAGATGGCCCAAGTACCAGGAGACCAGGAGAAAGCTCCTGGCTGGCTTTTATCTGGCCCAGTCCTGGCAGCTGCGGCCATTTGAGGAGTCAATCAGCGGATGGAAGATCTCTCTGTGTCTCTTACTCTGTCTCTCTCTGTAACTCTGCCTTTCAAATAAATGAAGTAAACCTTAAAAGAAATTTTTTAATGACTGTTGAGTAGTCTCCTATCTCAAAATATACCCTGAGTAAATAACCTAGTATCACAGAACCATCTAATATAGAATCAGAGATAAACTAAATACCAGAAACAGGAGAATTATGATTCAGTGTGGTTTTTTTTTTTTTCCCCACAGGCAGAGTGGACAGTGAGAGAGAGAAAGGTCTTCCTTTGCCGTTGGTTCACCCTCCAATGGCCGCCATGGCCGGCGCACTGCGCTGATCCGAAGCCAAGAGCCAGGTGCTACTCCTTGTCTCCCGTGTGGGTGCAGGGTCCAAGGACTTGGGCCACCCTCCACTGCACTCCTGGGCCACAGCAGAGAGCTGGCCTGGAAGAGGGGCAACCAGGACAGAATCCGGCGCCCTGACCAGGACTAGAACCAGGTGTGCCGGCGCCGCAGGCGGAGGATTAGCCTACTGAGCCGCAGCGCCGGCCCCATTCAGTGTGTTTTACCTACTTGATAGGCATTTAGGCAATCCATAAAACTCAGTTGAAAACAAAACAAAACTTGGACTTCTCTAGCTGCACTGCAGAAAGACGCCCAAGTCCCCTGCCAAGTCAGCAGGGCCCATCCTGAGCACAAAGGATACACGCTGGATCATCCATATCTGGTTCAGCTGTGTCAAAAAAAGGGTGGGTGCTCAAGAGCTCTGGTACCAAGGGAAGCACCAACGTTGGATGCCGACTCCCCAGAAACTTCAAGCACCTGAAACAAACAAATAAGAGCATACTTCAGTAAATCAGTAAGTGCTTTAGAAAGGACCAGGAATTGGAACTGGAAAACCTGATTCAGAATCAGAAATTTTCAACTATCCATGCTTACTAATTCTATGACTTCAGATAAATCATCTAATAATTCTGGATCTCAGTTAACTCATCTCAAAAACTGTAGTTATCTCAAAGATAAAGGAGCCAGTATGGCAGATTTTCTTGATTGCTTAACAGACGTTTCCCTCATCTTCCTTGCCAGAGGAGCCTTGACTTTCAGGCAAGCAGCAAAGTGCCCCTGGATATGATGCCTCATGCAAAGACTGAACCCCTCAGTTGAAGCCCTCCATGGAAAGCCCCTTCCCATTTTCCAGTAACTAAAGTCTGCCGGGGAGCTCCCAAATAAAGAGAAATGTGTGAAAGAGAATGTCTCTTCCTTTCTGTCTCTAGACACTGCCTTCCAAGAGAACAGCAGAGAACAACCAGGGCCCTAACTCTTAAACTGTTTAATGATCAACCCTAAAACCATCTCATTTCTTGTGATACAAAAACAATCACATCTTATTGCTTAAGATATCTTTAATCAGATTTTCTTTTACTTGTAGTCAAAAGCATTACAACTGATAGCCCAGATGAAGCTCTGAAATAAGAGATCTGTTCTGGAGGCTGGCACTGTGGCATAGTGGGTAAGCTGCCACCTACAATGCCAGCATCCCATATGGGCACTGGTTCAAGTCCTGTCTGCTTCACTTCCGATCAAACTCTCTCCTATGGCCTGGGAAAGCAGCAGACTATGGCCCAAGTCCTTAGGTCTGAAACCAGGAGTTTCTTCTTTGACTCCCTCATGGGTGCAGGAGCCCAGGCACATTAGCAGGGAGCTGGATGGGAAGTAGAGCAGCCAAGACTCAATCCAGCCCCTATATGGGATGCCGGCACTGTAGGTAGCAGCTATACCTGCCATACCACAGTGCTGGCTCCTATAAATCATCCTGAAAACCAGTAAACTATATACAACTGGAGTATTTTTATCACATAAGATCATTTAAATATGAGTAATACCATAGCAAACTTTTTTTTAAAATGTTCATTTATGGGTCCGGCGCTGTGGTATAGTAGGCTAAGCCCTCAACAGCATCCCATATGGGCACCAGTCCTAGTCCTGGCTGCTCTTCTTCTGATCTAGCTCTCTGATATGGCTTGTGACAGCAGAAGATGGCTCAAGTTCTTGGGCTCCTGCACCTGTATGGGAGACCCAGAAAAGCTCCAGCTTTGGATCAGCTCAGCTCTGGCCATTGTGGCCATTTGGGGAGTGAACCAGCAGATGGAAGACCTTTCTCTCTGTGGCCCCCACCCCCACACCCGTAACTCTACCTCTCATAAATAAATAAAATCTCTTTTAAAAATGTCTATTTATATTCATCTACCTGAAAGGCAGAGAGACAGAAACAAAGAAAGATCCTCCATCCATTGATTCACTCCCCAAATGCCGAAACAGCCAGGACGAGGCCAGCCAATGGCAGGAGTCTAGAACTCCATCCATGCCTCCCATGTGGCTGACAGGGGCCCTGGCACTTCAACCATTATCCATCATATCCCAGGATGAATTAGCAAGACGTTGGATCAGAAATGGAGGTGCTAGGACTTGAACCAGCACTCCAATATGGGATGTGGCATCCCAAGCAGAGGTCTAACCTGCTATGATACAATATCCACCCTCATAACACACATTTTATATTACACATGTGCAAGTAGTTCTTCAAATAGAAGTTAACAAATAGTGTTAAGAGCAAGACTGTAGTTGGTAAAGCTAGAGGTGATTGGGGGTAAAACTGATTATGAATTTCCAGCTGTGCATGAAGTGCTGGCCTGCTTCCAATCTCTATAATAATGTTGGTAGTCCAGTACAACATGCAAAATAGACAAAGGCATGATTAATACTATTTAGAAAAACAGGAGATCCATTTGATTCATCTCTGTACCTCTAACACCTACCACAGGGCTTGTAGCACAGTCATCAGCACATAGTAGGCACAGAAGATTTATTAGGAAAATATTAATCAATAATATTATGTGCTATCCATTTTAGGAATCAGATTCCTGAGAGTTTCGTTAGATTAATTCAGGTTTCTAAATTATTGGGAAATTGAGGGCCATACCCTCAATTTGTGACGATTCACCAAATAATGTTACTATTAGACATTTACCACATTATGACACTCGGTCAGTATATGGGGGAGAGGGAGTCCTTACTTCCATATGGAGTCCCTATCCGTAGGGTACTTGGTTAAGTTTTTTAGCAGCTCCACCAGTGCAAGATGAATCCCTTCTTTAGTTGAAACATTAGTACAGCACAAGAGTTCATGAAGAGCCTCTCTAATATCTCTGGATGAATCCTTAAAAAACAAACAAACAGTTAGCAATGGTAATAGCAGTCACTTTAATTAGCAAAACCAGCCTTCATTCACCATCCCTTACCCCCAACCACCTTCTCATTTAGGGCAGCCAGGTAACAAAGCGTTCAGAAGTTTGCTGGCTGACATTCCTGAAAAGAATCTCATTTTAGTCATTAAGAATAGGGCCAGCTTTGCTCTCTTTTGCTTTTTAAACTTGTTCCTTTCTGTTTAGAACTCAATCATGATGTTGAAGATACAAGAGCCTCCTTGAAACTACAAAGGACAGGCTAAGCAGGTCAAAGAAAAATGAGAGACAGGGCTGGGGTTCCTCAACTTTCTTGAACAGCTATCCTAGCTCCCAGAATGCCTAGATTTAGACTTCGATTAAATAGGAAAAATAAGCTATTATACGGTAGACTATCATCAGACAGTCTGTTAACTACAGCAAGACACATTCTACAAAGTTTTATTCAATACAATTTGTTCTATCATTCAAAAAAATCTGCTAAAATTTTTACTGGCAACAGGCACCACAGAAAGTGTTAGGATACTATGAATACAATTAATATCACATGAAATATAATAACAACCGTAATTTCAAGTCACTCATGGTATAGGGAGGAACAGGGATGCAGAACACTGTATTTCAGGATGCAGTGACAATGTATAGGATCACATATGTCTGAAAGGGTCACAAGAAAACTCAGAAATAGTAATGCTATCATTGACTCTTAAAAAGTAGGGGCCGGCTCTGTGGCGCAGCAGGTTAAGCCACTGCCTGCAGTGTCAGCATCCCAATGAGCACTGGTTCGAGTCCCAGCTACTCTACTTCCAATCCAGATCTCTGCTATGGCCTGGGAAAGCAGTAGAAGATGGCCCAAGTCCTTGGGCCCCTAAACCCACATGGGAGACCCAGAAAAAGCTCCTGGTTCCTGGCTCTGGAGTAGCACAGCTCCAGCTGTGGGGGCGAATTGGGGAGTAAACCAGCAGAAGACCTCTCTCTGCCTCTACTTCTCTCTCTGTGTAACTCTTTCTTTAAAAAAAAAAAAATTTATTTATTTTATTTGAAAGGCAGAATTATAGAGAGGCAGAGGCAGAAAGAGATAGAGAGACAGAAAGGTCTTCCATCCGCTGGTTCACTCCCCAGATGGCCACAACAGCCGAATTGTGTTGATCCAAAGCCAGGAGCCAGGAGCTTCTTCCAGGTATCCTCAGGGGTAAAAGGGCCCCGGGACTTGGGCCATCTTCCACTTTTCCCAGGCCACAGCAGAGAGCTGGATCGGAAATGGAGCAGCCGGGACTCAAACCGGCGCCCATATGGGATACTGGCACTGCAGGCAGTGGCTTTACCCGTTATGCCACAGCATCAGCCCCTGACTTTCAAATAAATAAATAAATGTTAAAAAAAAAAAAAAAGTCAGTGGGGTACCAGTGCCTGTGGTGAAATGGGTTAAAGCAGCTGTCTGCACTGCTGGAATCCCATTTGGGTGCTGGTTTGAGACCCAGCTGTTCCACTTCCAAACCAGTTCTCGGCTATGGCCTAGGAAAGCAGTAGACGATGGTTTAAGTACTTGGGCTCCTATACCCCATGGGAGACCCGGAAGAAGTTCCTGGCTCCTGGTTTTGGATCGGCCCAGCTCCAGCCATTACAGCCATTTGGGGAGTGAACCAGAGGATTGAAGATATATATATATATATATATATATATATATATATATATATATATATATATCTCTGCCTCTGCCTCTCTATAACTCTGCCTTCCAAATAAATAAATAAAGGGAGTATTAATAGCAGCCATGATTCCTGCACCCCAGAAATTTAGTATCTAGGAAGGGAGACAGATATGCACAAGGACAAAGAGTAATAATCACTTCATTGCTCTTAAGGAGGAGTATAGAAATTAGAATGAGAGCACAGAATGAAGATTCTCTCAATTTTCTGGGAAAAAGGAGCTGGTGGATCAGAAGGCTTCAGAGAAGGTGACAAGTGAGTTCAGACATAAAGAATTCATTCATTTCTCCAGGTATTAATCCATTCAACATTTATTAAGCACTTCTTAAACATTCAAACATCTATCAAGCACCTATATGTGTCAGGTACTAGGGATCCAGCATTGATTAAAATCAAATCCAGGACCTCAAAAGTTTCATTCAAGTAGGAAGACAAAAATAAATACAGTTGTCCCCCTATATTCTCAGAGATTGGTTCCAGGACTTCATTCAGACACCAAAATCCACAAATGTCCAACTCCCTTATGTAAAATGTTTTCATGTTTTAAAGAGAGCATGAAACCTACATGACTAGAGTTGAAAAAACAAAAAACCAATAGTAAGAGATGGCATCAGAGAAGTAGAATCTGCTTTCAACATCTCCTGCTAACCACACCAAAATAATTAGAAAAGGTCCCCAACAGCATCTTTATGCAAATAAAATGGACACACATCAGTCCTAATCTTACTTGGGATCTCCAAAGCAGTTTTTGCTAGTTTTGCAACTTTTTTTTTTAAAGACTGATTTATTTACTTGAAAGTCAGAGTTACAGAGAGAGACAGAGACAGAGAGGCAGAGATCTTCCACCCACTGGTTCACTACGCAGATGGCTGCAAGGCCAGGGTGGGGCCTGGCTCAAGCCAGGAGCTTCATCCAGGTCTCCCAAATGTGGCAGGGGCCCATGCTCTCCTGAGCCACTAGCAGGGAGCTGCATTGGAAGTGGAGTAGCCGGGAATCAAACAAGCACCAAAATGGCATGCTGGCATCATAGGTGGTGCTCTAAGAGCTACACCACAATGCCAAGGTCTAAAAACTTTCTAATGTGTACACTTTGAAATATACATAAAAGTAGAATACATTACCCAGTTTCAAGAACTGTCAACTCACAGTCTTATCTACCCCTTTACCAATTCCTCCCAATCAGATTAAAACCAATCACAGAAACTATAGTATTACATTGGTTAATACTTCCAAAAAAATCTTTAAAAAATAAAAATTCTTTATAGAAAATTAAAACACTGATATCATGCCTAAAAATTTAAAAATTCCTAATATTAAATATCAAGTCATTACTCAAATGTTCCTGATTGACTCAAATATTTTGTTTTAGTCATGCTCCGGATAAAGTCCACACATTGCAATTGGATAATATGTTTCTTAACTACTTTTCAATATACAAAATCTTTTTCCAGCTTATTTTGTCTTTTTTTGTTGTAATTTCTCCACTTTATGTCCAATGATGGCATTTATTTAGTTATTTGTTTTTAAAGATTTATTTTATTTATTTGAAAGACAGAGTTACAGATAGAGGTGGAGCCAGAGATGAGTTGATCCAAAGCCAGGACGAGGAGCCTCTTCAAAGTTTCCCATGCGGGTGCAGAGGGCCAAGGAGTTGGGCCTTGTTCTACTGCTTTCCCAGGCCATAGCAGAGAGCTGGATCAGAAGTAGAGCAGCCGGGACTGAAACCGGCGCCCATATGAGATGCACGCACTGCAGGCTGGCACTTTAACCCACTGCGCTAAGTGCCAGCGGGTAAAGCCACCACCTACAGTACTGGCATCCCTTATGGGCACCAGTTCGAGACCTGGCTGCTCCACTTCCCATCCAGCTCTCTGCTATGGCCTGGGAAAGCAGTGGAAGATGGCCCAAACCCTTAGGCTCCTGCACCCATGTGGGAGACCCAGAAGAAGCTCCTGCTCCTGGCTTCAGATCGGCACAGCTTCAGCCTTTGCGGTCTATTGGGGAGTGAACCAGTGGATGGAAGACTTCTCTCTCTGCTCTGTGTAACTCTGAATTTCAAATAAATAAAGGAGGTGGGGGTCAACATGTCACTCATGCCCATAAAAATCCTCCAATGGTTTCCTGTATTGCTTAGAATAAAAGCCAAACATCTTACAATGGCCTATAAGGCTCTTCACTTGTTACCTCCCTATGCAGCTCTCAGCCTTTATTGTGTATCACATTTCTACCTTCTTCCTATATCCCACCTATATTATTCTTTACACTCTGTTCTGCAAACACACCAAAACTCATTTGTGCCTTAGAGCCTTTCCACTAGCTGCTGTCTTTACCTGAAGTTCCCTCCCTAGTCTTGATATAGCTGGCTTGCTTTTGTCATTCAACACTCAACTCCCATATTATAACTTGAGAAAGGTTTTTCCAGTCGCCTCAATACAGTGAAAATCCTCATTCCTCTATCACACTTTATCTTCTGGGAAAGATGTATCACTATCTGAAATCATTTTGTTTTTGTATCTCGCTTTGAATATAAGTTCTTTCAGAGCAGGGACCCTAAATGTTTTGAAACCACTTTGTTGATACCCCTGTAACTCCAGTGGTGCTTTTTAGATATATGGATTTCTCTAGGTGGGATAATATCACAACAAAGGCCAGTGAAGCTGGAAGGATCAGCCAGTTAAGCTCAAAGCAATAGCAATGAAGTACAGTCACACAGTAAATATAAGGGAGCAAAGAGTAACATGGTTAAGGAACAGTTTAGAGACAATGAGCTTTTCTAAGTCTAAATACTTGAACAGAATTCCAAATTAAGGACTTTATAGCTATACAAATTCTTTGTGAATAATACACCAAAGTGCTCACAAATAGTACAGATGGCCCTGTGAACAATTCTGTACATTAAAACATAGCTTGGGACACAGCTACTCAGCAACAATTTACCGAGCACCTAATCGTGGCCGAGGCCTCAAGGCAGTGGGAATAAAAGTGCAAAGAGGGGCCGGCGCCATGGCTCACTTGATTAATCCTCCGCCTGTAGCGCTGGCATCTCATATGGGTGCCAGGTTCTAGTCCCGGTTGCTCCTCTTTCAGTCCAGCTCTCTGCTGTGGCCTGGGAAGGCAGTGGAGGATGGCCCAAGTGCTTGGGCCCTATACCTGCATGGGAGACCGGGAAGAAGCACCTGGCTCCTGACTTCGGATCGGCGCAGCTCCAGCTGTAGCAGCCATTTTTGGGGTGAACCAACAGAAGGAATACTTTTCTGTCTCTCTCTCACTGTCTAACTCTATCTGTCAAATTAAAAAAAAAAAAAAAAAAAGTGCAAAGAGCCAGAATGCTGCTACCTTGAGCAGCTCAGTCTTGAAGAATGGAAAAATACTGATCAATGCTAGGGTATTATACAAAGGGTTGAATGGGAACAATGGGGAGCAGCACTTAACCGTTCCCAAGCTGAGGGGGTAGTAGTTAGGGAAGGGTTCTTGGATGTTACCTGAAGTAGACCAGGAAGAAGCAGAAGTCTACCAAGGGAAAAGTGGCAGATTTGCAGGCAAGGGGGAAAAACTATGATGACGGAAGAAAAATGATGAGGAAATACATGATGTGTAGGACAGCAACTACAGCATAAAATGTAAGGTAAGGAACAGAAGGAAAGAAAGCTAAAAGGAAAAAGAGCAGCAAGATCACAGAGGCCACCTGGAAGATAATACAGAGTATACACCTGTGTAGGGAAATAAGTAAATAAAATTTCTAGTTCAGGAAAAATCTAAATAGAGACGTTGTATATCTAAGAGAATGGTAACTGCCTTCAAAACCAAGCACCCTATCTGCTTTCTCAAGTAGGTGGCAGAAGTCTGTGATAAATGTGCTAAGAACTAAATATTAAATTGCTATCCCTCTTATATTACACTTCCAAAAACTCTGGTGCTCACAAATAAAATTCAGATACTCAAAAAATATACTAAGAATCACACAGCGTTGTACAGCCTACGAAGCAACTCTGTGTTCATAACCTGGCATAAATACTTATTAGCTATGTGACCACAAGCAAATAGCTTTTTTCTCTGTAAATTTACATGATTGAATAAATCAGTCTCTAACATTTCTGCTGAAACAGCCTATGATTCCCCAGAAGAATAAAACCACATCAAAGGCTGAAAAGAACTCAATTATTTGGTCCTTGTTTTATCTATAGAAACTTTCCCTTAACCACCTTTAACTGTATTGTACCATTATCATGAATACTTTTTAATCCCTTGAAAATATTAACTTTGAATCTTTTAGAACTCTGCTTCCAACCTATAACTAGTGATTCTCCCTTCTTTTAAAAAAGGATTCACTGGAGCAGCTGTTGTTGCACAGTGGGTTAAGCCAAAGCCTGGGATGCCTACATTCCCTATCAGAGTGCTTTGGATCGAGTCTTGCCTCCATATCCAACTTCCTGTTAATGCACATGGGAGGCAGTAGATGATGGCCTAAGTTGCTTGGGTTCTTGGCACAAGGAGACTCGGATGGAGTTCCTGTAACCTGGCTTTGGCATAGCCAGCCCTCACTCCCACTTCCCTAGTCTTTTGGCCTTTCAAATAAACAAAAAAAATTTTTTTAATATTTATTTATTTATTTATTTGACAGGTAGATTTACAGACAGTGAGAGAGAGAGAGAGAGAGAGAGAGAGAGAGAGAAAGGTCCCCCATCCGCTGGTTCACTCCCTAAATGGCCACAACCGCCAGAGCTACACCGATCAGAAGCCAGGAAGCAGATGCCTCCTCCTGGTCTCCCATGCAGGTGCAGGGGCCCAAGCACTTCGGCCATCCTCCTCTGCCCTCCCAGGCCACAGCAGAAAGCTGGACTGGAAGAGGAGCAGCCAGGACTAGAACCCGGCGCCTATGTGAGATGCCGGCACTGCAGGTGGAAGATTAAACTAGTGTGCCATGGCACCAGCCCCCAAACAAAATTTTTTTGAAAGATTTACTTATTTATTTATTTGAAAGGCAGAGTTAGAGAGAAGGAGAGGGAGAGGCAGAGGCAGAGGCACAGAGAGAGAGGCCTTCCATCCTCTGGTTCACTCCCCAGATGGCTGCAATGGACAAAGCTGAGCGGATCCAAAGCCAGGAGCCAGGAGCTTCTTCTGGGTCTCCCACATGGCTGTAGGGGCCCAAGCCCTTGGGTGATCTGCTACTGCTTTCACAGGCCACAGCAGAGAGCTGGATCAGAAGTGGAGTGGCCAGGACACAAACTAGCTCTCATATGGGAAGATGGCACTGTAGGCAGCAGTTTTACATGTTGCACCACAGCGCCGGACCCACAAATAAACTTTTTAAAAATTAATTAATTTGAAAGGCAGTTACAGAGAGGCAGAGGCAGAGAGCAAGAAGGTTTTCCATCTGCTGGTTCACTCCCCATATGGCCATTAACGGCCGGAGCTGCACTGATTCGAAGCCAGAAGCCTTTTCTGGGTCTTCACATGCTACAGAGGCCCAAGTACTTGGGCCATCATCTACTGCTTTCCCAGGCCATAGCAGAGAGGTGGAATGGACATACAGCAGCTGGGATTTGAACTGGTGCCCATATGGGATGCCAGCAAATGCAGGCAGCAGCTTTCCCCGCTATACCACAGTGCCAGCCCCCACAAATAAACTTTTAAAAACAAAAAAAAAAATAAAGACTCGGGTCCAGCATTGTGGCACAGCAGAGTAAGATGCCACTTGCAATCCCCTATCAGAGGGCAGGTTCAAGTTCCAGCTGCTCCACTTCTGATCCATCTCCCTGCTAATGCACCTAGAGAGGAAGCAGAAGTTGGTTCAAGTACCTGGGTCCCTGCCACCCATGTGGGAGACCTGGATGGAGTTCTTGGCTCCTGGTTTCAGGCTGGTTCACCCCTGCCTATAGTGCCCATTTGGAGAGTGAACTGGTGGATGAAAGACCTCTCTGTGTGTCGCACTTCCTCCCTGTCACTCTTTCAAATCAATCTTTAAAAAAAAAAAAAAAAAAAAAAAAAGGACTCATTAAATTCTGCCATTCCTTCAAATGACCACTATAGCATTTCTTCTTCCTTCCCTATGTGCCCAACCTTACTTAATTTAACTTAGGTTAGACACTTTCCTAATCATAGCAGTACACAGTTGACTCAGATTTCCCGTCCACAGGCAGATTCCTCCATCTTGGAGGAGCAGTGTGATGATAGGACAGAACTGTACTGTCAGATACATTGCTGTAACACCAATGCCTAGCACAGATACTTGAAAAATAAACTAAGAACTACAAAGGGCTGTTCTGTTAAAGGGGCGGAAGTGGGAGACACTCAACAGATAGCTGATGAAGAAATACGTAACAAGGGGCCAGTGCTGTGGCATAGCAGGTGAAGTCACTGCCTGCAGTGCCGGCATCTCATATGGGTGCTGGTTCTAGTCCTGGCTGCTCCATTTCTGATCCAGCTCTCTGCTATGGCCTGGAAAGGCAGTAGAATATGGCCCAAGTCCTTGGGCTCCTGCACCCGCATGGGAGACCTGTAAGAAGCTCCTGGCTCCTGGCTCCTGGCTTCAGATCGGCCCAGTGCTGGCTGGGCCAACTGGGGAGTGGACCAGCAGATGGAAGACCTCTCTCTCTCCCTGCCACTCCTTCTCTCTCTCTGTAACTCTGACTTTCAAATAAATAAATAAAAGTTTTCAAAAAAAGAAAGAAAGAAGTAACAAACTGGAAACACTCACCTCTAACACAGCCAGGACAGTGTCAAGCTGATCTTCTCGGAGGGTAATATTGTTGGAGATTTTTCTCATAGTATGTATGGACTGCAGACGTACTTCCTCAATTTCATCGTTAAACATGTCGACCAGAAAATCAAGGCACTTCTCAGCAAAAGAGGGTGAAGACTGGGCCAGCATGCAGAGAGCCTCCACGGCAGCAATGCGGACCTCTGGGGAAAGGGGACAAACAGAAGCACACAGCAAGTAAGGGGCCACGGGAACAATCCAAGATGGACTCCTTCTCATTCAGGCGGTATTCCATTCTCCAATCCTCTCACTCTATAAACGCTGCCTGGGAGGTTTCCCACATTCCACAGATTCAGCTACCACCTTCACAGTAATCTGAGAACATGGACTCTGGTGGCACAAGAACTGCCATTACATACATGTGATAGAGTTACACATGTGTCAACATTAATTGAATTTCTTGAAAACTAAGTTGTCCTACTTATCTCGGGATTCCAATCACAATAAAACATTTTTAAAATGTCAGTATCATTATTTTTTAAAAGATTTATTTAGTTATTTGAAAGAGTTACAGAGAGCGAGAGAGACAGAGAAGAAATCTTCTATCTGCTGGTTCACTCCCCAGATGAGAGCAACAGCCTGCGCTGGAGCAGGTCAAAGCCAGGAGCTTCATCCAGGTCTCCCACATGGGTGGCAGAGACCCAAACACTCGGGCTATCTATCTTCCACTGTTTTTCCCAGGCCATTAGCATGAGCTAGATTGGAAGTGGAGCAGCCAGGGCATGAAACAGTGCCCACATGGGAAGCCAGTGTCACAGGTGGCAACTTTATCTGCTATGCCACAATCCTACCCCTATTAAGATTATAATAATCTAGATATTATTTTCATTTCAGAAATAAGATTCAGCAAAGTGAGTGAACTAACTTGCCTCGGAGTGAGGGCAGAGACAAGTCTAGGATCCAGGTATGTTGATTCTAAATTAGCATCATAAATGATTAAAGGTACATGCTATAGAATGGCATAGGTCTCAGAGCGCATTGTAGAAAGTGATTTCTCCACTCATTTGGAAAATGATCTTGAATAAGTAACTTAATTTCTTGGCACCCAATTTTAACACCTGTTAACTGGAGATATCCATTCCCTTATAAAATTGTAATGAGCTAATGCAGGCAAAGCATGTAATGCATTGCCTGGCATATGTTAAAGGCTCAATAAGTGTTAGATAAGGCACAGGCATGGGTTTTGTGAACAGAGGTACATCTTCTACCTCTATATTCTCAGAACATGTAACTGTGAAGTCATGAAACCCAGGAAGCTCTTCAGTTGTTCACTAATAAATATTTCCTTAATACGACATGCCAGGCCCTGTACTAAGCAAGACACAGAGACCAGAAATAAGAAAGAGACAGAAAATGCTTGTAGGACTTCAAACGTGGTTGTTTTATTTCAGTGGCTCCCAGTTATACAACAAAATATATGGTTTATTTAAAAAATAAAAAACTTAAATAAAATTATGATTGAAACTCAAAAATGGATTTTGTTTTTTGTCTAAGAAAGGTTTTAAAGGCATATTAAAAGTAGACTTATTACATTAAAGGGAGATGATTCACATTTTTCTTGGTACTTATGAATTCTTCCTTTTCATGGAAGGGAAAGATTTTTCCACTTCAGAATAATATAATTTACACATGAAATTCCTAATAATCATAAAGTAAGCCACAGATGAATCCAAGCATGTTAACTACTAGCTCTTCCTCCTAGGGTTTTATCCGTTCACTATACTGACCTATGTATAACCCTCCAAGTCCACAAAGAAAATCACAGAGGAACTTCTGACGTGACCTGAGCTGATACAACTCCAAGCAGAAGCCAGGAAACCTGTTTTACCCTCCTGTACAGCCTAGCTATACGCAAGCAAATTAGCATTTTCTATTGGGCTTTTAGGAATGTTTAAAATTGGCAATTTGTTAAGAGGGTCCAGGGCAGAGAAAAGCCACATGCTATACTGAGAGAGAAAGAGAAAGAGAAAGAGAAAGAGAAAGAGAAAGAGAAAGAGAGAGAGAGTGAGAGAGAGAAACATAAAGATCAATAGCATCTGAACACATATAATCTGATCCTGGCTCAGTTACTTACTACCTTTGTACTTAATACCAACATACAAAGATGAAAAAGAATAGACTATCATTTGATAAGTACTTACAAAGAAGAATAATTAATAGCATTGCAGAGTTAAGAGTGTTCCAATGGAAAACCACATAGAATAAGAGAAAAGGCAAAACAGGCACATAGCTCAGTCACCAGGACCAGAGGCAGCTTTCTGGAACAACTGAACCATAAAATAATACCTCAAGGAGCAACTAGTCCAAAAGCAAGAAAAGATCTTTTTAGGCAGAAAAACTGCTCACACAAAGTCCCCAAAGGTAAGGAGAACATGGAATAATTAGATAACTAAAAGTATGTGTGTGGCCGGAGCCGCGGCTCACTTGGCTAATCCTCTGCCTGCAGCGACAGTATCCCGGGTTCTAGTCCCGGTTGGGGCGCCGGATTCTGTCCCAGTGGCTCCTCTTCCAGTCCAGCTCTCTGCTATGGCCTGGGAAGGCAGTGGAGGATGGCCCAAGCGCTTGGGCCCTGCACCCCATGGGAGACCAGGAGGAAGCACCTGGCTCCTGGCTTCGGATCAGCGCAGAGCGCTGGCCACAGCACACCAGCCGTAGCAGCCATTGGAGGGTGAACCAACAGAAAAGGAAGACCTTTCTCTCTGTCTCTCTCTCTAATTCTGCCTGTCCAAAAAAAAAAAAAAAAAAAGTATGTGTAAGGAAGCGTATGTATAGTATAGTGGTCAACATGTTGGTTTGACACCTATGTCTCCATGTACTGGGGTCTGATACCTGACTCCAACTTCTGACTCCAGCTTCCAGCTAATACAGATCTTGGGAGGCAGCAGTGATGGTCTATTAATTGTTTTCCTACCACCCATACGGGAGACCTGAATTGAGTTCCTGGCTCCAGGCTTCAGCCGTTGTGGGCATTTGGGAAGTTAACCAGCTTCAGATTAACCTATGTCTATTTCTCTCTTTATCTCTCATTGATGCCTGAATAGGGTCTATTCACTTTCCAAACTTAAGTTACTTTAATTAAATTTTTTTTGACAGGCAGCGTTAGACAGTGAGAGAGAGAGAGAGAAAGGTCTTCCTTCCATTGGTTCACCCCCACAAATGGCCGCTACGGCCAGCATGCTGCACCGACCCGAAGCCAGGAGCCAGGTGCTTCTCCTGGTCTCCCATGCGAGTGCAGGGCCCAAGCACTTGGGCCATCCTCCACTGCCCTTCCCGGGCCACAGCAGAGAGCTGGACCGGAAGAGGGGCAACCGGGATAGAATCTGGCGCCCCAACCGGGAATAGAACCCAGGGTGCTGGCACCGCAGATGGAGGATTAGCCTAGTGAGCCGCGGTGCCACCCACTTTAATTAAATTTTAGGGATTTTAGTTCATCCTAAAAAGATGAAAAGTTTATAACTAAACTGCATAAGTATTAATAGTGATGAAATTACAGAAATTAGCCAAAGAAAAAAGACAACAGAAACAAAATGCAATGGATTTCAGTTACTCATCTAGCATAAATGGGTTTTAATAACTAGACTTCCTCATTACCTAACAATATTTAAATTGTAATCCATGTTTCTAGTTCATGGATTATACAAAAGCAGGGTTAGCTTAAACTAATTTCCTTTTTTAATACACATACAATTCTTGTACATTTTTATGGGGTACAGCTTAATATTTCAACATATGTATACACTATAGAGATTGAATTCCTGGAAGCCAGGGAGCACCACGTGGAGAAGGTAGATGTCTTATCCTGGGTCCATGGCAGCCGGAGAACCAACAATTTCCTCATCGGTGTGAAGGACCCGCGGAGCCCCGGATGCAGCTGGAGCCACCCTCCTGTAGAGCAGCAGGATGGGCGGGACCTCTGCTCCCCCGCCTGTGCATGTTCCCAGAGTCCTTCCTCCTCCCACATTTGGTCTCGGGGACCCCAGGGATGCCCAAGATCAGGGGCCAGAGGGGATGTTTAGCAAACCCTATCCCAGAGAAACGGGAAAATTCTCCACTAGGAGGCCTGCGTTGGTGGTGGTGTCAGTGTCCACGAGCCAGCAGGCGGGACCTGGAGGAGTCGGACTGTCTGTCCTTCTGTCTGTCTCCTCTCTTCCCTCAGCCATGCTGGCACTGAGCTTAGGGATGCACTTGCAAACCCTTCTTGAGGGTCTCACAACCCCAGCATCTCCAGACTGGCCTGAACTGGGCCTTGTCTTCCAGCTCCCTTCTTCTGTCCGCAGCCTCATTTCTTAAATGACTAGGATTTTTTAATGGGCCATCGTGGGGAGGGTATGAAGTAATTAGCACTTCTATTTCCTTATCTTTCGTATTTAGAGCCTGCAAGATCCTGTCTTCAGATTCTTCATAGAGCATGTAATACATCATCATGAACTATGGTCATCCCAATGCACTGTAGACTACTGGAAATTACCATAGCTTCTCCTACACAGTTCCATATCCATGGATTCAACTAACCTTCGATCAAAAATGGAAACAAAAATTCATCTGTACTAAACATGCATGAAATTTTTTTCTTGCTACTATTCCCTAAACAATTCAGTGTAACAACTAGATATCATTTATAATTGCATAAGGTATTAGAGGACCCTAGAAATGATTCGAAGTGTATGGAATGATATGCATAGGTTTTATGTAAATTTAATATAAAGGATTTGAGCATTCAGACAGGACAAATGCTCCACAAGTACCACAAGAAGACTACACAAGGAACATCTTAGAGAAAACTGGATAATATGTTCCAACTCTTACATCTACTGGTTAAAAACTGTTTTTCCAAATAATATTTTTGCCATTGTAAGAAGTTCTATCCTGAGGTAATTTTTTAAAGACTAGGGTTTTAATCCTTTCACTGACACAAGTTTATTGTAAAATTTGAACAGTCAACATTATCTTCCCATGCCTGTGACCCTCGCTGAATATGAGGAGGCCGAGTCAAGCAGTATAAAGTACTGACCTTTGTAATCTATGTGACATAGACAGCGTCATATAATGGTGCTTCACGTCGTATCACCAGTGCTTTACAGCACTTCTATTATAAGGAGTAACAAAGCCCAGCTTTATCCTACCAGGACAAGACAAATACAAAATGCAGTCATGTGTCACTTAATGATGGGGATACAGTCTAAGAAACGCATCATTAAAGCGATTTCACTGTTATGTGAACATTATAGAATGTACTTACACAAACCTAGATGTATAGGTCAATTACTTGGTATAGCCTCCTGATACAATCTAGAGACACATTTTGTGATGCATGAGGCTACTGCTGATATAAAATGGCACACTGGTTTACACTAAGTTTTTTTTTTTTTTTTTTAAGATTTATTTATTTGAAAGTCAGAATTGCAGAGAGAGAAGGAGAGGCAGAGAGAGAGAGGTGTCTTCCATCCGATGTTTCACTCCCCAGTTAGCTGTGATGGCCCAAGCTGTGCTGATGCGAAGCCCAGGCAGGTGCCAGGAACTTCTTCAGGGTCTACCAGATGGGTGTAGGGGCCCAAGGACTTGGGCCATCCTCCATTGCCTTTCCAGGCCATAGCAGAGAGCTGGATCAGAAATAGAGTAGCCGGAACACAAACTGGTGCCCATATGGGATGCTGCCAGCGGCCTCACCAGCTGAGCCACAGTGTGGGCCCCTACACTAAGCTTTTCTAAGTAGAAGGAGTACATTTAAAAATAATGATGGGGGGCCGGCGCTGTGGCATAGTGCTGGCATCCCATATGGGCGTCAGTTCAAGTCCCAGCTGCTCCACTTCCAATTCCAGCTCCCTGCTATGGCCTGGGAAAGTAGTAGAAGATGGCCCAGGTCCTTGGGCCCCTGTATCAACATGGGAGACCAGGAAGAAGCTCCAGCTGTTGCGGCCAGTTGGGGAGTGAACCAACGGATGAATGACCTCTCTCTCTCTCTGCCTCTTCTCTCTCTTCTGATTTCAAATAAATGAATAAATCTTTAAAAAAAAAATAGAAAAAAAATGATAGGAGCAGGCATTTAGTCTAGTAGTAAAGATGACTCTATCTCATATCAGAATCTCAGCTCCTGACTCCAACTTCTAGGTTAAGCTGACCCCTGGAGGCAGTAGGTGATGGCTCAAGTAATTGAGCTCATACTATCCATGTGGAAGACCTGGATTGAGTTCTTGGTTCTTGATTTCAATATGGCCCAGACCTCTGCATTCAGGGCATTTGGGTAGTAAACCAGTAGATAGGAGCTCTCTCTCTCTGTCTCCCAAATAAATAAATAAATAATAAAAAGTACAAATACATAAACCAACAGCAGTCATTATCATTATCAAACATATATACTGTACATGATTGTATGTGCACCACAAGCACAAGAGTAATGTGTTGTGCTATGGCATTATAACACCTATGACAGTACTAAGTGACAGGAATTTTTCAGCTCCAATATCATATTTTGGGAGCACAGCGATATAAGCAGTCTATCACTGACCAAAAGTTATGCAGAACATGACTGTATGCCAAACAGCAATTATTTCAGACCCTGAACCTAAGACAATGAAGGACAGAAATCACTAAAAGATGGGAAATAAATGGGATGAGTTCCACATTATAGCAATTTAGTGCTTGAAGAATTTTTAGATTACTGGTTTCCCTGAGCTAACAGAGCTGGATGTCTGGGGAGAACAATGTCGCTAGAGTTCACAGAAAGCAAAGAACTACACGGGGAGACAGAAAACTTGGGAGATTGCAAAGGGTCCTCCTTGGTCTTCAGCTGAGTTCTGATCTGTGAGGAAACTTGAGACCTGGAAAATAACCACCTAAAAGGACTAGAGGAAACAATTCCCAGAACTCATACAAGGCCTTGTAACAGTTTATTCAGAAGAGCTTAATTCAGTAATGGAGAAAAATAAGCACTAGACTAAATGCAGCCATGGCCCTGTCTAGCAAAGCTTAAAAATAAGGCCTGAGCAAAATGCATCCCAGAAAAAGCTCAAGAATATTTACAAAAATAAGAAACAATGTTCACTACCAAACAAAGTAAAATTTACAACACGCAGCATTCAATTAAAAATTATCAGGCACCAGGCCGGCACTGTGGCATGATGGGCTACACCGCCACCTGCAGTGCCAGCATTCCATGTGGGTGCCAGTTCGAGTCCTGGCTACTCCACTTCCAATCCAGCTCTCTGCTATGGCCTGGGAAAGCAGAATATGACACATATTCTACACACAAGTCCTTGGGCCCCTATACCCGTGTGGGAGACCTGGAAGAGGTTCCAGGCTCCTGGCTTTGGATTAGCGCAGCTCTGGCTGTTGCGGTCAACTGGGGAGTCAACCAGCGATGGAAGACACCCTCCCCCCACCCCGCCCCTGCCTCTCTGTAACTCTGCCTTTCAAATAATAAATAAATAAATCTTAAAAAAAAAAAAAAAAAAACAGTAAAGATTAACCATGGTAAGTAGAGAGATGAAAGACACCAAAAAGACCCAAATTCTAATTGAAACACAATATCTGACATGAAAAACACACTGGATGAGGTTTTTTTTAAAGACTTATTTTTATTTGAGTGACAGATGGACAGACAGATCTTCCATCCACTGGCTCACTCCCCAAATGTCCACAATTGCTGGGGCTGAACCAGGCCAAAGCCAGGAGCATGGAACTCCATTATCGGTCTCCACGTGGATGGCAAGGGCCTAAGTCTCTGCTGCTTTCCCAGGCCATTAGCAGGGAGCTGGATCAGAAGCAGAGCACCTAGGACTCAAACCAGTACTCATATGTGATGAGTCCTTGGGCCCTGCACCCGCGTGGGAGACCAGGAGGAAACACTTGGCTCCTGGCTTCAGACTTCAGATCGGCGCAGCGTGCTGGCTGTAGTGGCCATTTGGGGGGTGAACCAATGGAAGGAAGACCTCTCTCTCTCTCTCTCTCTCTCTCTCTCTCTCTCATTGTCTAACTCTGCCTGTCAAACACACACACACACACACACACACAGAGGGAAACAAAAATAAGGAAAAAGAACAGCCTGTCATGAGTGCAGGATGCCTTTAATACTCTAATGCACAGGTAACTGGAGTATCCAAAGGGCCACAGAGCCATCAAAACATTCTAAAAAAAAAAAAAATAGCTGAACACTTTTCAAACATGATAACTACTATCAACTATTTGCTCCAAGAAGCTCAAAAAACACCAAATGCAAGAAACAAGAAGAAAAAAGTACACCAAGGCAAATTGCTTAAAATTAGTGATACAGAGAAAAATCTTAAAAGCAGCTTGAGCAAAAAAGACATGCTATGTACCGAAGAACAAATGTAGATACTGACATCTAACTATGGAGCAACATCATTAGGATACCAAAAAGGAGGCTGGCATTGCGGCACAGTGGGTTGGGCTATATTGCCAGTGACACCAGAATCCCATATGAGCAGAGGTTCCAGCCTGGGTGGCTTCGCTTCTGATCCAGCTTCCTGTTAATGCACCTGGGACAGCACTAGCTTCAGCCTGACTCAACCTAGGCCGCTGTGGCCATTTGGGGAGTGAACCAGCCAATGGAAGCTCTCTCGCTCTCTCGTGTGCTCTCTCTCTGTCACTCTGCCTTTCTAATAAATAAAATAAAAAATAAAATATTTTCTTTAAAAATCAAAGGGGGAAAACCTATTAAGTCAGAATTTTATTCCCATGAAAGAAGGAAGAAGAGAAGGAAAAGATCCTATCTGCTGCTTCACTCCCCAAATGACCAAGCGTGAGCCAGCTTGGAGCCAGGAACTCTAGCCAAGTCTCCCATGCGAGTGGCAGGGGCCCAACTATTTAAACCATTACCACCGCTTCCCAGACCTGTATTACTAGGAAGCTGGACCCAAAAGCAGAGCAAGTTATAGAACCCAGGCACTCTGATACGGGACAGGGGCATCTTAAAAACTAGGACAAATGCATGCCTTGAAAATGTCCTTTGGTAATGAAGAAATATTTTAAATGAAGTCATATAACTGCATTTTACACCTGGGTTTAATTCCTGCTTCTATCTCTCACAAGCTAAATGTCTAAGAACAAATTACTAGCTTCAATTTTTACTACCAGTTAATAAATGCTTAGGTATAAACAATTTATGTATTGTCAAATGCTTCATCATACAGACACACACACAGATACATATATATTTTTTCAACTAATTCTCACAACCCAGACACTTACTACTGTCTTCATTTAGTGGAAATGCTGGAACTTAAAACTGAATGAACCCAAAGCCCATGCTCTTAACCACTGTATCGCATTACCTGGACCTCAGCCTCTTCACTTTGTAAAATAAAAATCAAAATGGCTATTTCACAGACTATGAGGACAAAACAAGACAACCGTGTTACCCTATACAATACTGACACAGAGCAGTCACTCAGTAAATGGCGACTATTACTATTATGTAGTCATACTTACCATACATCTCATCTTCCAACCCATGAACAAAGGCTCCACAAGCTCCTGACTCGATCAAGTTCACAGCCCCAGTATCTATTTCTTCCTTAGGAGCATCATCTCCCCACTTCCTGCCACTGGAAAACTCCCCTGAACTGTAAAGTTCCTTGGCACGCTCATGCGCAGTACGCTTCCTCTGTAGAAGATAGCAACAATGAGGACTTTCAGGAGGCTCATGAAAGAACAATAAGGTATGCCCCAAGAACACAGGAAGGCTATAAATCAAATTGATCTCTGAGAGTTATACTTTTCAAAAATGACTCAATAGTTCAAAGCAGAAAAATGCAAATTGCACTTAAAGTGAAACTGAAAGCTCTTAGGTCTGTAATAACTAGCAGTAACCAAATTAAAGATGATGAAGACATTGAAGAATGTGTTGGTCAGAGAGCAGGTTATGGTTGCCATGACAACATGGGAACACCAGAGAGGCAAATAACAGCAGTCCCCATCCAAACACTCTATTGAGTAGACTATCCACTGACTCTGGAACATAATCATTTTCAGTCCCATCAGAGGTAATGGTAACACCATTCTGTTCAATGTAATATGGTAATATGCTTATCAAATAGCCATCTAGCAAATTCACTTTCCACACAGATTGCCTAACAGGGAATACAATGTTCTGCAAAGGTAAGTGTCCAGTCTACTCGACTCTTAAGCTTTTCATCACAAATGAATGAACTAGCACCCTGCTTCTATTTATCAGCCTCTTGTGAATCTTCTCAGTTGTCCAAAACTCATGGCTGACGTCTCAGAGGCAATGATGAGATACATTACCTAGGTGTAAAAGGAAGTGGGTCAAGCTTACACCTTACAATATGTCTTGGAAACCCCTGCATCACCCATCCCTCCCCATTCACCATAAGCAATTTCTCTTTACAGTTCCATGACACCACACATACATAACAACCACCTCAAATCAAAGACACACGACAATGTTCCAAAAGCACAAATGTCAACTCCATGACCATTCCGAGTAATATGTGTGAAGAGAACGTAAATGTCTGACATACTAAAAGAAAAAAAAGGCAATGGCACATCTACCTAATAGAATATTATAGAATCTATAACAATATTACTTAAGAAACCAGCAATATATACCTGATACAATGTTAATCTGCAAAGAGTGACTCACTGTTTAAGTCAAGTACACAAGAAAAAGAGCTGAGAAAAATACAGCAAAATTGGCAAAGTCGGCGTGTTACAATAGTGACAGAGTAAATTGATTCCTCTGTCCTTCTATTTCACTCATTCACTCTTCTGATGGAATTGCTATTAAAAAGAACTCCTGAAATGTCCTAACACCTCCTAAAATGAGACCAGATCTTTTTAGTTTCTAACAAATAGAAAGTTAATCTTGCCTCTTTATAAAACACAGCCTGTTTATTTTGCTATAATAAAAAAAGATTTAATAAAGTTCTAATTTGGATCAAGTTACTAAGATTTTAAAACAAAAGGTAATCTAGTTACCTACAATAATTTAAAAAGTGCAAGCACTGCCAAATAATATCAACACAACTCAATATTTAGCTATACTGATGTTGGTTAAGAAACCCAGTGTAAATAACGAAGAATCCAAGTTACCCTCAGATCTGACATCAGCTTCTTGTCAAGGGTCTGCTCCAAGAAATGAGAACTGACTTGTTCCATAGAGCCCTGTAAAATAAAGATTCCAGAGCATATTAAACAAGCTAAATGACTTGAAAATTGACATGAAAATTTAATTTTATGTAACTTTATGCATAAAGATAATTCTCTAGCTAATAAAGATGTCAATAGATTCTAAATCATCAGGAAAACATTTTTTTTTTTTTTTTTTTGCCAGGCAGAGTTAGTGAGAGAGAGAGACAGAGAGAGAGTTATAGACAGTGAGAGAGAGACAGAGAGAAAGGTCTTCCTTCCATTGGTTCATTCCCTTAATGGCCGCTACGGCAGGTGCTGCGCCAATCTGACGCCAGGAGCCAGGTTCTTCCTCCCAGTCTCCCATGCGGGTGCAGGGCCCAAGCACTTGGGCCATCCTCCACTGCCTTCCCGGGCCACAGCAAAGAGCTGAACTAGAGGAGGAACAACAGGGACTAGTGCCCAGCACCCCAACCAGGACTAGAACCCAGGGTACCACCGCTGCAGGAAAAGGATTAGCCAAGTGAGCCATAGCGCCGGCCCAGGAAAACATTTTTTAAGACATTTTTTTTTTATTTTTTATTTTTTTAATTTTTATTTGACAGATAGAGTTAGACAGTGAGAGAGAGAGAGAGACAGAGAGAAAGCTCTTCCTTCTGTTGGTTCACCCCCAAAATGGCCGCTATACCCGGCGCTGCATCAATCCAAAGCCAGGAGCCAGGTGCTTCCTCCTGGTCTCCCATGTGGGTGCAGGGCCCAAACACTTGAGCCATCCTCCACTGTCCTCCTGGACTACAGCAGAGAGCTGGACTGGAAGAGGAGCAACTGGGACTAGAACCCAGTGCCCATATGAGAGGCAGAGTTACAGAGAGACAGACAGACAGATATATTCCATCTGCTAGTTCACTCCCCAAATGGCCACAACAGCCAGAGCTGAGCCAGGCCAAGCCAGGAGCCAGGAGATTCATTCAGCTCTCCCATGTGGGTGCAGGGGCCCAAACACACAGGCCAATTTCCACTACTTTCCCAGGTGTATTATCAAGGAGCTGGAACACAAGTGAAGCAGCTGAGCCTTGAACTAGTGACCATACGGGATGCTGGCATTACAGGCAGCAGTTATACCTGCTACACCATAATGCTGCCCCCCCCCCTTTTTTTTTTAAGATTTATTTATTTGAAAGTCTGAGTTATACAGAGAGAGCAGGAGGGGCAGAGAGAGAGAGAGGTCTTCCATTTGCTGGTTCACTCCCCAATTGGCCGCAATGGCCTAAGCTGCACTAATCTGAAGCCAGGAGCTTCCTCCAAGTCTTCCCACATGCGTGCAGGGGCCCAAGGACTTGGGCCATCTTCTACTGCTTTCCCAGGCCATAGCAGAGAGCTGGATCAGAAGTGGAGCAGCTGGGACGTGAACTGGCACCCATTTGGGATGCCAGCACTGTAGCCAGTGGCTTTACCCGCTATGCCACAGCGCAGGCCCCAAGGTCCCTAACTTTTGGAATTGCTTTCCTTGGGCCGTGTTCTGCAGCTTTCCTAGGAGCATTAGCATGAAGTTGGATCAGAAGTGGAGCAGCTGGGACTTGAACCAACGCTCATAATGGGATGCCACAGTCATAGGCAGCAGCTTAACCTGCTGCACCACAAGGCCATCCCCAAAGATTCGGTTTCTTTACCCCATTAAAGAAGTTAGAAACAACCAAAAGCCAACTCCTTTTACAAAGTTTTGAAATTTCTGATATAAACTATGTTTGAAAATTTCTAGTTCTGCTTGAAACTGAAAATGGATGGAAACTATTCATTTTTTGTGCACAATGGACTTAAGTCTAAACCCTTATCATTCTACATTCTTCAAGAATTCGGCTTCTGTTTTCTTCATTAACTTACTTTATCAACATCTTTCACATCAAACATTTTCTACCCACAAAAACTACTCAACCACTTGTTGTTTAGTATGACAGTGTAGTCTGGTATTATAGTTTAGGATAATACAGCAGTGTGCCTGATACTGCACTGCTGCTGCTGCTTCTCCCTCAGTTTCTCCTTCCTTACTATTCTACCTACCTAACGTATACTCACCCTTCAAAACTAGGCTCCAAAACCACTTCCTCCAAAAAGTCCTTTTTGGTGATGTTCTTCCCTATAAGCACCTGGTACTGTGATTCACTAATCACCTACCTCAGTCTACCAGACTACCAACTTTTTTGAAGACAGGGACTGTACTATTTTGAAAACAGGTTACTGTTGATTTGCTGAACACCTGGTCTAAAGATCATATGTAATTCATTTGATCACAGGTTTTTGTTTGTTTTGACAGGCAGAGTTAGTGAGAGAGAGACAGAGAGAAAGGTCTTCCTTCTGTTGGTTCACACCCAAAATGACCGCCATGGCGGGAGCTGCGTTGATCCGAAGCCAGGAGCCAGGTGCTTCCTCCTGGTCTCCCATGGGGCGCAGGGCCCAAGCACTTGAGCCATCCTCCACTGCCTTCCCGGACCACAGCAGAGAGCTGGACTGGAAGAGGAGCAACCGGGACAGAATCTGGTGCCCCAACCGGGACTAGAACCTGGGATGCCGTCGCCGCAGGCGGAGGATTAGCCTAGTGAGCCGCAGCACCGGCCACAGGTTTATCTACTGAAGAGATGAAGCACAGTACCTTCATCTCTTAGCTTGCAGAAGAAACATTAAATCAACAGGGTAGTAACTACCCAACCACTATTCCCAATGTGACTGGACCCTCACTAGGAAAAATTCTACCTGAACATCAGATAATGAAATTTGAAGTCCTACCTGTTACTTAGTATCTATGTGGTCTAAGGCAAACTCCATCGCTTTTCTAAACCTTAGTTTTCTTATTTATATAATGAATAATATAATATCTACTTCAAAGAGTATAAAAGATTTTAAAATCATTTGCATAAAGTACATATGTGTGCGTATATGTATGACCATATAAGTACACATGCACATATATAAGGAAGTGAGCGTTTACAGGTACATGCGAATTAATATACAGGAATATATGACTAAAATTATCTGTTTCAGTAGGCCTGGAACTCTATAAGTAGTAGCCATTATTAATATTACTAGATTAGACTGATTATTAGTAACGTCTGAATTCGAACATAATTATCAAATTTGGAGCTCTTCTGACTTAAAATCATGAAATTAAATGATTACACAATTATAAATGATAACATGAAACCCCTCACTCAAATTAGAGTTATCTAAGTAGAAATCTTGTCAATGTATCATTCATTAATCATACTCATTACATAAATAAATTTCAGATTTTATGGAGTACAATGCAACATTTTAATGATCCTGCTTCAAGGAAGATGTTTCTAAACTTTCTACTAGGGTGAAAATGTATCATTAGATTATTCTCTTAAAACATCAGCCTCGAAGCTGGGGATATGATGCAACAGGTAAAACCGTTGCCTGAAGTGCCAGCATCCCATATGGGCACCAGTTTGAGTCCTGGCTGCTCCACTTCCAATCCAGCTCTCTACTATGGCCTGTGAAAGCAGCAGAGGATGGCCCAAGTCCTTAGGCCCTGAATCCACATGGGAGACCTGGAAGAATCTCCCATCTCCTGGCTTGAGATAGGTGCAGCTCGGGCCGTTGCAGCCATCTGGGGAGTGAACCATCCTATGGAAAATTTCTGTCTCTGCCTCTGCCTCTCTAACTCTGCCTTTCAAATAAATAAATTAATCTTAAAAAAAAAAAGTTTATCATAGATGCATCTTTAAAAAAGAAAAAATTCAAAACAGTAAAGAGGCAACCAAGAGAATGGGAGAAAATATTTGCAAATTATAGTCTGATAAAGAATTAATATCCAGGATATAAAAGAAGCTCAAGAAATTCAATAACATGGGATCAGTGCTGTGGCCTAGTGGGCTAAGCCTCTGCTTGTGGCACCAGCATTCCATATGGGCACTGGTTTGTATCCCTGCTGCTCCTCTTCCAATCAAGCTCTCTCATACAGCCAGCCCAATTACTTGGGCCCCTTCACCCACGTAGGAGACCCAGAAGAATCTCCCAGCTCCTGGCTTCAGATCAGCCCAGCTCTGGCTGTTGCAGCCATTTGATGAGTAAACCAGTGGCTAGAAGACCTTTCTCTCTGACTCTACCTCTCAAGTAAATAAATAAATACTTAAAAAAAAAAAAAAAAAGAATTACCCCCCCCCAAAAAAAAGAACCCCAACAACAATAAAACAAGCAATCTGGTTAAGAAATAGGCTAAAGATATGAACAGGCATTTTTCAAAGGATGAAACACAAATGGCCAACAGACACATGAAAAGATACCCAGGATCACTAGACATAGAGGAAATGTAAATTAAAAGTACAATAAGATTCTATCTCATGCCAATTAGAATGCCTACTATCCAAAAATCAAAAAATAATAAATGCTGGTAAGGATATGGGGAAAAAGCTACTCAAATACACTGTTGATGAGAATGTAAAGTAATATAACCATTACGGAAGGCAATAAGGAGAATCCTCAGAAATCTGAAAATAGATCTACCATCTGACCCAGCCA
Organism: Lepus europaeus; assembly: GCF_033115175.1. Taxonomy (NCBI): domain Eukaryota; kingdom Metazoa; phylum Chordata; class Mammalia; order Lagomorpha; family Leporidae; genus Lepus; species Lepus europaeus. The sequence goes on from NC_084833.1 coordinate 67,229,589, forward strand.
TTCTACTCAGGGGAATTTACCCAAGGAATGTTAAATCAGCATATAAAAGAGTTATCTGTATCCCCCAGATTACAGAAGCTCAACTCACAATAACTAAAATATGCAATTAACCCAGAAGTCTACCAACTGAAGGCTGGATAAAGACACTGTGGTACATATACCCAAGGGAATATTACTCAGCTGTAAAAAATAACAAAATCCTGTCTTTTGCAACAAAATGGATGCAACTGGAGACCATTATGCTTAGTGAAATAGCCAGCTCCAAACATACAAATATCATGTCTTCCCTATTTGTGGTTAACTAATATATAGAGTATAAAAAAATGTCATGCATATAAGCAAAACTGACATTTTGAAATTTAGATTACTATTTATAGCCCTTGTTTATATATTGGAGGAACAGTAATTTTTCTACTTACTACTTGTTGAATTCTTTATTTAGTGGAGGGTTAAGTTCATGATTATAAAGAAAACTGAAAGCCATTATAAAAACAAAAAGAAAAATAAGAAAAGGGGCAGGTGCTGTGGCGGAGCAGGTAAAGCCACCGCCTGCAGTACCAGCACTCCATATGAGTGCCAGATCGAGTCCTGGCTGCTCCACTTGCAGCCCAGCTATCTGCTATAGCCTGGGAAAGCAGAAGATGGCCCAAGTGCTTGGGCCCCAGCACCCACGTGGGAAACCCAGAGCAAATTCCTGGCTCCAGGATTCAAATCGGCGCAGCTCTGGCCATTGATGCCATCTGGGGAGTGAACCAGCAGGTGGAAAACCTCTCTTTCTCTCTCTGCCTCTGCCTCTCTATAACTCCACCTTTCAAATAAATAAATAAATCTTTAAAAAAAAAAAAAGAAAGAAAAAGGAAAGGAGGAGAGGGTAGAGGAAGGGTACAGTGGAAAGCATCATTATGCTTTTTTTTTTCTTTTTTGACAGGCAGAGTGGATAGTGAGAGAGACAGAGAGAAAGGTCTTCCTTTACCATTGGTTCACCCTCCAATGGCCGCTGCGGCCGGCGCAACGCGCTGATCCGAAGCGAGGAGCCAGGTGCTACTCCTGGTCTCCCATGGGGTGCAGGGCCTAAGCACCTGGGCCATCATCCACTGCATTCCCTGGCCACAGCAGAGAGCTGGACTGGAAGAGGGGCAACCGGGACAGAATCCGGCGCCCAGACTGGGACTAGATCCCGGTGTGCCGGCACTGCAGGTGGAGGATTAGCCTATTGAGCCGTGGTGCTGGCCAGTATCATTATGTTTTTAAAATTGTATGTATAAAATATATGAAATGTATTCTCTTTATAAAAACTTAAAAATTTTTTTAAAGAAAAAGATCACATTTTTTCATATATAGAAAAATGTTACTTATATATTTTCATTTTATTTAAAAGGGAGAGAGAGAGATCACCCATCCAGTGGTTCATTCCATGAATGCCCACAACACCCAGGGAAGGACCAAGCCAAAGCCAGGAGACCAAAGCTACATCTGTGTCTCCCACATTGGTGGCAGGAACCCGAGTACTTGAGTCATCATATGCTACCTCCCAGGATGCATTAGCAGGAATTCTGTATCAGAAGTGGAATAGCCAGGACTAGAATCAGGCACTTTGATACAGGATGCAGGCATCCCAAGCAGCAACTTAATTGACCCAAATACCTGCCCTACTCCATAATGCTGAATGAAAAGATTTAACACATGATTGGATGGTTCTGAATTTTAAAATATTCATAAACCGGCCGGCGCTGTGGCTCAACAGGCTAATCCTCCGCCTTGCGGCGCCGGCACACCGGGTTCTAGTCCCGGTCGGGGCACCGATCCTGTCCCGGTTGCCCCTCTTCCAGGCCAGCTCTCTGCTGTGGCCAGGGAGTGCAGTGGAGGATGGCCCAAGTGTTTGGGCTCTGCACCCCAGGGGAGACCAGGATAAGCACCTGGCTCCTGCCATCGGAACAGCGCGGTGCGCCGGCCGCAGCGCGCTACCGCGGCGGCCATTGGAGGGTGAACCAACGGCAAAAGGAAGACCTTTCTCTCTGTCTCTCTCTCACTGTCCACTCTGCCTGTCAAAAAAAAAAAAAAAAATTCATAAACCAAGAGAACGTTTGAATTCAAAACAAAACACAAATTCAAAAATAAAAATTAGTAAGAGCTGGCTTAACTCTATTTTACTTTGGACAAGCATATAATCTATTAGCAAGAAATACTAAAATCATCCAAATTGTTTATTACTTCATGAAGATGCCTTGGGGCTGGCATAGTGGCACAGCGGGTAAAGCCACCGCCTTCAATGCAGGCATCCCATATGGGCACTGGTTCAAGTCCCGGCTGCGGCTGGCACCACCGGCAACTCGGGTTCTAGTCCCGGTTGGGGCATCAGATTCTGTCTCGATTGCTCCTCTTCCAGTCCAGCTCTCTGCTCTGGACCGGGAAGGCAGTGGAGGATGGCCCAAATGCTTGGGTCCTGCACCCACATGGGAGAGCAGGAGGAAGCACCTGGCTCCTGGTTTCGGATCGGTGCAACGCGCCGGCCGTAGTGGCCATTTGGAGCATGAACCAACAGAAGGAAGACCTTTCTCTCTGTCTTTCTGTCTAACTGCCTGTCCAAAAAAAAAAGTCCCAGCTGCTCCACTTCCAATCCAGCTCTCTGCTATGGCCTGGGAAAGCAGCAAAAGATGGCCCAATTCCTCTGGCCCCTGCACCCGCAAGGGAGACCAAGTAGAAGCTCCTGGCTCCTGGCTTCAGAGCAGCACAGCTCCGGCTGTTGTGTCCAAATGGGAAGTGAACCAGCGGATAGAAGACCTCTTCCTCTCTCTCTGCCTCTGCTTTTCTCTCTGTGTAACTCTAACTTTCAAGTAAATAAATAAATCTTAAAAAAAAAAAAAAAAAGAAAATGCCTTGACATAGATTTCAGCAGTTACTCACATAAGTACTGGTCACAGGACTAAAACTATCACTAAGTCTACATTTGGTATAGTCAGGTACAAAGCATTCAGCCAACAATCTCACCAAGAGTGGCAGAGCTAGGGGGCCTGAGAGAGGAAGTACTCAAAAAAACCTCAATTTTCTAGTTATGACATTTATAGAAATAGACATACGTGTGTGTGTGTGCAATGTGTGTGTGTAATATGTCTGTAAATGTTAAGGGACAATGTGTTTATTGAAGAAAGTATAACTTACCAATAGTTTTGCAGCTTGAACACGAACCACCCAGGAGCCATCACTGACCATATGACAAATTTTTCCAAAGGCATCATCAACTAAACGAATTTCTTCATTTGAAGAAGGGATTGGGACAATGCTAAATTAAAAGAAAAGAAGGCATATATGACAAAACATGAGCCTAAGGTGGCAGAGTCAATAAACTGGAAAAAAAAAAAAAAACTGGCACACATGGAAAAGACAAATTGAATAATTTAAATCTTAGAATGATGAAACACATTTCAGAGTATACAAACCAACCTAGGAACATAAACTAATCCCCTTTTAGTTGCACTGCAAATTTTTAGTATCTTAAAAATAAAAGTGTATAACCTACCAAAACTTCAAAGATGTACGTATGAAGAAACCAAAAACTGGGTACCATAGCATATTTCATATCCTTTTTATCATCTTCTATATTAGAACGGTTGTTAAAACAGTAAATCTCAGATTAAATCAATATAAAACATACTTGCAAATCAGGTTCTAAAAGCAGGAATTGTTGATTAGTCTTTGTGTGAGTATATGTGAGCCTGTGTCTGTGTGTGTTCATGGGCGGGTGCTGCAAGGGAGGATCTAAACCCTAAAAAATGAAAAATGGAAAGTTCATATTCCTTAAATAAAAGATTTCTGGGGAAAATAAAATAAAAATGAAGCCCATGCCTATACAGGCTTATTAACTCGCTCTAGCTTTTAGATTTTAGAAGATAGGTTGTTTTTGTTTTTAAGACTTATTTATTTATTTGAAAGGCAGTGTTACAGAGAGAGAGCTTCCTTCTGCTGATTTACTCCCCAAATGGCCATAACGGCCAGAGCTGGGCCGATACAAAGCCAGGAACGTGGAGCTTCTTCTGAGTCTCCCATGTGGGTATGGGGGCACAAGGACTTAGGCCATCTTCCAGTGTTTTTCCAGGCACATTAGCAGGGAGCTGGACTGGAAGTGGAGCTGCCAGGACTTGTACCGTGCCCATACATGCACTGCAGGAGGCGGATTAACTTGCTATGCTACAGCGCCAGCCCCAAACAGGTTTTTTTTTGTTTTTGTTTTTTTTTAATATTTTTAGTTATTTATTAGAAAAGCAGAGTTACACAGAAAGAGAGAGAGGGAAATTTTTCATCCAAGAAAACTGATATTCCACCCACTGGTTCACTCCCTATATGGTTGCCAACAGCTGGGGCTGGGCCAGGCTGAAGCCAGGAGCCTGGAGCTTCATATGGGTCTCCCAAGTGGGTGCAGGGGCACAAGGATGTGGACCATCCTCCACTGCCTTCCTAGGCGCATTAGCAGGGAGTTGGATCAGAAGCAGAGCAGCTGGGACTTTAACCAGCGCCCACATGGAACGTGGCATTGCAGGTAGTGGCTTAACCTGCTGTGCCACAGTGCCAGCTCCGAGAAGTTTAGTTTAATGAAAGGGAGAAAGCAACTTTTTTTCCTATAGAAGGAGCTCTTCTAATAAAACAGAACATTATTTTTCTATCTTCCTCAAAGATTCACTGTGAGAATCAATGATTTAATTGTTATGAAAATGTTTTTTAACCAGAAAACACTATATAAAGGATCATTATTCCCAAACTCACCAGACAGCTTTATCTGGCATTTGGCCTCAGCTAAATTAAAAGAGGTCCCCTATGGGGCCGGCGCTATGGCGCAGTGGGTTAACACCCTGGCCTGAAGCACTGGTATCCCATATAGGTGCGGTTCAAAACCCAGCTGCTCTACTTCTGTCCAGTGTTCTGCTGTGGCCTGGGAAAGCAGTAGAGGATGGCCCAAGTCCTTGGGACCCTGCACCTGCATGGGAGACCCAGATGAGGCTCCAGGCTTCAGATCGGCGCAGCTCCAGCCACTGCGGCCATTTGGGGAGTGAAGCAATGGATGGAAGACTCTCTCTCTTTCTCTCTCTCTCTGTGTAACCCTGGCTTTCAAATAAATAAATCTTAAAAAAAAAAAAAAAAATTAACAGAGGTCCCCAACAATTGTAAAGATAAGCCCCCCCCCCCCCCAAAAAAAAAAAAAAGTGCTGAAAGCCCCTATGAAACACAGACCAATCTATTCACTTATAGAGGAGGTTGGGACCCAAAGAGCTAAAGCATCTTTTCCAAGGGACACAGAAAGTTCACAGCAGAGATGAACAGTGAGGATCAGACATTCTGACTTACAGGGTCTATGGTTCTCCCCCATATCACCTCACCTTCCAAAAATCTAACCATCACTTTTCTGGAGGCAGGTCTTCTGCATGGTAAGAGGAGAGAAAAAGGTTTAGCAATGAACAAAAAAGTTGGCTTACACCCTCACTAACCTTTCAGGGTAGAGCTGACTGATAACCCAGATAAGCTGGACTGCAGCACTGCGCACTTGTTCGTAGTCATCAGAGAGCAATTTACAGGCCTGTAAAGAAAGATTTCAAATGTTCATTAGCCCATGTTCTCCCAGGTGATGGTCAAACTATTTTCAAAATGAAGACAGGGTAACAAGATAAGGTTGTCAATCAAAATATTTGTGGATGGTTTTAACTTCTTTAAGTTTTTCCCAAGAAAGAATTGAGGGCCTCTGTCAGCTGCTCTGGCTGTATTCTGATTGCACACCCTTCCATCTCATGCCTGAAAGCAGAATCACAGACTAACAAGAGAACACAAAAACCAGCTGGAATAGCACCAAACCTAGCAAAGCCTGCTGGAATCCCACAGTACTACTCTCACAGGCTCAAACACCAAAGATGGATTTCCTCCCTCCTTTCAACATAAAGCACACATTTGAGCTTACTTTGGTTTGAAATACTGACCTCTGTTTGATCTACTCATTCTGCCTGGGTATCCTCATGCCCCATGGATAGTGATAACTCCAAATATCCACTTTTGGCTCTGATTTCTCCAGAACTCCATACCTTCATAACTACCTATGGCTGGAATTCTCTTCATGGATGTCACATCAACCTTCCAAACTCAATATAAACAAACTCATTATAGAACCAAATTCTACCATATATCTCAAATTCTCCACTACCATTCCACCCTTACTCCTTGAGGCCCTCATCATTGTTTGCCTAGATTACTGACAGTCTTACGCCAATAAATATCTGAATCAGTTGACTTTCTTTCCTCTGAGTCATTACTCTCCAAGATTCCTTTAATTATTTTGTCTACCACATAATTTTCCTATAGGAAGAGAAGGTGATGATCATATGAACACAAACATTTTGGACCCATTCATCTTGTAACATCAACTTGGCTTATAATTCAGTCAGAAGAGCTTAACTAATTATTCGTTTTCCTTGAGAGAGAAAACCACTCTTGGGAGATTAGCAAAATATGCCTCTGAGCATTGATTTAAATTGCTTGTCACTAGATTTATCCATTTATTCTCCAAGAGAAGCACCACCTTGTAAACCTTTTTAATTAAGCTGTCAACCAGCTTTCCACAACTTCATAAGGCCTTTTCTTTACCATTACTACATTCATGTGACATCTTTTCATATTATCCTGTGGTTTGGTCATCCTCCTCCAGAAACACTCAAGCTCATCAAGTGTAGTGCCCCAAACAGACGCCAGGTATGGCCCAAGCAACACTGACATTTTCAATATTCTTTATGTACTCTGGCAATCATATTGAGTTACCCAAATCCCCATAAAGACCCTTTTCACATGGACTAGTACTCTATTACCTATTCTAAAAATTCTTTCTGAAAAGTATATTTGGGATAGTACTATTCAAGTACACATTCCAAAAACTCTGTATGTTTGCGGTATGACTTCACAGTCATCCCAATTAAAGTATCCACTGTTAGCCAGCTAAAGCCCTTATCTTTTCAAATTCTGAGAACCAGCCACCCTCCCCAGGGCTGGACCACACCGACCCCAAAAGCCTGGAGCACAGCATTCTCTTCCAGATAATAATTTTTAAGATACCTGATTATAAATTGTTTGATGTAACTTCAGTCCTCTTTCATGAAGCTGCAACTAGATGATAAAGATATAGTTTGAGTACTTGGAAAAACCCATCAGTATTTCCAATGCCCCCCTACAATCTCACAGATTTTCCCATTACATCAGACTTACATGGCTCCCTTCAGCTAAAACCAGTGCTACATAAAAAAGAATACCTGGTGAAAAACTTTTCAGAAGAAGCACTCAAGCATTTAATAAAGTTAATCCATGGGCTGTCCAAAGGGCATATTAAAAAAACACATAAAATAGTAAGAAGGCTAAGGAAGAAATGGTTAACAACACCTCCCACTAAAAGTACCCCTTCCTAAGGAAGAAACGGTTAATACCTCCCAATAAAAAGTACCTCCTCCTGGTAACTTTCATGTATACTTCTGAAACAAAGAAACTACAACTGTACTTATTATCATAGGAAATGAAGTCATTTCCCTCCCTGCTAGGACCGGGGACTTGGAGGAGAGATGTGACTTGATTCTATTATAAAAGGTACTAGGTTTGTACCTTTCATACTTAAAGAGATATAGAGGAAAGCTACCAGAGAAGCCCAAAGAACAGCATTCCAATTATACAGGAATGTGTATCTTTGACTCCTATAACGTTACCACCAATACCTCCCCGAAGATGTATATAAGTATATATTGGGAAATTCAGAATGCATCCAAGGCAGCACTAACTATGAACTTAAAAACAGCTGTAAAAAGCACTGAAAACTATGCTCAACTCATTTCCATAATCTCATTTACCATAGCTTTTATAGCTGCTGTTCTGACACGTGGATCTTGGTCGCTGAAATAATCCCCTATAATCTTCTGTACATCTCTGGCAGTAAGGCCTTCTGCATCTTTTATGACATTTTTCTCCAAAGAGCCAAGGTTACCAAGTAACTGTAGGCACTTATTTCTTACACCATGGGAAGTATCTGTCAGGTGCTATAAAAAGAAACAGGGGAACAAAAGGACCTGTTTAAAACATCTTTAAAAACAGAGTATCAGAAACAAAAACACTACACTAATTTCAGGGATGACTCCAATAAGTATATTTCCAGCATCATCTTAGTTGAATGTGCATTTCCCAAAGAAACTCTTCAGAAAATAGGAGCTCCTTGTTATTTTCATAAACATAATGATATTTCCAACTGCCAGCACTTTGAGTTGTACAGAAGTGTTTTTTTTTTTCAATGATTGATTTATTTGAAAGCCAGAGTGACACAGACAGGAGTTGGAGATGGAAAATAAAGAGAGAAAGAGAGAGACAGAGACAGAGATCTTTCATACACTGGTTCACTCCCCAAAAGGCCACAACAGCCAGGGATGGTCCAAGTTGTAGCCAGGATCCCAGAGCTTCATTTGGGACTCCCACTTGGGTGACAAGGCCCCAAACACTTGGGCCATCCTCCACTGCTTCCCCAGACACATTGGCAGGGAGCTAGATTGGAAGCAGAACAACAGGGACTGGAACTGGTACTCCAATATGGGATCTCGGCAAATAAATAAATATTTCTTTAAAAATCTATTCCTGAATTACATTTTATTTGCTATCAAATTTCAAAATGACAAAAATTTGTAATTTTTTAAAAACTTTATTTATTTTGAAAGTCAGAGTTACTTGCTGGTTCACTTCCAGACGATCACATCAGCCAGCACCAGGCCAGGCTGAACCAGGAACCAGGGACCTCTTCTAGGTCTCCCATGGGGTGGCAGGGACCCAAACAACACTTGGGCCATCCTCCACTGCCTTTCCCAGGCCATGAGCAGAGAGCTGACTGGAAGTGGAGCAGCTGGAACAGGAACCAGCACCCATATGGAATGCTTTATCTGCTGTACCACAAAGCCAGCCACATAAATTTTTGAAACTTTCAATATCCATATGGAAACACAAAGTGTACAACTCAATGAATTTTCACAAACTGAATACACAGAAATAACAAGCACTCAGATAAAGAAATGGAACATGATCAACACGTCAGAAATACATGTAATGCTTCCTCCCAGCTACCACGGTACCACCACCACCACCACCCTTCACAGCCAGGAGAAGCACCTGGCTCCTGGCTTCGGATCAGCGCGATGCGCCGGCCGCAGCGGCCATTGGAGGGTGAACCAACGGCAAAAAGGAAGACCTTTCTCTCTGTCTCTCTCTCACACTATCCACTCTGCCTGTTTAAAAAAAAAAAAAAAAAAAAAAAAAAGGACCTATAATAAACCTGTAACTTTGAAAAAAAAAAAAAAAAAAGGACCTAACTTCAAATTACAGCTCCCATTCACTAGATGTGTAACATTATGTATGTCAATGGACTTCTCAGAGTGTTTTCTCCTCTGTAAAAGGGAAAAATAATACCAGATAACTCACAGGCTGATCAAGAGGGTCAAATAGAAATAGAAATGTGAAAAAATCTTTATGTACTATATAAACCATAAAAGAATATTAGAAATGTTATTATAATCTGAAATAGTAAGGAAATTTTCAAGTCACATAGAAAGCACATGCGTATACATGGTTTCATGAGGCAATAACTACATAAACAATTACCAATACTAAACAAGGATCTTTAGATCTTCCTTTCAAATTCAAAATTTCCAGCATTTTGTACCTATAAATGAAATCACTTATTTGAAATACATACAAGTAGTTTCTTTCTTCTTGGCCCCGATTCTACCCCTCTGTCCATCTTTCCAACTTTCTCCCATTCTAACATTATAAGTACTCTCAATAATCCCCTGCCTCCTCCCAACCTGCCATAATTAAACAATCCCCCATTTCACAGGTAAAGAATGATAGGACTGGCACAGGCATTTGGCATAGAGATTAAGGTGCTGCTTGGAATGCTTGCATCCTATATTGGAGTACCTGGGTTCAAGTCTCAGATCTACTCCTGATTCCAATTTCTTGTTAATGTGTACCCTGGGAGGGAGCAAGTGATAGCTCAAGTAGTTGGATCTCCCATGTGAGAGACCCAGATTGAGTTCTCAGCTTCCTGCTAATTCTCCTGGGAAAGCAAAGTAAGATGGCCCAAGCCCTTGGGTGCCTGCCACCATGTAGGAGATCCACATGGAGTTCCTGGCTTCTGGCTTTGGTCTGGCCCAACCCCAGCCACTTCAGCCATTTGGGGAATGAATGAGTAGATAGAAGATCTCTCTCTTTCCCTCTTTTCCCTCTCATTCTCCCCTTATCTCTCATCACTGTGCCTTTCAAATAAACAAACAAACAAAAAAAAATCTTAAAAAAAAAAAAACAGAAAATGTCTCATAATAAAATATTATTGTACTTGTAATTTTTCTGTAAGTTTGAGATTACTTATGATTTGCAAGGCAAAGAGACAAAGTTCCCATCTGACAGTTCACTCCCAAATGGCAACAGCTGCTGTTGGGATAGGCCGAAGCCAAAAACTGGAGTCAGAAACTCCATCCAGGACTCCCTCATGAGTGGCAGGGTCCCAACGACTCATGCTATCACCCACTGCAGGAAGCTAAAGTCCAGAACAGACTCAAACCCAGGAACTCTGACATAGGAGAGAGTAGTCTTCCTTGCTTCTAAACCTAATTCAGTTATTATTTTGCCTCCAAGTTACTAAATAGGGACACATATATTTTTATATCCATATAATGCCTGGTACATAGTAAGGGCTCAGAATAATCCATCAAAAGAAGATAATAAGGGTGGGATTGTGGCACAGCAGTTAAGCTGCCACTTGGGATACCCACATCTTATATCAGAGTGCAAGGGTTAAGTAATACCTCTGCTTCTGATCCAGTTTCCTGCTAATACACGCCCTGGGAGGCAGCAAACAATAGCTCAAGAACTTGGGTCCCGGCCATCCACATGGGAGTCCCAGATAAAGTTCCTGGCTTTGACCTGACTCAGACTTGGCTGTTGAGGGCATTTGGGGAATGAAAGTGAAACAGCTAATGGAAGACACTCTCTCTCTCTCTTTCTCTCTCTCTCTCTCATTTTGTATCTCTCTGTCTCTCTTTTTCTCTGCCTTTCAAATAAATGGAAACAGAGAATTTTAAAACTAATAAGATACTGAAAATGACAAAAAGTCAAGAGAAATTTTCAGATATGAAGATGACAACAACTCTGTCAAATTAACGCAGCAGGGTTTTTCTTCAATTTCTCATAACTAAACTGATGAATGACACACTAGTCCCTCAAAGACTGCTACCACTGCTGCAAATACTTTTATTTTCAAGCAGTAAACTAAAACCTTCTGGCTTCTATTAAGGTAACCAGGCAACAATGACGCATAACCTTTCACTACACACTGAATCATAGCCCAAAAGAGACTAAATCACACCCTCAGGACAACAATTACAATTTTATGATGTTCTTCCCCTACAGATCATCACTTCTTGCATCACAATCAACATCATTAAGAACTGTTAAGTGCCTGCAGATGTTATTTATATTTATTAAAGTACCATCCTTTTCATATTAAAGGAGTTAGCAAACCACACCTTCTATAACAACACCAATCTGTGTGAAAAATAAAAGTAAAATAAAACAACTAGTTTAAAGCTTTTACTATTAAAAACAATGAATGGAAAAGCTGAATTAGGTGCTGGTGTGGTGGCATAGCGGGTTAAGCCACTGCCTGCAATGCCAGCATTCCATATGAGCTCTGGTTCAAGTCCCAGCTGCTCCACTTCCAATCCAGTTCCCTGTTAATGGGTCTGGGAAAGCAGCAGAAGATGGCCCAAGTACGTGGGCCCCTGCCAGCCTGTGGAAGACCCAGATGGAATTCCAGGCTCCAGACTTCAGCCAGCCCCAGCTATGGCCCTTGCAGCTGGGAAGTGAACCATAAGATGGAAGATCTCTCTCTCTCTCTCTCTCTCTCCCTTTCTTTCTCCTTTACTCTGCCTATCAACTAAATAAATAAATCCTTTAGGCCGGCGCCGTGGCTCAGTAGGCTAATCCTCCGCCTTGCGGCGCCGGCACACCGGGTTCTAGTCCTGGTCGGGGCACCGATCCTGTCCCGGTTGCCCCTCTTCCAGGCCAGCTCTCTGCTGTGGCCAGGGAGTGCAGTGGAGGATGGCCCAAGTGCTTGGGCCCTGCACCCCATGGGAAACCAGGAGAAGCACCTGGCTCCTGCCATCGGAACAGCGCGGTGCGCCAGCCGCAGCGCACCTACCACGGCAGCCATTGGAGGGTGAACCAACTGCAAAGTAAGACCTTTCTCTCTGTCTCCCTCTGCTGTCCACTCTGCCTGTCAAAAAATAAATAAATAAATCCTTTAAAAAAATACTGTTAAATGAGACAGAAATAATTGTTTATTAAAAGATGTACTTATGTGAAAGGCAGAACAACAGAAAAAGGCAGAGTCACAGGTCTTCCAGTCATAAAAAGAGAGAGATACCTTCCATCTGCTGGTTCACACCCCAAATGGCTGTAATGGTAAGGGACCGGGTCAGGCTGAAGTCAAGGCCAGGAACTCCAACCTAGTCTTCCATATGGGTACCAGAAGCCCATGTACTTGGGCCATCTTCCACTGCCTTCCCAGGACATTAGCAGGAAGATGGATGGAAAGTAGAGCAACCAGGACTTAAACCTGCAGGCTGATACAGGACACCGGCATGGCAACACAGAGGTGTAACCTGCTGAGCCACACCACCAGTTCCCCAATATAAATTATTGATTCTTAAATGTCAATGTGGATTTCTAAGCAGGTTTCTGAATTCCTATTTCCCTCAAGCAGCTAGGTACCTAACACCAAGTGAGACACCTAGATTGAGTTCCCCACTCCCAGCTTCAGCCGTAGTCATTGGCAGGCATCTGGCAAGGGATCAGCAGATGGAGGCACTCTCTGTCTCTTTGTCTCTCAAATAATTAAATAATTTGAAAAAGAAATTCAGGGACTGGCACTGTGATGTAGCAGATAAACCTGCTGCCTGTAACGCATGTACCCCACATGGGCTCCAGTACATATCCCGGCTGCTTCACTTCTGATCTAGCTCCCTGCCAATGCACACCCTAGAAGACAGCAGGTGATGGCTCAAGTACTTGGGTCCCTGCCACCCATGCAGGAAACCATACTGAGTTTCAAGCCCTGGTTTTGCCCTGGTCTAGCCCCAACTGCTATAGGCATTTGGGTAGTGAACCAGCTGATGAAACATCTGTCTCTCTTTTTCTACCATTCAAAAAAATAATAATAATTTAGGATGAAAGAAAGCCTTACAGGCAGACAGCAACATCTTTGTTCTCCAAAAAATTGTCAAAAATAAGGAGAAAAGCAAAAGACTACTATTTCACTTATGCAGATGCTACAAAAGAAAATATTAATCTCCTGTCCAAATCTGTGAACTCTTTTCATCTCTCAAATGGGGATCAGTCATCCAACATCACAAAATGATTACTGAGAAGACAGATGAGACAATTTTGAAAAATATCAGGAAAGTACCCAAAAGTGTAACTTTCTCCCTACTGTGCTACAAAGAATACAACAGGAGTGAGGATTTGTCCTAGCACTCAAGACTCTGGCATCTCATGTCAAGAGTGCCCAGGTTCACATCCTGGCTCTGCTCCCAATCCCTGCTTCCTATTAATGCATATTCTCCTGAGGGAGAACAGGAGATGGCTCAAGTAGATGGGTCCCTGGTATTCATGTGAGAAACCTGGATTAACAGGTTCCTGGCTTCTGTTAGTTCTAGTTACTCATATATTTAAAATTATTAGAAAAGGACAATTTTAATTTCCAAAAATGACAGGAGCAGATTATAACACTAAATAAAACAGGAGATAACGGCCGGACCTGTGGCTCAATAGGCTAATCCTCCGCCTAGCGGCGCCGGCACACCAGGTTCTAGTCCTGGTCGGGGCACCGGATTCTGTCCCGGTTGCCCCTCTTCCAGGCCAGCTCTCTGCTGTGGCCAGGGAGTGCAGTGGCAGATGGCCCAAGTGCTTGGGCCCTGCACCCGCATGGGAGACCAGCAGAAGCACCTGGCTCCTGCCATTGGATCAGCGCGGTGCGCCGGCCGCAGCGGCCATTGGAGTGTGAACCAACGGCAAAGGAAGACCTTTCTCTCTGTCTCTCTCTCTCTCTCTCACTGTCCACTCTGCCTGTCAAAAAAAAAAAAAAAAAAAAACAGGAGATAAGAGAAAGGCAGGCAGGTAAATAGGGAGGGAAGGAGACAGGCTCCTTCAACAAATAGACATAGAAGAAAAATAAGAGTCAGAAAATCACCATTTTACAAAGACCACAATAAAAACTAAATCAGAAAAGATGTACTAAAACTTGTTAAACAGTGGGTAAAAGTTTAATGAGGAAGAAAATATTTATAATCTCAAAGTTTCTCTCCACAAATTACTTATTTGTAAAAAATAATAACCAGGGAGTTAGCATTGTTGCCCAGGAGGTTAAGCCACTGCCTGAGATGATGGCTTCCATATCACAGCACTGAACCTGGCTGCTACAATTCTGATCCAGCTCCCCTCTAATGTTCTTGGGAAAGCAATGGAGAATGGTCCAAGTACTTGGGTCCCTACAATCCATGTGGGAGACCCATATAAAATATTGAACCTCTGGCTCAGTCTGGAACGAGCCCCAGGCTATTGAGGCCATTTGGGGAACAAACCAATAGGTGAAAGATCTTCCATTTTTTTAAAATAGTGAATTTAATTTACTCATTAACTTCTGTTAAAGATTTATTTATCTATTTGAGAGGCAGAGTTACAAAAACAGAAAGGAAGAGACAGAGAGAGAAGTCTTCCATCCGCTGATTCACTCCCCAAATGGCCACAATGGCCAAAGCTGGGCCGATCTGAAGCCAGGAGCTTCCTCTGAGTCTCCTCATGGATGCAGGGGCCCAAGGACTTGGGCCATCTTCCACTGCCTTCCTAGGCCCTTAGCAGAGAGCTGGGTTGGAAGAGGAGCAGCCGGGACATGAACCAGCACCCATATGGAATGCTGGCGCTGCAGATAGAAGCTTAACCTACTATGCTACAGCGCTGGCCCCCTGGAAGATCTGTTTCTCTCCCTTACTCTCCTGTCACTCTTTCAAATAAATAAACAAATAAGTCTTAAAAAAAAAAAACCAATATAATTTGTGGTGGGTGTTTGGCATAGGGATTAAGATGTCACTTGGGACATCAAAAACCCACATCAGAGGGCCTGGGTATGAATCCAGGCTCTGTTTCCAATTCTAGATTCCTGCTTATGTTCATTTCAGCAAGCAGAGATGATGGTTCAAGTCCTTGTCAACCACTTGAGAGACCTGAATTGCATTCCAGAATCCTGGCTTCAACCTGGCCCAAGCTCAGCTCTTACAAGCATTTGAGCAGTCAACAACAGATGAGAAATCTGTGTTTCTCTCCATCTCTCTGCCTTTCAAATAGGTAAATAAATAAGAAATTTTCTTAAAAACAATTAATGACTTTGGGGCTGGCACTGTGGCATAGCGGGTAAGGCCACTGCCTGCAGCGTCAGCATCCCATGTGGGCGCTGGTCCAAGTCCCTGCTGCTCCACTTCCAATCCAGCTCTCTCTGCTGTGGCCTGGGAAAGCAGTAGAAGATGGCCCAAGTCCTTTGGCCCCTGCACCCATGTGGGAGACCCGGAAGAAGCTCCTCGCTCCTGGCTTCAGATGGCGCAGCTCCAGCCACTGTGGCCAAATGGGGAGTGAACTATCGGATGGAAGACCTCTCTCCCTCTCTTCTCTCTCTGCCTCTCCTCTCTCTGTGTAACTCTTCCAAATAAAAAAATCTTTTAAAAAAACAATTAATGACTTCTAGAGAGCTTTTATGTGGTTTATATCTATTAGTACTACTTACATTAGAAACTAAAATAAAAATTTTAAATATTTATTAATTTATTGGGGCCAGCATTGTGGTATGGCAGGCTGAGCCTCAGCCTGCAACACTGGCATCCCTTATTGGTGCCAGTTCGAGACCCGGTTGCTCCACTTCAGATCCAGATCCCTACTATTGCATTTGAGAAAGTAGAGAAAGATGATGGCCCAAGTGCTTGGACCCCTGCATTCACATGGGAGATGCAGAGGAAACTCTGGGCTCCTGGCTTTAGCCTGGCCCAGCAGCAGTCACTGCAGCCATTTGAGACTCCAACAGATGGAATATCTATCTAAGTCTGTCTCTCCTCCTCTCTGTAACTCTTTCAAATAAATAAAAAATATTTATTAATTCCTTTGCAATTATTCATATCTATTTTTGCAGTCAATCTGAGATGATAAATTCTTTTTGTCTAAAATATACGAAGAAACTCTAGTCCCTGAGAGATAAGCAGCTGAACAGGAAAGATACCACAGACCCCTTCACAGTCTAGAAATCCTAAGAGTCATCAGCCCACACCTTTGAGAACCACTGCTCTGGCCTTACTGCACTCTCTGTTGGTATTGTTTTTAACTTTTATCTATTTGAAAGGTAACTTCTTTTAATATAGTATGCTCCTAGTCAGGAATTTGCTCCCTTTGCCTAAAATGACTTTCATATCCACTCTTTTTTTTTTTTTTTTTTTTTTTTTTTTGGACAGGCAGAGTGGATAGTGAGAGAGAAAGACAGAGAAAGGTCTTCCTTTTGCTGTTGGTTCACCCTCCAATGGCTGCCATGGCCGGCGTGCTGCGACCGGCGCATCTCACTGATCCGAAGCCAGGAGCCAGGTGCTTCTCCTGGTCTCCCATGTGGGTACAGAACCCAAGGACTTGGGCCATCCTCCACTGCCTTCCCGGGCCATAGCAGAGAGCTGGCCTGGAAGCGGGGCAACCGGGATAGAATTCGGTGCCCTAACCGGGACTAGAACCCGGTGTGCCGGCACCGCAAAGCGGAGGATTAGCCTGTTAAGCCACGGCGCTGGCCTCATATCCACTCTTAAAATCCCTTTTGCTTAATTTCCTAAATTCAACTATCAGTTCCCTCAGAAAACCTTCACTAAATTCTTAAGTTAAACACTAGTTCATATCACTCTTTTGGAGGAATTGAAACTTTTTTTTTTTAATTTGAAGAGGGAAAGAAAGAGATCTTTCATTGGCTACTTCACTCTCCAAATGCCTACAACAGCCAGGGCTGGGCCAGGCAGAAGCCAGGAGTTGGGAACTCAATCAAAGTCTCCCATGTGGGTGGTAGGACCCAAATACTTATGCCAACATAGGCTGCAAGCATCCCAAGCAACATCTTAACCGCTGCACCAAATGCTCCATAAACAATTTTATCTAAGAAACTCTGTCCTAATCTTGTGAACTTGACAAGCTATTTTGAAAATTCAAGTGAGCCGGTGGCTAGGGAACAAGCGTAGCTTACCAGCTGGCTTTTCATGTATACTCCTCCCATGTGCCAGGAGTCTTTAATCCCCTGGCCCAGGGAGTCTAGCCTGGCTTGGATCTGAAGGAGGTTTTCCTTTAGAAGGGCAGTCAGAGTGCAAAGAGAGTCTTTGGATCCTCAAAACAGAATGGCCACACCTTCCTTGCACTGTCAGTAACAAGGGAGCACCGAGTGTGCAGTCAGAGTAACTGATATTCTTTCTAAAACACTGTGTGCAAGACACAGTGTTGAGCAACTTGTCTGACCTATATTTTATTCTCATGTGACCTTGGGAGGTTGAACTAACCAAAACAACGGCTATGGAAAAGCCTAGTTCCCTGCTGGGTGGATGGGAACTTACGAGACAGTATTACAAACTGATGAACAAGCCCCCAGACATGCTAAATATTTTATGGAACAAACTCTTTCTATGTCCCTGGGGGACTGGATTCAAAGGTTAAAGGCAGCAGACGCAACCTATAAGAAAGTAATATAACGGGCCGGCGACGCAGCTCAATAGGCTAATCCTTCACCTGTGGTGCCAGCACCCCGGGTTCTAGTCCCGGTTGGGGCGCCGGATTCTGTCCCGGTTGCCCCTCTTCCAGTCCAGCTCTCTGCTGTGGCCAGGGAGTGCAGTGGAGGATGGCCCAAGTGCTTGGGCCCTGCACCCCATGGGAGACCAGGAGAAGCACCTGGCTCCTGGCTTCGGATCAGCGCGGTGCGCCTGCCATAGCGCACCGGCCGCAGTGGTCATTGGGCGGTGAACCAATGGAAAAGGAAGGACGTTTCTCTCTGTCTCTCTCACTAACTCTGCCTGTCAAAAAAAAAAAAAAAAAAAAATTGGGTTAGGCCAAAGCTAGGAGCTAGAAACTCAGTTTGGATCTCCCAGGTGGGTGGCATGGACCCTAGTACTTGTGATATTACCTGCTGTATTAACAGAGTGTGTATTAACAGGAAGGACAATGAAGAACAGAGCTGGGACTTGAACCCAGGGGCTATACCAAACCGTTGCCCCCTATAAATCTTTTTTTTTTTTTAAGATTTTATTTACTTATTTGACAGATAGAGTTACAGACAGTGAGAGAGAGAGAGACAGAGAGAAAAATCTTCCTTCCGTTGGTTCACTCTCCAAATGGCCCCAATGGCTGGAGCTGCGCCAATCCGAAGCCAGGAGCCAGGAGCCTCTTCTGGGTCTCCCATGCGGTGCAGGGGCCCAAGCACTTGGGCCATCTTCTACTGCTTTCCCAGGCCACAGCAGAGAGCTGGACTGGAAGAAGAGCAACTGGGACTAGAACTGGTACCCATATGGGATGCTGGCGCCACAGGCGGAGGGTTAACCTAGTGCGCCACGGCGCTGACCCCCCATGAACATTTTTAAAAAGTTTTTCTTTTGGGGCTGGCGCTGTGGTGTAGTGGGTAAAGCCTCTGCCTGCGGTGCCAGCATCCCATATGGGCGCTGGTTCAAGTCCTGGCTGCTCCACTTCTGATCCAGCTCTCTGCTATGGCTTGGGAAAGCAGTAGAAGATGGCCCAAGTCCTTGGGCCCCTGCACCTGTGTGGGAGACCCAGAAGAAGCTCCTGGCTCCTGGCTTTGGATTGGCGCAGCTGTGGCCATTGCAGCCAATTGGGGAGTGAACCAGCAGATGGAAGACCTCTCTCTTTCTGCCTCTCTTTCTATATAACTGAGTTTCAAAAAATAAATCTTTAAAAAATGTAATTTATAAAAAAAAAGGTTTTCTTTTTTTTTTTTTTTTCGAAGACTTATTTATTTATTTGAAAGGCAGAGTTACAGAAAGAGAGGGAAAGAGGGAGAGATAAATATCTTCCATCTACTGGTTCACTACCCAAATGGCTATAATAGTCTGGTTTGGACCAGGCCAAAACCAGGAGCCAGGAGCTTCATCCAGGTCTCCCACATGGGTGGCAGGGGCCCAAGAACTTGGGCCATCTTCCATTGCTTTCCCAGGTGCATTAGCAGGAGCTAATTGGATTGGAAGTGGAACAGCCAGGTCTTGATCTGGTGCCCATATGGAATGCAGGTGTTGCAGGTGGTGCTTAACCAGCTAAGCCAGAATGCTGGCTCCAAAAGTTGTTTCTAAATAATTTATTTTATTTGCAAAGCAGAATGATAGAGAGATTGATTGATCTTCCATCTGGTGGTTCACCCCCTAAATGTCTGCAACAGTAAGGGCTAGGCCAGGCTGAAGCCAGGAGCCTGGAACTCAATCCTGGTCTCCCACGTGGGTGTCAGGGGCCAAGCACTTCTGCCATCTTTCACTGACTTCCAGGATACACATTAGCAAAAAGCTGGGACAGAAGTGAATGAAGCCAGTATTCATTTAAACCGGGGACACTTCAATATGGAATGCAGGTATCCCAAGCAGTATCTTACCTGCTATGCCAAATGCCTGCCCTAAAGTGTGGAATTCAGTGACTTAATTACATTCATGTCCAACCATCACTACCACACATTCACAGAACTCTTCATTTCGCAAAACTGTAGCTCTTTGCCCTTTGAACCGTAACTCCCTATTTCTTGCTTTATTAGTCTCTAGCAACCACAAATCTGTTTTTGGTCTCTATAAATTTGACTTCTGGGGAATTTCATATACATGGAGTCTTACAATATTTGTGCTTTTGTGTGAGGCTTATTTTACTTAGCAGCAAGGTTAATCCATGTTGCACCATGTATCTGAAATTTTTTTTTTTTTCACTTTTTCTTTATTTGAGAGGTAGAAAAAGAGAGAGAGAGAAGACAGAGAGAGTGACTTCCCATCTACTGTTCAGGTCCCAAAATTTCCACAACAGCCAGGTCTGGGTTGGGGCCATATCCAGGAGCTGGAAACAAAATGAGGGTTTTTCCATGTGAGTGGCGGGATCCTGGTTATTTGAGCCATCACCTCTATCTCTACCTCTCAGGCTCCGCACTGGCAGTTAAGTAGAATCTGGAAACTAGAGGTAGTAGTTGAACCCTGGCACTCTAATGTGGTATGTGAATGTCTTAACTGCTCCCAGAATTTTCTTCTTTAAGAATGAACAATATTCCATTGTATGTATAGACCACATTTTATTTATCCATTCATCTGTTGATGGATCCTTGGCTTGCTACTACCTCTTAGCTGATAGAAGTACAGCTGCTATAAACATTAGCCTACAAATATCCCTTCTTGTCCTAATTTCTCTTCTTTTGGATATGGGTATGATCTGAATTATATTCCTCTAAAATTCATATGTTGAAGCCCTAGCCTCTCAAAAAACTGTATTTGGAGGTAGGGTCTTTAAGGAGGCAGTTAAGGGGTTTTGAGACGGTGATTAAAGCATAGTGGTTAACACGCCACTTGAGATGTCTGCATCCCATATGTGAGTGCCTGGGTTTGAATTCTGGCTTGAGTTCTGATTCCAGCTTCCTGCTGTTGTACTCCCTGGGAGGCAGCAGATGATGGTCCATGTACTAGGGTCCTTGCCACCCATATGGAGATCCAGATGGAGTTCCTGACTCTTGGCCTCCGTCTGGCCCAGTCCCAGCTGAAGTAAAATTGTACAAATGTAAACAGTTTATAACACACTAGGTCATACTCCAGGATATCCAGCTGGATCTGTGGGAGCTAGGGTTTGCACTGTGTGTGAAGATCAGTGAAGAGCAATTCACTGCCCTCAGAAGTTCCCTTCTCACTTCAAATTCTACTTTCTGCACTGCAACCGCATGGGGAAGGCCTCTCGTTCCACCACTCAGCCCATCACAGGGGCCTCCAGGTCACCACAGGAAGTTGTCTCTGTGTTCTCCTTCCTTCATGACCTAAGTTGTCGTCTCTTCCACAATTCAAAGGGACTTCACCTCTGAACATGATGGAGCTGTTACTAAGAGCCGCCTTCTTCTGCTTCTTTTTTTTTTTTTTTTTAAGATTTATTAATTTATTTGAAAGTCAGAGTTACAGAGAGAGAGAAGAGGCAGAGAGAGAGGTCTTCTATCTGATGGCTCACTCCCCAAATGGCCGAAATGGCCAGAGCTATGCCAATCCGAAGCCAGGAGCCGGGAGCTTCCTCCGGGTCTCTCACGTGGGTGCAGGGGCCCAAGGACTTGGGCCATCTTCTACTGCTTTCCCAGGCCATAGCAGAGAGCTGGATCAGAGTGGAGCAGCCAGGTCTTGAACCGGCACCCATATTGGATGCTGGCGCTTCAGGCCAGGGTGTTAACCCACTGCACCTCAGTGCTGGCCCACTAAGAGCCTTCTGAATGGTCTCAGATTCATCAAACACAAAACCAAAATTGAATAACTTTCCACCACATTCACGTTGTTCTGAAAGGAATCTTTTTTTTTTTCTTTTTTTTTTTGGACAGGCAGAGTGGACAGTGAGAGAGAGAGACAGAGAGAAAGGTCTTCCTTTGCCGTTGGTTCACCCTCCAATGGCCACCGCAGCCGGCGCGCTGCGGCCAGCACACCGCGCTGATCCAATGGCAGGAGCCAGGTGCTTCTCCTGGTCTCCCATGGGGTGCAGGGCCCAAGCACTTGGGCCATCCTCCACTGCACTCCCTGGCCACAGCAGAGAGCTGGCCTGGAAGAGGGGCAACCGGGATAGAATTCGGTGCCCTGACCGGGACTAGAACCCAGTGTGCCGGCGCCACTAGGTGGAGAATTAGCCTGTTGAGCCATGGCGCCGGCCCAGGAATCTTAACGTTCTGATTTGTCTTCCTCATGAGGCAGGTTGCAGGTGAAGAGCTGGTGACTCTCAGGGTGTCTCACAATTTTTGGGTGTTCAACATCTCCTTGCTCACCAGCTTCATACATCAGTCTGGGTCTCCTCTGGGGAGGAATGTTTACTTGCTGTTCTTGTACTCTTTTACCCCTCTGAGCCCTCTGTAGTGGGATCTGATGTTCAGGCTTAGATGCTAGACGGGGCTGTGCAGTGGTATCCCAGTGACTTGAATAGTTCCACTAGGTGGAAGGTTCTTACTGGTCACAGAAGCAAAGAAAATGTCCTCAAGTCTTCGTGTACTGTCTGAGCTATGTCTGTAGGGGCCTGAGAAGAATTCTTCTGAGCATCGTCAGTAGTTTCTTCTACTGCTTGCTCAGACTTTTCCCCTTGGATTTCAGACATAGGTCCTTGCTCTGACTCTGGTTCAGGATCGGGCTCTAGTTCAGCAACAGGTTCCTCTGGATGTTCTTCCTAGTCACTGCTCACAGTCTAATCTCAGAAAGTTCCTAAATCATCAGGCACCACCTCAAATGTCTGCTGTCTTTCTTCAGCTTGCTCTACTTCCTCACATTTCTCCTGAGGCTCAGTGACAAAGCCACTGAAGACCTCATTTTGGTAGCAAAAGATGATATATAAACATGGAACTTATTTGCAACAGGAGCCTCAGGAATAAGGATAAATGACCACATGGATTTCCTGGTTAGACATCAGCTCCATCATCTGGACCACCACACCATCATATAGAATGGCATGAGCATCAGCATGGCAAATCTTGATGTGGCAGTTGGTGAAGTTTTGTGATATTACCTTTTTTTTGACAGGCACAGTTAGAGAGAGACAGAGAGAAAGGTCTTCCTTCCATTGGTTCACCCTCCAAATAGCCACTACAGCCGGCACGCTGCGCCGATCTGAAGACAGGAGCAAGGTGCTTCCTCCTGCTCTCCCATGTGGGTGCAGGGCCCAAGGACCTGGGCCATCCTCCACTGCACTCCCGGGCCACAGCAGAGAGGTGGACTGGAAGAGGAGCAACTGGGACAGAATCTGGTGCCCCAACCGGGACTAGAATCTGGAGTGCCGGCGCCACAGGCGGAGGATTAGCCTAGTGAGCCGTGACGCCAGCCCCTAACCCAATCTTGACAGGTATAGGGATTTGTGGAATAACCAGCAGATTTGAATTTATAAATGTGAATTTATATCGTAAAAAGTGAATTTAGGGCTGGTGCCACCATAGCTCAATAGGCTAATCCTCCGCCTGTGGAGCCGGCACCCCGAGTTCTAGTCCCAGTTGGGGCGCCGGATTCTGTCCCGGTTGCCCCTCTTCCAGGCCAGCTCTCTACTATGGCCCGGGAGTGCAGTGGAGGAATGCCCAACTGCTTGGGCCCTGCACCAGCATGGGAGACCAGGAGAAGCACCTGGCTCCTGGCTTCGGATCAACGCAGTGCGCCTGCCATAGCGCGCCGGCCGCAGCGGTCATTGGGGGGTGAAGAAGACCTTTCTCTCTATCTCTCTCTCACTATCCACTCTGCCTGTCAAAAAAAAAAAAAAAAAAAAAAAAGTGAATTTAGAGCAAATTTAAGAAACGATTATTGCAAACCTAACAACTTACATGGCATGGCACTCCTGTCACAAGCATAACTTCATACATATTCTTATACACAGGAGATATGCTTGCTCTTTCACATATATAATCTCTAGATTGTTTCATTGAGGCTTTTAATAAAGTACTTTGTCAAAGTGATTTTGGTTTATATTTGTGTTTTCTGTAAACGAAATCTGTCCTGGGACTCTGAAATGGCTTTCTAATTCCATAAATATACTACTCTACTACAATTCAAATATATCTGTCTGATAGTCTCAAAATAAAAATATGTAAAAGATTAAAAGAAGGCTGGCACCGCGGCTCACTAGGCTAATCCTCCGCCTTGCGGCGCCTGCACCCCGGGTTCTAGTCCCGGTTGGGGCACCGATCCTGTCCCGGTTGCCCCTCTTCCAGGCCAGCTCTCTGCTGTGGCCAGGGAGTGTAGTGGAGGACAGCCTAAGTGCTTGGGCCCTGCACCTGCAAGGGATACCAGGAGAAGCACCTGGCTTCTGCCATCGGATCAGTGTGGTGCGCCGGCCGCAGCACACCAGCCGCGGCGGCTATTGGAGGGTGAACCAACGGCAAAAAGGAAGACCTTTCTCTCTGTCTCTCTCTCACTGTCCACTCTGCCTGTCAAAATTTAAAAAAAAAAAAAGATTAAAAGAAGGGGTAGGCCTTTGGTGTAGAAGTTAAATGCCACTTGGGACACTTGCATTTCAAATCTGAATGCCTGGATCCTAGAACTCACTCTGGGTCTCCCATGTAGGTGGCAGGGACCCAAGTACTTGAGCCATCGTCATCTACCTCCCAGAGTGTACGTTAGTAGGAAGCTGGATTGGAAGCAGATGAAGTTGGACTGGGTGGCCCCCTTGGCTCAGGTGCCAGGTAAGGCTGGAGGATGGTGGAGGAGTGATCACATAGCAAGCAGGATGGAGACAGACCGGGACCTGGGCATCTACTGTCTCTGCTTACAAACTGATTTTGATTCCATCCCAGGGCTCCACCCTAGCAATCTAATTCAATACAATCACTTCCCAAAGGCCACACCTTTGGACACCATAATTGGATCAAACACCATGCTGTTCAGTGCCATTTACTTAGGATTTTGCAATATACATGAGTTGGGGAGCCAGATCTCTCTCTTTTTTTTTTAAATTTACTTAAAAGGCAGAGTTACACAGAGAGAAAGATAGAGAGATATCTTCCATCTGCTGGCTCACTCCCCAAATGGCCAAAATAGCAGGGGCTGAGCAGTGCCGAAGCCAGGAGCCAGGAACTTCATCTGGGTCTCCCACGTGGGTGCAGGGGCCCAAGGACTTGGGCCATCTTCAGCTGCTTTTCCAGGTGCATTAGCAGGGAGCTGGATCAGAAGTGGAGCAACCAGGACTTGAACAAGTACCAAATATAGGATGCTGGCATTGCAGGTGGTAGCTTAACCCATCACAACACAACACTGGCCCCAAATAAATTTTTAAAAAATGAAAACTAAACCCAATTCTGTAAGGTTCTAGGGTCTGCTCTTATACACAAAAAGAGGTTAACTAAAAGCCCAAATTAAATCAAAATGTATAATCAATGTGCACATATTTCTTTTATAATCAGATAAAAAAAGAACTTAAAAAAAAAAACTTGACAACAGTTGCTTGTGTCTAGTGTTCTGTTTACTGAAGCAACAAGGCATAATAAAAGAACATGTGTTTTGGAATCAGAGTAACCAGAGTTTATAACCTGGTTCAGCAACCTCCTAGCTGTGAAGATTTGGAGAAGTTACACTCCTGAAACCTCAAATTCCACCTCTATCAAACAGGGTTATCAGTACATTCTTAAGGAATTGTGATGGCCAAATTATAATTGAATATAAAACATAATCAATAAGCAGAGTATATTACTAGGCACAGTATACACAATAGCTAGTTATGCTAATTACTTTCATTTCTTGTAGGAAGATAAGGAAGTTCATTTTATAATATTAACTTTACTCCTAACTCAAGATCAAGAGGGAAAAAAAAAAGGCAGCTATCAGCAGATTTTAGAACTCTAACCATCTTTCCAAATAATAAAAACTGTTCAAAAAAGAATAAATTATATTCTTACCTTGCAGGCTACATCAACCAATCGCATCTGGACAGCTTGATTCTCTGGCAGTTTAGTACCAATCGCAAGTAAAGTATCCAGCAGTTGAGCTAGAACTTGATGAGACTCTAGAAAAGGAAGATTAAAAAGCTGAGTTGTAGCATTTCCAAAAGAGGTCACTATAAAAGCCAATTTAGTTGGGTCAAAAATGTAGATTTTTATCAGCTGACTTCTACTATTTCAACCTCAACTAAAAGGTAAATTCCTACAACTCAACTAAAAGCTATAATTCCTACACAGATTGCTTCTAAAAATTAATTCTTCCACAGTACTGGGCATAGTCCTATACAAATGCTAAGTGCTCCTGGAGCTGGTGTTGTGCTGTAGCAGGGTGGGCATCCCCTTATGAAATTTGCATCACATATAAGAGTGCCAGTTTGAGTCCCCATTCTCTGTTTCTGATAAACTTCCTGCTAATGTGCCTGAGAAAGCAGCATAGGACCTCCCAAGTTCTTAGGCCCCTGCCACCCATGTGGGAGACCCAAATGGACTTCTGGGGTCCTGACTTCAGCCTGGCCCAGGCCTGATGGTTATGGCCATTTGGGAAATGAAACAGCAGATGGAACGATCTGTCTCTCTCTGTCTTTCCCTCTCTGACACTGCCTTTCCAAATAAATAAATCTTTTGAAAAAACAAAAGAGAGAGAGAGAAAGAAGAAAAAAAAAGAAAACTGAGGGTGGGCATTTGGCCTAGCAGTTAAGACGCTGGTTAAGATGCCCACCACATACCACATCAGAGTATCCAGGTTCCATATCCGGCTCCAGTTCCTGACTCCAGCTTCCTGCTAATGTAGATCATGGGAAGCGATAAAAGGTAGCTCAAGTTCTTGAGCCCTTGGCACCCATGCCGGAGATGCAGAAGGAGATCAAGGCTCCTAGCTTCATCCTGACCCACCCTGGCTATTGTGGGCATTTGTGGGAAATGAAACAGAGATCAAGGATCTCTCACTCTCTCTGTCTCTCTTTCTGTCCCTCTGCCTTTCAATTATATAAAAATAAATAAATAAGCCTTTTTTAAAAAGAAAAAACTGTTATTTTGACACTAATGTAAACATATGTACATGTTTGTATTAAATCACCCTCAAATTATTTTTCAATAAAAATCAACACAGAAAAATGTTGCCTTAAATTCTATATTAAAAAAATAAATAAATATTTCGGGGCCAGTGCTATGCAGTAGTAGGTTACGCCTCCGCCTGCAGTGCTGGCATCTCATATCGGCGCTAGTTCCAGTCCTGGCTGCTCCACTTCCAATCCACTTCCCTGCTAATGGCCTGGGAATGCAGTGGAAGATGGCCCAAGTGCTCAGGTCCCTGCACCCATGTGGAAGAACCAGAAGAAGCTCCTGGCTCCTGGCTTCGGATGGGCCCAGCTCCGGCCACTGAGCTCATTTGGAGAATGAACCAACAGACGAAGACCTGTCTCTCCCTCTCTGTCTGTAACTCTCTCAAATATTCTTTGAAAAAAAAAAAAAAGAACCAAATATTTCTATTTATATTCTGACTAGACAGCTTATAAACTGCAACTTACTTTCATTCTGTAGTATGTTTATGGCATCATCCATAATGCAATCTGGTGAAAATCCAGTGGTCTTTGATAATAAACCCAACAAGGATGCGATCTTCAGTCTCACAGATGGATCATTTTCCTGAAACAAAAGAAGCTATTGTCATCTTGAAGCTCTTAATCAACAAACAGAAATAAATAAAAAATTAACATCACAAAAGAGATTCAAGGAATTGTTCCTAAAAAATTAACTTTATATTCTTCAAGGGAGACAGTTTTTCTCATTCAGGATATTACACCGAATACTACACAGATGGGAACTTTTTAAATCCTTCCTGATATCACTTATTTTTTTCTTTTCTGTTTGAGAGGCAAAAAGAGAGACAGATGCAGAGCAGGAAAGGAACAGAAAGAGAGAGAGAGAGAGAGAGCAAGCTCCCATCCATTGGTTTACTTCACAAACGCCCTCAACAGCTGAGGCTGGGCCAGACTGAAGCCAGAAGCCTAGAACCAATCCAGGTCTCCTACATGGTGGCAAGAACCCAATTACTTGAGCCATCCATTATCCCCCATGGTCTACAATAGCAGAAAACTATAATAAGGAGCCAAAGCAGGCATCAAATCCAGGTACTTCAATATGGGATGAAGTATCTTAACCAGTAGCTTAATCAGTAGGCCAAATACCTGCCCTATCACTGACTTTCTTACTTATTTTGAAAGGCAGACAGAGATCTTCCATCCACCGATTTACTCCCCAAATGCCTACAACAGAAAGGACTGGGCTAGCCAAAACCAGGATCTGGGAATTCAATCCAGAGAAGGAGAGAGAGAGAGAGAGAGAGGGCTTCCATCCGCTGGTTCACTCCCCAAATGGTCACAACAGCCAGAGCTGCGCTGATCCGAAGCCAGGAGCCAGGAGCTTCCTCTGGGTCTCCCATGTGGGTGCAGGGGCCCTTGGGCATTTTCCTCTGCTTTTCCAGGCCATAGCAGAGAGCTGGATCAGAAGAGGAGCAGCCAGGACTAGAACCATATAGGATGCCGGCACTGCAGGTGGAGGATTAACCTACTGCATCACGGAGCCGGCACCCAGGGTTCAATTTCTTGAGCCATTACCTTCTGCTTCCCAGAACATACATTAGTAGGCAGCTGGAATCAGGAACACAGCCAGGACTTGAAAGTCAGACAAACACCAGGCCTAGAATAATTATCTCCTTCCTTCTACTTTGAGTTTAGCTTGTTATTTTCTATTTCTTTAAATGATGAAGTTAGGATCTTGATTTGAAAATACCAGAATATATTGAGAACTGCTGAAACACAACAACAAAAATGCAAGCAAAAGATATGAATAGGAGGGGCCAGCGCTGTGGTATAGTGAGTAAAGCCACCGCCTGCAGTGCCAGCATCCGAAATGAGTGCTCCACTTCTGATCCATCTCTCTGCTATAACCTGGGAAAACAGCAGAAAATGGCCCAAATCCTTGGGCCCCTGCATCCACATGGGAGACCCGGAAGAAGCTCCTGGCTCCTGGCTTCAGATCAGCACAGCTGCAGCCATTGCAACCATCTGGGGAGATAACGAGTGGATGAAAGACCTCTCTCTCGGGACCAGCACTGTGACGCAGTGGGTTAACACCCTGGCCTGAAGCACTGGCCTTCCATATGGGCGCCAGTTCTAGTCTTGGCTGCTCCTCTTCCAATCCAGCTCTCTGCTATGGCCTGGAAAAGCAGAGGAAAATGCCCAAGGGCCCCTGCACCCAAAACTACAAGGTCTTCCTTAAGCCTAGCAGTTAAGCCACTGGTTGGAATGCCATCATCCCTCATCAGAGTGCCTAGGTTTGAGTCTCTGCTTCCTCTGACTTTAGCTTCCTGCTAATGCAGACCCTGGGAGGGAGCAAGTGATGGTTCAAGTGGTTGAGCTACTGCTTCCTAAACAGGAGACCTGGATTGAGTTCCCAACTCAGCCCAGGCCCAGTCCTGGCTGCTGCAGACATTGGGGAGAAAACCAGTAGAGGGGAGCTTTCTCTCTCTCCCCATATCTAAAATTAGTTAATTAATTAATTTAAACTTTTTTTTTGAAAACCACAAGGAGATACAATCTCACACCCATTAAGGACGGTTACTATAAAAAAAAAAAACAGGAAACAGGGGGCAGTGTTGTGGCATAGCACATAATGTCTCCACCTGTGATGCCAGCATCCTATACAGGTGCCAGTTCATGTCCGGCTGCTTCACTTCCAAACCGGCTCCCTGTTAATGGCCTGGGAATAACAACAAAAGATAGTTCAAGTGCTTAGGCCCCTGCCAAGACCTGGATGAAGCTCCTGGCTTCTGGCTTTGGCCTAGACCAGACCTTGCCATGACAGCCATCTGGAGAGTGAACCAGCAAATCGAAGATCACACTCTCTCTGCCTCCCCCTCTTTCTCTGTAACGCTAACTTTCAAATAAATAAGTCTTTTTTAAAAATTAAACAAGTGTAGGTAAAGACACAGAGAAATTGGAACTCTGTGCACTTGGCAGGAATGTAAAATAGTAAAGCCACTAGAGAAAACTGTAGGATGATCCCTCATAAAATTAAAAACAGGATCACCATATGATCCAGTAACTCCACTTTTGGGCATCTACTCAAAAAGAATTGGAGGGGCCAGCACTGTGGCATAGCAGGTAAAGCCACTGCCTGCACTGCTAGTATCCCATATGGGGGCGCCGGTTTGAGACCCAGCTGCCCCACTTCCCGTCCAGCTCTCTGCTATGGTCTGGTAAAACAGTAGAAGATGGCCCAAGTCCCTGGGCCCCTGCACCCGTGGGGGAGACCCAGAAGAACTCCTGGCTCCTGGCTTCGGAAAGGCGCAGCTCCGGCCATTGTGGCCATTTGGGTAGTGAACCAGCGGATGGAAGACCTCTCTCTCTCTGCCTCTCCTTCTCTCTCTGTGTAACTCTGACTTTCAAATAAATAAGTAAATCTTTAAAAAAAGAATTGGAAACAGGGGCCACCATTTGGCATAGTGGGTAAAGCCACCACCTGCAACACCAGCGTACCATATGGGCAGTGATTGGAGTTCCAGCTGCTTTGCTTCCAATGCAGCTCCCTGATAACTCAACTGGGAAACCAATGGAAGATGGCCCAAGTCCCTGGACCCCTGCACCCAAATGGGAGACCCAGATGAAGCTCCTGGCTCTTGGTTTCAGACTGGCCCAGCCCTGGCCATATGGCCATTTGGTGAGTGAATCAGTGGATGGAAGATCTCTCAATCTCTCTCTCTCTCTCTCTCTCTCTCTGTAACTCTGCCTAATAAATAAATAAAATAAATAAAATCTTAAAAAAAGAATTGGAAGCAGGCTCTTGAAGAATTATTTGTATACCTATACTCATAGCAGCATTAAATAGTTAAAACATGGGAAGTAACCCAAGTATCCATTGACATATGAATGATAAGCAAAATTTGCTATGAACACATTATGGAACACTATCTAGTCCTTTTTAAAAAAAAGGAAATTCTGACATACGCTACAATGTGGATAAACCTGCAGTATATAATGTTAAGTGAAATAAGCCAGAGACAAAAAAACAAATATTGTACCATTCCACTTATTTGACATACTTAGAATAGTCAAAATCATACAGTCAAGGAACTCTGGCTGCCAAAAGCTAGGGAAGGACTATTATTTAATGAGTAAAATTCTAGTTTTGAAGATGAAAAGAGTTCTGGAGATGGATGGTGGTGACAGTGGCACAATATTAATGTTAACACCATTAAACTACACTAAAATTGGTCAAGATAAAAAAATAAGTTACATCGAATGTTATCTACCACAATTTAAAAAATGGAGAAAAAAGTGGTGAGCAAGGAGTAAAAGTATGTGACCTACTACAATTACTCATCCATACTCAAGTTCAACTTCCTGAAATAATACTCTGACCCTTCTACTGAGACTCATTTATGACTCATTCACATTTAAGTTACAAACCTCCAGGTAAGCCCTCTTTAAGAACCGCTCTTCTCAACAATTAAAACTGTCCCGGTTCAGATTTTCATCCCCTTTCTCCACACTAGTCTCTTAGATGGTCACCCCTAACTGCAGTTTTGCCCTCATCCAGTTCTTCCAACCTTCATACTTCCCCCAGAATGGCAAGTCTAAAACAAATGGATGTGAAAGAAATTTGAATATAGGAATCAAAATGGAGTTGCTCATGCCAATCCTAACAAAAATATTGAAGCTAAGAGGTTACGAGAGGGGCCAGTATGTGACATAACAGGTAAGCCATCACCTGCAGTGCCAGCATTCCATATGGGTGCCAGTTTGAGTCCCGGCTACTCCACTTTCAATCCAGCTCTCTGCTGTGGCCTGGGAAAGCCACAGAAGATGGCCCAAGTCCTTGGGCCCCTGCACCCACGTGGGAGGCCTGGAAGAAGCTCCTGGCTCCTGGTTTCAGAGCGGCACAGCTCCAACCATTGCAGCCAACTGGGGAGTGAACCAGCAGATGGAAGATCTCTCTCTCTGCCTCTCCTTCTCTTTCTGTGTCACTCTGACTTTCAAATAAATAAATAAATCTTTAAAAAAAAAAATAAGAGGTTATGAGAGAAAAGTTGTTAAAAAAAAAAAACACTAGAGGGTGGGGGTGACATTGTGGCATAAAAGATTAAGCAGTTGACTGCAATGCCAGAATCCCATATGGGCGCAGGTTTGAGGCATAGCTACTCCACTTCCAATCCAGCTTCCTGCTAATGTGCATAGGAAAGCAGCAGAGTAGGATTGAAGTCCTGGGGCCCCTGCATCCATGTTGGGAGGCCCAGATGAAGTTCCTCGCTCCTGGCCCAGCCCAGGCCATTGCAGCTATTTGTGGAGTAATCCAATGGATGGCAGTTTCTTTCTTTCTTTCTCTCTCTCTCTCTCTCTCTCTCTCATTCTGCCTTTAAAATAAATCTTTAAAAAAATTTTTTTAAATTATTTGAATGGCAGAGTGAGAGGCACAGAGAAAGAGATTCTATCTCCTGGTTCAGTCCTCAAATGACCACCACAGCCAAGGCTGGGCCAGGCTGAGGCCAGGAGTACACAACTACATCTGGGTCTCCCATGTTGGTGGCAGGTATCCAAGTACTTGGGCCATATCCGCTGCTTTCCCAGATCTCCCTAAATCTAACAAGGTCTTTAGATCTAACTTCCAGTTCACAGCAAATACAGGGAACAGACGAGCAAGTGGGTGGCAAGAACCCAAATACCTGAGCCACTATCATTGCTTCCCAGGGTCTGAGTTAGCAAGAAGCTAGAGTCAGGAGCTGGCATGAGGAATCAAACACAGGTAATCTGATACAGGACACAGGGATTCTTAATGATGTCTTAACGGTTAAGCTAAATACCCTCCCCATTAAGGCAATACAAAAAATCAAAACTCCCTGCTTGAAATAAGCTTTTAGGGGCCAGTGCTGTGGCGTAATGGGTAAAGCCGTAACCTGCAGAGCAAGCATCCCATATAAATCAAAACTGAAGTGAGATATCAACTCACTCCAGTTAGAACATCTATGATTAAAAAAAGAAAAAGAAAAACAACAAACGCTGGCAAGGATGTGGTAGAAAGGAGGAAACCTTGTACTCTGTTGGTGGGAATGCATATTTATATAGTCATTATGGAGAACAGTATGAAAGTTCCTTGAAACTAAAAATAAATCTACCATATGACCCAACTATCCTAGGCATTCTTAACCAGAGAAAGGTCTTCCATCCACTGGTTCACTCCCCAAATGGCAGCAAAAGCTGGGGTTTGGCCATCCAAAGTCAGGAGCCAGGAGCTTCTTTCGGGTCTCCCATGCAGATGCGGGGGCCCAAGCACTTGGGTCATCTTTCACTGCTTTCCCAAGCCATTAGCAGAGAGCTGGATCAGAAAAAGAGCAGCCAGGACATGAACTGGCACCCACAAAGGATGCCAGTGCTGCAGGCAGAAGATTAGCTCACTATACCACAGTGCCAGCCCCGAAAAAAGCTTTTGTTCTACTACAGGGAAACAGAACAGGAATATAACAAATTATATAGGCAATTAGAAGTACTAGAAAACAAAATCAAGGCAAGGAGTTAGGACATACTATGGTGGGTTAGGCCATTCCAATAAAAAAACACAGCTGTAAAGGAAGGCCTCAATGAAGCAGTGACATTGGAACAAAGATTTGAATGACATGTAGGACACAAACACGGGAATACCTGAGGAGTGTTCTAGGCAGAAGAAAACATAAACGGACAGACTCTGAGGAAGGAATATGCTTGGCAGAGAAAATGGGTGACCAGATCACAGAGTAGCAGGAAGAAGCCTTCTAGGAAAAGAAAATAGCATGAGAAAAGACAATGATTTCTGAACACACAGGTTTTTGGAAAACTGCAAGCATTCTGTATAAACTCAAGCATTATATATGTAAAGGACAGGACTTTCTCTGTCAAGCATATGTCATACATAAAAGGTAAAGAAAATAAGTGCTTTAAACAGTTTAGAGGGACTGAAGGGGAAAAGTGCGAAGCTCTTGCAAAATGAGAAATCAAGGCTTTGCATGCAGGAGGAGGTATTGTGGTGCAGCAGACTGAGTCACCTCTTGGAACACCCTCATCTCAGGTTGGAGGGCCAGTTCAAGTTCTAGCTACTCCATTTCTGATCTAACTTCCTGCTTATACATCCTGGGAGGCAGTGGATGATGGCTCAAAGGCTTGGGCCCCTGTTACCCATGTGGAAGACCTGGTTAGAGTTCAGGCTCCTGGCTTTGGCCAGGCCCAGCCCTGAGTGTCTAGGTCACTTGGGAAGTGGACTGAAGATCTCTCTCTTTTTCTGTCAATCTGCTTTTCAAGTAGATGTATATAAACAAATAGCCACCTAAAAAAATGTTCACAATTTTTTTTTTTTTTTTTCAAAAGGAACCAGCATTGTGGCACAGCAGGTTAAGCCACAACCTACAAAGCCAGCAATCCATGTTGGAATGCTGTCTTGAGTCCCTGCTGCTCTGCTTCCAGCTCCCTGCCAGTGTACCTGGGAAAGCAGCAGAGGATGGGCAAAGAACTTGGGCCCCTGTAACTCCCATGGGACTCTCAGTTTGAGTTACAGGCTCCTGGCTTCAGCCTGGTCCCACCCTGGGTGTTGAGGCCATATTGGGCCATTTTGGTCCAGTAGATGGAAGATCTCTTTCTTTCTCTGTCCCTATCTGTCATTCTGCCTTTCAAATAAATAACACAAATCTTTAAAAAAAAATTTTTTTAAACATATAGCATGCATCCTGAAAGGTGCATATGAAGTAGAAATCATCTGCTATAAAATATTTAAAATTCCCAAAAATTATGCTTATACTAAATCTAACAAAGTCTTCAGATCTAACTTCCATCCATAATAAACACATGGAATAGAATAATGTTAAGCTCCAAAGGCTGTAACAAATCCAGAAAACAAGACGTTATATAAACAAGTAACCTAGTTTCTTCATCAGATTAACATCACCAAAATAATGGAAATTGTTCTAAAGTTTAACAAAAGACCAGGGGTGGGGGGGGGGGGGAGGGCAGCACTGTAGCACAGCAAACTAAGCTGCAGCCTGTAAGGCCAACATCCTGTATTGGAGTGCCGGCTGAGTCCCACCTAGCTCTGCTTCTGATGTAGCTTCCTGACAATTTGTCTGGGAACGCAACAGAAGATGGCTCCAGTATTCCAGTGCTCAGGCTCCTGCCCATCACGTGGGAGACCCAGATGGAGCTCTGGGCTTCTGGATTCAATCTGGATTAGCCCCAACTATTGTAGCCGTTTTGAGTGAATCAGTGGATAGAAGCTCTCTTCTCTCTTTCCTTCTCTGTCACTTTGCCTTTCAAATAAACTAAACTTAAGAAAAAGACCAGGGCCTGCCATTCCACCTAGAGGTTAGGATGTCAGGTGAAATGTCAATACGCCATATCAGAGTGCCTGGGTTCAATGCTCACCTCTAGCTCCTGACTCCAGTTCCTGCTGGCATGGACCCTAGGAGGTAGCAGTGATTGCTGAAGGGAGTTGGATCCTTGTCACCTACATGGAAGACCTAGGTTGGGTTGGTGGCTTCTGGCATCAGACCCATGCAAGGGCTGCTATGGGCATGTGAGATGGGAGCTCCAAGTGTGTGTGAGTGTAAGTGTGTGTGTGTGTCTGTGTGTGTATGTGTGATCTGCCTCTGCCTCTCTGCTGCTCAAAGAAAAAAAGAAGATATGTGACAAAGCAAAGTCACTGCTTGGGAAGCCCGCATTCCACACAGAAGTACCTGGTTCAAGCCCTGGCTTCTCCACTTCCTATCCAGCATTCTGCTAATGCTCACCCTGGGAGGCAGCAGATGACAGCTCAAGTACTTGGGTGCCTCCCCCCCATGCAGAGTTCTGGGCTCCTGACTTAGGTGTGGACCAGCCACGGCAGGTATTTGGGGAAGGAACCAAAGGATGGAAGATCTCTATCTGTCTCTCTTCTTTCTCTCTCAGCCTTTCAAATAAAATGAAAATAATTAAATACATAAAGTTTTAAAAAGAAAAAATGAGAGCTATTTCAGTTACGTATGGGGACCTTGAGTTAGGATAGGAATAGCAGGATGAAGAAGGGACTACATTCCGGAGACGTCACAGTAACAGAAGGATTGTGGATGATGTTTACTCCTCCTCTGTGCTCCCACTGCACTCTGTACATGTTACACTGACAATACCTTCATTAACACGATACACCTTATTGTTTACATGTCTGTCTCCATTTAGTAAGCTTCTGAGGACAGAACATGAGGACAGAACATGAATTCAGTACCAGCACAGAGAAAATACTCAGTAAAAGCTGACTTATTTCTTACTTATTTTCAGTATTAAGGCATTGTGCAGACACTAACACAACTCATACACACACTCCCAACAGGTCCACAAGATCTTCTTACCTTGTAATAATGTTCCAAGAGAATCCTGACCACTCCCTCCACACTTTCTGCCTCAACAGGCTTCCTGGCAAACTGCAGGAGGTACTGCAAAGCATCTGCAGGGGAGGCAGCTTTACAGAGATCTATATGGAGTGCTGCAGATTTACTTGGTTTCGTCAGTCGGAGTTTCTTAGTCGCAATTTCCTCCTGTTGTTGCTGTAAGGGGATGCAGAGATAGAACATGAAAATCAAGTGAAAACAAAGAGCCTGCAAATTTAATTTTGCCTCCTTGATGGGAATAATTTTCCCTTATAACAAATCATCCACTTAGCTAGCAGAATTAACCTTAGGAAAAATTAGTAATGTAGACTGGAAAAAAAGCACTCCATTGAAGACAAGGCCATAAATCACAATTCTGTCTTTCCCTAGCTCCTACAAGTTTAGTCACTGAATTTCTCCAAGTCTCAGCTTCTTTCTCTGAGGATTGTTGCAGTTTTGGGGTTAAAGGGTCACATTAATGATCTACTTAACTCTTTATTAGAAAATAAATGCCAACACCAGCACCACGAGGTAGCAGGTTAAACAAGCCACCTCCTGTGATGCTGGGATCCCATGTGAGTGCCAGTTTGAGTCCTGGTTGCTCCAATTCTGATCCAGCTCTTGGCTAATGTGCTTTGGAAAGCAACAGAAGATGATCCAAGTGCTTGGGTCCTGAACACCCATGGGGGAGACCCAAAGGAAGCTCTTGGTTCCTGGTTTCAGCTTAAGCTAGTTCCAGCCATTGTGGCCATCTGGGAAGTGAACCAGTGGATGAAACATCTCTCACTTCTCTCTCTTCCTCTCTCTGACTTTCAAATAAATAAAATAAAATAAATCTTAAAAAAAATAACAATTCTAGAAATATATTGAGATGGCCAAGGCATCCATGAGTTTCATCTAGGTTTATCAGAAAATTAAAACTGATGGAGACTGTAATTTACACTGAAGAAAAAAATTTTACCCTCATTCCAGTTAACTATCTTTACCTCAACTACTTTGCCTTTATCAGAAATATGGTTGGGGCAGCACTGTGGCACAGATTAATCCTCTGCCTGCAGTGCGCTGGTTCTAGTCCCTGCTGCTCCTCTTTCAATTCAGCTCTTTGCTATGGCCTGGGAAAGCAATAGAAGATGGCCCAAGTGCTTGGGCCCCTGCACCAGAAGAAGCTGCTGGCTCCTGGCTTTGGATCAGCCCAGCACCGACCATTGTGGCCATTTGCAGAGTGAACCAGCAGATCTCCCTCTCACTGCCTGTAACTCTACCTCTCAAATAAAAATCTTAAAAAAAAGAAAGAAAAGAAAATAATAAGTGTGGTCACTGTGGGACCGGTGATGTGGTATAGTAGAATAAGCCTATGCCTGTGGTGCCTGCATCCCCTTTGGGTGCTGGTTCAAGTCTCAGCTGCTCTACTTCCGATCCAGTTCCAATCCAGCTCTCTGCTATAGCATGGGAAAGCAGTGGGAGAATGGCCCCAGTCTTTGGGCCCCTGCACCCATGTGGGAGACCCAGAAGAAGCTCCTGGCTCTTGGCTTCAGATCAGCCCAGCTCTGGCCATATGCTGCCATTTGGGGAATGAATAAGCAGACAGAAGACCTTTCCCTCTGTCTTTCCCTCTGACTGTAACTCTATCTCTTAAATAAATAAATAAAATCTTGGCCGGCGCCGTGGCTCCCTAGGCTAATCCTCCGCCTTGCGGCGCCAGCACACTGGGTTCTAGTCCCGGTTGGGGCGCCGGATTCTGTCCCGGTTGCCCCTCTTCGAGGCCAGCTCTCTGCTGTGGCCAGGGAGTGCAGTGGAGGATGGCCCAAGTCCTTGGGTCCTGCACCCCATGGGAGACCAGGAGAAGCACCTGGCTCCTGGCTTCGGATCAGCGCGGTGCACTGGTCACAGCGCGCCAACCGTGGCGGCCATTGGAGGGTGAACCAACGGCAAAGGAAGACCTTTCTCTCTGTCTCTCTCACCGTCCACTCTGCCTGTCAATAAATAAATAAATAAAATCTTAAAAAAAAAAAAAAAAGATCAACTTCCTGCCGGATGGTCTACACCTTGCCAGTCTACAAGCCTAAAGCCCTAAGAATGCTGCTGATCCTCCCGCACGAGTTGGGGGGCCTGTTAGTAATGCAAAATCCTGCCTCACGCCCCGAAACAATTTTTTTTAAGATTTATTTATTTATTTGAAAGTAAGTGTTACAGAGAAGAGAGGCAAAGAGAGAGGTCTTCCATCTGCTGGTTCACTCTCCAGTTGGCCGCAACGGCTGCAGCTGCGCCGATCCGAAGCCAGAAGCCAGGCGCTCAAGGAGTTGGGCCATCCTCCACTGCTTTCCCAGGCCACAGCAGAGAGCTGGACGGGAAGAGGAGCAGCCGGGTCTCGAACCAGCACCCATATGGAATGCCGGCGCTTCAGGCCAGGGCGTTAACCTGCGGCCCCACTGCGCAGACCCCTCAAATGATTGACTTAATAGCATGCATAGTCTAACAAAATCCTAGGGTGACTGGAGAAGTAGGACACAAGGATGCCTCGGCACCAGCCTCTACTTTAGCGATATCCGTGTGGAGACCCATGGAGCGTCACTGAACTCCAAAGGGAGGAAGGCACTGCCCTCCTTCCCAGGTAGCAGCTCCCTCCCAGTGAAGACGACGCCTGTGACCCTCGCCTGCTCTTACCCGGCCGTGAGGAACTCTACAGACCCCTCTTCCAGCCCCTTAGAGCTTTGCTTGCAGCCCAACTTTTCCCTGGGCGCCTCTGTGGAACAGGAGTTGGGAGCGGCTTTGCACCGTCCGTTAGCCGCAATGTCCACCGAGGATGCTCATGTAACCCCATCTAGCTAGGCTGTGTGGGAACGAAATAACAGGAGAGTTCTGTAAACTGTAAAGCATGATTTGTTTCTTCTAAGAAACATGTCAGGTTACACATGTGAATAACAACAGCGACTGCAAACTAACACGCCCACCAGCGTGCAGCCCCAGCCTATCAAGTCGTCGGCACTCCACACACTCCTGGCGCCTGTTCGGGCAGACTGCCTGAGGCCCGGAGGGCTCCCCCACGCTCGACGGCTCCCGGGACCCTTCCTGCCAGGGCTTACCTGAACAACTTTAGTGAACTCCTCATACACCCGCTTTTTAAGGTGCGCCGCCATGCTGCCCGCGGACCCTTTCAGCTTCCGTACTCAGCGACGGACGCGGGGCTGGAGGAACCCGGAAACCCTTCTGGACGAGAGGAACCCGCCGCGATCCCACAAGGCAGCGGGATCTGAGGAAAGAGAGGCCGCTTCCTGCTGCTCCACAGCTGTAGCGCCAGACTGGGCCACTGATGACGCCTGCGCCGGAAGAACGAAAACACCGGGAGCGTAGCGCGCCGGGGGCGGGGCCTCAGGCGGAAGGGGCGGGGCTGAAAGGAGGCCGAGCCAATGAGCCCTTTCGGAGGCGCGCTGGTGGTCTCAGAGTGACGGAGAGACTGGCGCAGAGCAAAGCGGAGGAAGAAGATACAGGTTAAAGGAACGGGGCGGGGCGACCGGGGCTGGAAACAGAATTTGGAGCTCACGAAATAAGGGAAAGAGGCTAAGCCGGCAGTCCTGTCGTCCGTTGCTGTTCCCAGTGTTTGCTACTTCTGAGCCTTGCCTTTGTTCAAGCTTGCAACATTCCTCCCCTGCCCTGTGGTGCCTGATTTCAGAGGTGTTAATTGTGCATCTTGGGGTTGGCACTGTGGTGTGGCAGGTAAAGCTGCCACCTGCAGTGCCAGCATCCCATATGGGTGCCAGTTCAAGACCTGGCTGCTCCACTTCCTATCCAGCGCTCTGCTGTGGCATGGGGAAGCAGTAGAAGATGGCCCAAGTCCTTGGGCTCTTGAATTTATGTGGGAGACCCGGGAGAAGCTCCTGGCTCCTGGCTTCAGATCGTTGCAGCTCTGGCCATTGCGGCCAATTGGGGAGTGAACCATCAGATGGAAGACCTCTCTCTCTCTCTCCCTCTCTCTCTCTCTCCTTCTCTCTCTGTGCAACTCTAACTTTCAAATAAATCTTTTAAAAAAGTGTGCATCTTAACAACTGATAAAAGTATCATAATTATTGTTATTAAAAACATGGCTTTATGAAGGAATTTGTTGCAATTTAAAAAAAAAAAGTAATTCAGGCCGGCACCGCAGCTCACTAGGCTAATCCTCAGCCTAGTGGCGCCGGCACACCGGGTTCTAGTCCTGGTCGGGGCACCGGATTCTGTCCTGGTTGCCCCTCTTCCAGGCCAGCTCTCTGCTGTGGCCAGGGAGTGCAGTGGAGGATGGCCCAAGTGCTTGGGCCCTGCACTCGCATGGGAGACCAGGAGAAGCACCTGGCTCCTGGCTGCGGATCAGCACGGTGCGCCGGCTGCAGCGCACCGGCCAC
This sequence comes from Lepus europaeus, assembly GCF_033115175.1. Taxonomy (NCBI): domain Eukaryota; kingdom Metazoa; phylum Chordata; class Mammalia; order Lagomorpha; family Leporidae; genus Lepus; species Lepus europaeus. The sequence goes on from NC_084833.1 coordinate 67,270,150, forward strand.
GGTGGCCATTGGAGGGTGAACCAACGGCAAAGGAAGACCTTTCTCTCTCTCTCTCTCTCTCTCTCTCTCTCTCTCTGTGCCCACTCTGCCTGTCAAAAAAAAAAGAAAAGAAATTCAGTTCATAAAGTGTATACTGGGAATAGGAAAAAGCAATAAAAGTTGAGAGGTTGGGGCCATATTAGTATGTGAATAAGAACAAACGCTTTAATGTTGAATTTAAAAACTGTCTTTGGGAGAAAGCTAAAGAAAAAAAAAAAACCAGTCTTTGGGGCAGGTATTATGGCACAGCAAATTAGACTGTCACTTGGAATGCCTGCATCCTGTATCGGAGTGTCTGAGTTCAAGTTCCACCTCAGCTTCTGATCCGTTTCCTGCTAATGCACACCCTGGGAGGCTGCAGATGACAGCTCACGTATGGAAGCCCTGCTACCCTCCACAGGACCTAGACTGAGTTTCTGGCTCCTGGCTTTGTCCTGGCCCAGCCCCCGATGCTGCAGGCATTTGGGGAGTGAATCAGTGGGTGGAAGATTCTCTCTCTCTCTCTCTCTCTCTCTCTCTTGCTCTACCTTTAAAAAAAAAAAAAAGGAAAGAAAACTGTTTCTGCGGAATTTATACCACTCTCACTTGACCTTCATTGCAAATGAGAAAACAATGAGTTGCCCTAGTGACTCCCATGACCTTCAGTCTTGCCTGTCCTTGTTTTGTACTTGTAGCCCAATATCCCTCAGAATGTGTGGTGCATCACCCAGGCTGGTATAATAACCCCTTCTTCCCCTGGTAGTTCAGCTAAGAGAGCTTCAGTGGTAATCTTATTACATGTTCCATTATAATGAACAATGACTGTTCTGTGTGGAACTCTTCCTCCCTTGGAAACTAAGCACTCCAAACCTGTACCCAAGAATTCATTCATGAGTTATTAAGTGTAAAAGCATAAAGAACTGCTCCTACCTCCACCCCTCAATTCCCAGACTCATGTAAGCTGTGAAAGAAACCATAGTATATTTCAGATGTTCACATATCACAAACCTGTCAGACAGAATCCCAGTCTCACAATATGTTGTCTGTCAGCTAGCACCATAAATGAGTATGCAAAAAGGGTTATTTAAACTGCTTTACCGGGGCTGGTGCTGTAGCATAGTAGGTTAAAGCCTCTGCCTGCAGTGCCAGCATCCCATATGGGCGCCAGTTTGTGTCCCAGTTGCTCCACTTCCAATCCAGCTCTCTGCTTATGGCCTGGAAAAGCAGCGGAAGATGGCCTAAGTGCCTGGGGCCTATACCCTTGTGGGAGACCCAGAAGAAGCTCCTACCTTCGGGCCAGCCCAGCTCCAGCTGTTGTGGCCATTTGGGGAGTGAACCAGCAGATGAAAGACCTCTCTGTCTCTCCCTCCCTGTAATTCTGCCTCTCAAATAAATAAATAAATCTTAAAATAAATTGTTTGATCATAGCAACTACATCTGAGTACTGGGCTTCTTGGAAAGACCCAACAATTGTCTTCACTACTTTTTTTTTTTTTTTTTTTTGACAGGCAGAGTTAAACAGTGAGAGAGAGAGACAGAGAGAAAGGTCTTCCTTCCGTTGGTCTTCCTCCTGGTCTCCCATGCAGGTGCAGGGGCCCAAGGACTTGGGCCATCCTCCACTGCTTCCCAGGCCACAGCAGAGAGCTGGACTGGAAGAGGAGCAACTGGGACAGAATCCGGTGCCCCAACCGAGACTAGAACCCCAGGGTGCCAGCGCCTCAGGCGAAGGATTAGCCTATTGAGCCGCGGCGCCACTTCACTACAATTCTTTCATGAGGAAGCAGCATTCTTCATCAGAAGCAATGTGTGGAATAGCATGATAATAAATGAGGCATCCATGAATAGATAATAGGGTATCCATTGCAGGCAGGTAAGCCAAACCTGAATCTATAATATGTATCTATTCCAATGATGATAAACTACTGCTCACTTATTCCATGATGAAAAGCACCCAATGTGTGGTGGAAGGATCATCAAAATGGTCGCCATTCTCCTTCTTTGTGTATGTAGATGCTTTGGAATGTGACTTGAATGCTTCCAATATCAAGCAGAATATATATCCCCACACTTTAAATTTTGGCTGGCCTGTGACCAGCCAGTAGCTTGTGGAAAAAGTGACAGTGTGCCAGGTTGAACCTAAACCTCAAGGTCCATCTACATGCCAGTTTCCCAGGTCTTTGGCTTCATTTTGGAATGCTATCATTGCCATGAGAACAAGTCTAATTTAGATGGCTAGATGGGCAACCACATAGGATTCAAACAGGTTAACTTAGCTGGGCTGAGACTAGCTCCCCAAACACATATTTTTTTTTAAAGAATTTTATTGTTTATTTATTTGAAAGGCAGTTACAGGCCGGCGCTGTGGCTCAATAGGCTAATCCTCCGCCTTGCGGCGCCAGCACACCGGGTTCTAGTCCCGGTCGGGACACCGATCCTGTCCCGGTTGCCCCTCTTCGAGGCCAGCTCTCTGCTGTGGCCAGGGAGTGCAGTGGAGGATGGCCCAAGTGCTTGGGCCCTGCACCCCATGGGAGACCAGGAGAAGCACCTGGCTCCTGCCATCGGATCAGCGCGGTGCGCCAGCCGCAGCACACCTACTGCAGCGGCCATTGGAGGGTGAACCAACGGCAAAAAGGAAGACCTTTCTCTCTGTCTCCCTCTACTGTCCACTCTGCCTGTCAAAAAAAAAAAAGAAAGAAAGAAAGAAAAGAAAGGCAGTTACAGAGAAGAAGAGGCAGAGAGACAGAGAGAGGTCTTCCATCCGCTGGCTCACTCGCCAAATAGCCACAACGGACAGAGCTGGGCCAATTGAAGCAAGGAGACTGGAGCTTCTTCCAGGTCTCTCACATGGGTGCAGGGGCCCAAAGACCTGAACTATCTTCTACTGCTTTCCCAGGCCATAGCAGAGAGATGGATCAGAAAGAGGAGCAGCAGGACTTGAACCAGAGCCCATATGGGATGCCGTCACTGCAGGTGGCGGCTTTACCTGCTATGCCACAGCGCTGCCCCCCAAAACACATCTATCCACTAACTGACTACAATGAGCCCGCTGAGACAGAACCACCCAATATGTAGGCTTCTGAGAAATAATGAATGGCTGTGATCCTAAGGCATTTAGTTGGGGGTGGGAGGGCTGTCCTTTGGCCAGGTAGTCCCTAAACTGCTAAGTCAACTTGTCACACTTCTCTAAATTCATGTAGTAACGAGATCACAAGCCCCCAGCAAACAAGGCAGCTTATTATTCACAGCATAGCAAGCGGCATGACGTCATGTTTGAATGAGTCCTCCTTGCTGCTCAATGGCCATGGCAGCAATGAATGTGAATGCCATGCACTCGACAGATTTCTAACAGTTGAAGAAGATGCAGCTTAGGAATTTCCTGGTCCTAAAGCAGAACTGTCTGTAAACCTGCCCTCCGGAGATAGACTTTATTACTGGGGAGGAAACAAATCTGCCCTCCAACCCATAGAAAAGTCTCCAGGACTAGCTTTGTCATCCTGGAATGTAAATAAATCTGCTGTCTGCTCCTAAGCAGCTTCATGAATATCCTCAAACAAAGCTGTCAAAGTCATTTGCTCAGAAATGCCAGAATTTATCCTAGCGGTTTGTTACAGAGCAGTGTAGGTAACTGACGCGTAGAGAAATGCCTGGGTCCCTCTGGGGCTCACACCACATCAGGGGCTCAGTATTATGTCTCTGCCATCAGCAAGTTGAACATTCATCAGTGGCCAGATGAGCTTTGGTGAGCAGAAGTCTGTATTGTGGAGCCCATCTGTAGCCTCCATTCCTGCCGTTATAGCCACTTCATTCTTGACTCCGTTGAGCAAGCACTGAGGAGCAGGGGGAAGACTAATGGATAGCCACAAATTAAACCATTTAATTTTTGAAACTTCTAGAATGGATGCCCTCTGGTGGGCATTCATGAGAAACACAAATATTTTTCCCCAGACCAATTCTCCAGGCTTTCCTGGCACCAATGGTCCTCTCTTGGACTTGCCAAGGTGCTGAAAAACTAGCAAGGGGTCTGGGTATGCAGAAGGGATCAGCCTTGCAGAACACCAAACATAGCAGGAAGGGGCAGGAATGGACTCTGAATCCCAGAGGAGGATGAGAAAAGTTAAGTAGAAAGAAAAGAATAAAAGAAGCCGGCGCTGTGGCTTAACAGGCTAATCCTCTGCCTTGTGTCACTGGCACACCAGGTTCTAGTCCCGGTTGGGGCACCGGATTCTATCCCGGTTGCCCCTCTTCCAGGCCAGCTCTCTGCTATGGCCTGGGAAGGCAGTGGAGGATGGCCCAAGTCCTTGGGCCCTGCATCCGCATGGGAGACCAGGAGAAGCACCTGGCTCCTGGCTTCAGATCAGCACAATGCGCCAGCCGCAGCAGCCATTGGAGGGTGAACCAACGGCAAAAAGGAAGACTTTTCTGTCTCTCTCTCTCACTATCCACTCTGCCTGTCAAAAAAATAAATAAATAAAATAAAATAAAAATATGTACTCCCAAATTACACACCTGAAAACCCGGTGCAGTGCTATGAAGACAATCTACAGAAGTTTCAGTGTTTCATTAGGTTTTCCCTTTGGATTATAATGACCGTTATGTTTAACCTACCATTTTAAATTTTCTTCCATGTAATTTTTTAGTCTCTAGCAGATCTGAGAAGTCCCATATACTTACATCCAAACAAAACAGAGAGTAGTTTGAACATTAGTAATATAGTTACTATTTTGCCTTTTCTGTTAGGAAAAAAGAGAGAAGATGTTACTAATGAGCAGGCAAACAACAGTATGCACTAAATTCATCTATTTCTACCATATCTTTTGGGATATTTCTTTTTTGTTTCATAGCGCCATGATTTTAATCAACTTAAATCTTTTTTTGGAGTAAAAGTTTAATGAAATTATGTTCAACTAAATAAACATTCTCCTCCTCAATAATTTTAAGCCACTCATAAATTTAATTTCAACTGCTGCATAGCATTGCATTTTACAGCTAAAAACAGCAAAGTATTTCCAATTGTTTTGCTCTTGGGGCCAGCATTGTGGCATAGTGGGTATAGCTGCCACCTGTGATGTTGTATCACATATGGGTGCAGGTTTGTGTCCCAGCTGCTCCACTTCTGATCCAGCTCCCTGCTAATAGCCTGGGAAAGCAGCAAAGGATTGCCCAAGTGCTTTGGCCCCTTCCACTCACAGGGGAGACCCAGATGAACCTCTTGGCTTCGGTCTGGCCTAGTGCGGGTGCCACTGCAACCATCTGGGGAGTGAGTCAGTACATGGAAGATCCCTCTGTCTCTCCTAACTTTTTTTTAAGATTTATTTATTTGAAAGGCAGAGTTATAGAGAATCAGGCAGAGAGAGGTCTTCCATCCACTGGTTCACTCCCCAAATGGCCACAAGGGCCAGAGGTGGCCTCATCCAAAGCCAAGAAGTCAGGAGGATCTTCTAGGTCTCCCATGTGGGTGCAAAGGCCCAAACACTTTGGCCATCCTCTGCTGCTTTTCCAGCCATAGCAGAGAGCTGAATCAGATGTGGAACAGCCAGGACTCAAACCTGTACCCCTATGGGATGTCTCCACTGCAGATGGCGGCTTTGCCCACTATGCCACAGTGCCAGCCCCTCTCTCAAATCCTTTCAAAATGAATAAGTAAATCTTTTTTTAAAAATTGTTTCGCTATTATAAGTAAAAATAGTATGTCACTGGAGTGAGCATTTAGCATGATGATAAAGACATCACTTGGATACCTACACCAGGCACTAGAGATCATCTGCTGGCAAGTTCTTGTCTCCACACAACAAAGAACTCAGACATGAGACACAGAGTGGTAAGCAAGCAAAGTTTAATGATGAGATATACACCTGATGGACCAGGTGGGCATCACAGTAAAGAACTGAGCACCCAGTCCATTTTGGACTGGAGTTTTTATGGACATCAGTATGGGTTCCCCATTCCTCTTCCCCGCCTTCTGTCTTCTGGGCAATTGTGTATGAGGAAGGGGGGTCTTCTGGATGTGGAGTTCCTGGAAATGCTTTCAGGATCTTTTATCAGTGCAGTGTTACTGGACCTAACAACCCCCTTGGTGTAGGATGGGGGATTCCCCTAGTTACTCCAAGGAAAGGGCTGAACCCCTTCTAACAGGGTCATAGAACAAGAGCAATGACTTTAGGTGTACTTGCTGGTCTGCTTTCTGGGTTTGTTTCCTTGTTCCATTGCACAAAAATTCACTTTATTTAAAAATTTGCACTTTCTTCAGTCCCTCTTTATAGGTTAATATCTATCTAGCTACCTGGGGCCACTTTTGCAGCACAGTGTTAAACTGCAGGTTAAATTGCTATCTGCAAATCTGGCATCCCATATGGGCACTATTCTACTTCCAATCTAACTTTCTTCCAATGTGCCTGGGAAAGAAGCAGAAAATGGACCAAGTCCTTGGGCTCCTGCAGCCACGTGGAACACCCAGGTGTCCTGGAACACCAGGAGCTCTGGGCTCCTGGCTTCAGCTTGCAACAGCACTGGCCATTGCGACCATTGGAGTAGTAAACCAGTGGATGAAAGATCTCTCTCACTTTCACTCTTGCTCTGCCTCTCACTCCCTGTAACTCTGCCTTTCAAATAAATAAATAAATCTTTAAAAAATATACATCTAGCTAGCTAGCTAGCTAATACCCATATCAGAGTACCTGGGTTCTAGTCCTACTTCTGCCTTGGATTCCAACTTACTGATAACATACACCCTGGAAGGCAGCAAAAGCTAGAGGAAGTTTTAAAGTACTTGCATATACAGGATATGCATTTAGCCTAGCGGGTTAAGATGTCCAAGTCCCACAGTGGAATGCCTGGGTTCAAATTCCAGCTGCTGCTCGGGACTCCAGCTTCCTGCTAATACAGGCCTGTGTGGCAGTAGTGATGGCTCACATAGTTAGGGCCCTGCCATCCACACAGGAGACCTGAGCTGAGTTCCTGGATTATAATTTTGGCCTAGCCCAGCCCCAGTCATTGCAGGCATTTGGGGAGTGAACCAGCAGATGGGAGTGCTCTGTCTCTTGAATCAATTTTTAAATTAAAAAGTCCCAAACCTGGAATCATTGTTGCAGGTCATAAGCATTAGAAATTACTGCTCAGCTTTTTGAAGACACCACAAAGTACACTCAGGCTCTAAGCCCAAGAAACACTTTTGAATCTTGGTTAAAATATGTCATAGAGATGTTGCAAGAGGTGAAGAAGTTGGGGATGTCTTTGGGGCACAATGAGTTAAGCCACCACCTGCAATGCTGACATCCTACATGGGCTGCTCCACTTCCAATTCAACTCCCTGGTAACATGCCTGGGAAAGCAGCAGAGGATGGCCCAAGTGCGTGTGCCCCTGCACCCATGTGGGAGCCCCAGAAGAAGCTCCTGGCTTCAGCCTGTCCCAGACCTTGCTGTTGCAAATCATCTGGGGAGTAAACCAGTAGATAGAAGATGTCTCTTCTCTCTGTAACTCTGCTTTTGAAATAAATAAAATTTTTTTAATATTTATTTTATTTATTTGAAAGAGATTTAGAGAGAGAGGTAGAGACAGAGAGAGGTCTTCCATCTGTTGGTTCACTCTCCAAATGGCCACAACGGCTGGAGCTGCGATGATCTGAAGCCAAGAGCCAGGAGCCACTTCCAGGTCTCCCACGTGGGTGCAGGGGTACACACACTTGGGCCATCTTCTGAGGCTTTCCCAGGCACATGAGCAGGGAGCTGGACTGGAAGTAGAGCAGCTGGGACTCAAACTAGCACCCATATGGGATGCCAGCACTGCAGGCCAGGGCTTTCACCTGCTGTACTACAGCACACACACACACACACACCAATAAATATTAAAAGAGAGAGAGAGAGAAATGTGAAAATATCATAAAGGGAAAAGTTCCAGAAGTTTTTTTGATGTTGTTCAAATTTTATTTATTGGGGCTGGTGTTATGGCATAGCGAGTAAACTGGAGTAAACCTCCAGTGCCAGCATCCCATATGGGTGCCAGTCTGAGCCCCAGATGCTCCATTTCCAATCCAGCTCTCTGCTATGGCCTGGGAAATCAGTGGAAGATGGCCCAAGTCCTTGGGCCCCTGCACCCACATGGGAGACCAGGAAGAATCTGGCTCCTGGCTTTAGATGGCCTCAGCTCCAGCCATTGGGGCCATTTAGGGAGTGAACCAGTGCATGGAAGACCTTTCTCTCTGTCTCTCCTATCTCTGTAACTCTACCTCTCAAATAAATAATACATAAAATCTTTTTTTAAAGATTTACTGTTCAGAAACAATAGTTTCTGAAGTGACTGATAAAGACTATGGTTATGCCATTGGGGCAAAGCCAGAATCCTTCGGCTACATATGGCCTTGTCTTAGTGGAAGGTTATTCTTGCATCTATCACCACAAGAAGAGATACCTCAAAGGAAAACTGAAGTGTGGGAAAATTGGTAGGCACACAATACGGTTGCCAAATCATGCATTTACATAGGGGCTTCTGAATTTGGGTACTGTTAAGTCCTGTGTCCCAGGGCCGGCGCTGTGGTGTAGTGGGAAAGATGATGCCTGCAGTGCCAACATCCAATATGCCTGCCAGTTCAAGTCCAGCTGCTCCACTTCGGATCCAGCTCTCTGCTATGGCCTGGGAAAGCCCAGGTCCTTGGGCCCCTGCACCCATGTGGCAGACCCATAAGAAGCTCCTGGCTCCTGGCTTCGGACTGGCCCAGCTCCAGCCATTGTGGCATTTGGGGAGTGAACCAGCAGATGGAAGACCTTTCTCTCTGCCTCTCCCTCTCTCTGACTGTAACTCTGTATCTCAAATAAATAAAGAAACAAAATATTGAAAAAAACAAAACAAAAAATTTGAGAAGAAAGCTATAAGCCAACCACGCAAGCTGTTCAATGTTTGTTTTTGAAATTAAAGGAATGGCCGGGGCCGTGGCTTAACAGGCTAATCCTCCGCCTTGTGGCGCCGGCACACCAGGTTCTGGGCACTGGATTCTAACCCGGTTGCCCCTCTTCCAGGCCAGCTCTCTGCTATGGCCTGGGAAGGCAGTGGAGGATGGCCCAAGTCCTTGGGCCCTGCACCCGCATGGGAGACCAGGAGAAGCACCTGGCTCCTGGCTTCGGATCAGCACGATGCATCAGCCGCAGCGGCCATTGGAGGGTGAACCAATGGCAAAAAGGAAGACCTTTCTCTCTGTCTCTCTCTCACTCACTATCTACTCTGCCTGTCCAAAAAAAAAGAAATTAAAGGAAAATGCAACTTTTAATTCTATAAGCCCCACCGCAGCCTGTAGCAAAACAGTCTGAGCCCCAGGAATCACCACCACGTGAAGGTGAATTTAAAGGAGCAAGCACAGGCTGGGGCAAAGCGGGAAGAGGAAGTGGAGAAGAGTGAATTCGTGTAGGGGCCCGAGAAGGTTACTCTGTACCCCTGGTTCTGAAGGTCCATCTTCACACAGTCCATGAGGTCACGCACATCCGTTTCTAGCATCCCAGGCGTGTGCATGACAATCGTGTCCTCCTCAGTACGCGGGCGCTCCGGACACTTCGCTGAATGCTGTTCAGACGGCATCACACACACCATGACCCTCGAATGACGCTGCGCCACAGCCCTTGCGCGGGCCAGGCGAACCAGGAGCTCCAGGTTCTCGCTGTAGCCGGGCACTTGCAGCAGAAATTGCCTCCGAGCCACCTGCTCACCAAAGATCTGTGGTGTGTCTTCCAGGAGCTTGACCAAAGGCTTGATTCCATAGAACTGAGCCTCCCGGTACACCTCGGGGAGGTGCTGCGTGGGCAGCTGCCCGCTGCGCAGGTACTCGAGGATAGCTCCGAAATAGGTGCCAGGACGATCAATGAAGAAGCAGCCCTTCGCATCCCTGCAGGCGAGGTTGGCGCCGGAGAACATCTCTGCCAGCTTCGAGTCTGGGAATTTTCGTAGGGTGTCCAGAGTGGTGGTGTAAAACTGACCCCCGACGTTCAGCTCCACAACTTTAATTATCTGGGGGCACAAGAGGCAGAATGAAGCAACAGCGCCACCTCCAGGGAGCGCCTGACTTCTTTTCATCCAAAGAACCCAGGCTGTAACTCAAGAGAACCTCAATGATTAGCTTCAACGCTTGGAAGGCCCATCTTACTCAGCAGGGTTGTATCTATGCTAACTCCAGAGAAGTGAGCATTTAAGGAGGGAAAGATTTCAGTTTGAAACAAGAATACCTGATACTTTTAAATCTCTCATTATGTCATAGAATGTTAGTAGTAGATATTGCTATAGAAGTCCCAACAATAACACTTCCAAAGTCTGTAGCCTTGGCAAGCCATTTTCCCAGCCTCAGGCATTTTCAACCTGTGATACTCACCTCTAACATACATTTAAAAGGAAGGGGGATGCCAGCGCCATGGCTCACTAGGCTAATCCTCCGCCTGCAGTGCCGGCACACCAGGTTCTAGTCCCAGTTAGGGCGCCGGATTCTGTCCCGGTTGCCCCTCTTCCAGGCCAGCTCTCTGCTGTAGCCAGGGAGTGCAGTGGAGGATGGCCCAAGTACTTGGGCCCTGTACCCCACAGGAGACCAGGAGAAGCACCTGGCTCCTGGCTTCGGATCAGCGTGGTGCACCAGCCGCAGCACGCCGGCCGTGGCGGCCATTGGAGGGTGAACCAACGGCAAAGGAAGACCTTTCTCTCTGTCTCTCTCTCTCTCTCACTATCCACTCTGTCAAAATTTTTTTTTTATTTATTTATTTTTTTTAAATTTTTTTTTTTTTTTATTTTTGACAGGCAGAGTGGACAGTGAGAGAGAGAGACAGAGAGAAAGGTCTTCCTTTTGCCGTTGGTTCACCCTCCAATGGCCGCCGCGGTAGCGCGCTGCGGCCGGCGCACCGCGCTGTTCCGATGGCAGGAGCCAGGTGCTTCTCCTGGTCTCCCGTGGGGTGCAGGGCCCAAGCACTTGGGCCATCCTCCACTGCACTCCCGGGCCACAGCAGAGAGCTGGCCTGGAAGCGGGGCAACCGGGACAGGATCGGTGCCCTGACCGGGACTAGAACCCGGTGTGCCGGCGCCGCAAGGCGGAGGATTAGCCTGTTGAGCCACGGCGCCGGCCACTCTGTCAAAATTTAAAAAAAAAATGAATACAGAAATAAAAGGAAGAGGAGACTGGAACAGTGGTTGTGATGCTTGCATCCCACGGGAGTGCCTGGCTCCACTTCCAATTACAGCTTCTTGCCAGTGCACACCCCAGGAGGCAGCAGATGACTCCTCAGGTACTTGAACCTCTGCCACCCATGTAGCAGGCCTAGGTGTAGTTCCAGGTTCCTGGCTTCAACCTGGCCCAGCTTCAGTCATGGCAGTCATTTGGGGAGTGAACCAGCAGATGGATGAGCCCTCTCTCTCTCTCTCTCCCTGTAACTCTTCTTTTTAAATAAATAAGATAGGGGCTGGTATTTTGGTGTAGCAGGTTAAGCTGTCACCTGTGACACTCGCATCCCATATGAGCGCCAATTTGAGTCTTGGCTAATCCACCTTCTTTCAAATAAAATTGAAAATAAAGGGGACGGCACTATGGTGTAGTGGGTAAAGCCACCACTTACAGTGCCAGCATCCCATATGGACGCCGGTTCAAGTCCTGGCTGCTCCTCTTCCGATCCAGCTTTCTGCTATGGCCTCGGAAAGCAGTAGAAGATGGCCCAAGTCCTTGAGCCCCTGCACCCACGTGGGAGACCTAGAAGAAGCTCCTGGCTCCTGGCTTTGGATCGGCTCAGCTCCGGCCGTTGCAGCCAATTGGGGAGTGAACCAGCAGATGGAAGACCTCTCTCTGTCTGCCTCTCCTTCTCTCTGTGTAACTCTTTCAAATAAATAAATAATCTTTAAAAAAATCAAAATTAAAAAAAATTGGGGAAAGGCATTTTAAAATTTCAGGAAAACTAAAGAAACTATACACATTATTCATTCAGGAAACATCTCTTGGGTATGGTGTGTCTACATGCTGTGATGGAAGTTGAGGGCAAAAATTCTATCTCATATGATCAGAAGTTCTGATTGGGTGCTGGCATTGTGGCATGCAGGCTAAGCCACTGCTTGAAACACTGGCATCCCAAATCAGAGCAGCAATTTGAGACCCAGTATTGCACTTCAGATCCAACTTCCTATTAATACACCTGGGAAAACAGCAGAAGATGGTCCAACAATTTGGGCCCCTGCCACCCATGTGTGAGACCAGGATGGAATTCCTGGCTCCTGGCTTCAGCCTGGCCCAGCCCTGGCTGTTGCAGCCATTTGGGTAATGAACCAGCAGATGGAGATCTCTAACTCTGTGTGTGTGTGTGTCCCTCTGTCACTCTAATAAATAAATAAACCTTAAAAAAAAAAAAAAAAAAAAAAAAAAAAAAAACTTCTGATTAGCAGCTGACATGCTGTTGGTTCATTAAAACCTGGAATTTGGGGTGGGTGTTTGGCGTACAGGTTAAGACACCAGTTGGCAATTCTGCAGGCCCTATTGGAGTTCCTGACTTTGAGTTCTGGCTCTGCTCTGTATTCTACCTTCCTGTTAATGCATACTCTGAGAGGCAACAGGTTATAGCTCCAGTAGTTGAGTACCTGCCACCCCTGTGGGAGGGCTAGACTGAGTTTCTAGCTCCCAGTTATAGCCTAGCCCTGCTGCAGCTATTGTGGGCTTTTGGGGACTGAACCACCCAACAGGAATACTCTCTCCTGCTCTGTTTGTGTCTCTGTCTCTCAAATAAATGAATGCATAAAAGTTTGTTTTCAATAGATTTTTTTTTATTTTTTTATTTTTGACAGGCAGAGTGGACAGTGAGAGAGAGATAGAGAGAAAGGTCTTCCTTTGCCGTTGGTTCACCCTCCAATGGCCGCAGGGGCCAGCGCACTGCAGCCGGCGCACCGCGCTGATCCGAAGCCAGGAGCCAGGTGCTTCTCCTGGTCTCCCATGGGGTGCAGGGCCCAAGGACTTGGGCCATCCTCCACTGCATTCCCGGGCCACAGCAGAGAGCTGGCCTGGAAGAGGAGCAACCGGGACAGAATCCGGTGCCCCGACTGGGACTAGAACCTGGTGTGCTGGCACCGCAAGGCGGAGGATTAGCCTATTTAGCCGCAGCGCTGGCCCTTTCAATGGATTTTTTAAGAATATGTCTACAAGATAGGAGTCCCTGGGGCTTAAATAATAAGAATGTCTTTGGTGGTGAAAAAGGCAATAACTCTAGCTTCAAAAACACTGAAAATGTCAGCTATTCAACAGGTTTTGTGCCAGACCCTGGGCTCCACACTACAGATACAAGTGAGACTGACATGGTGACAGCCAGGAGATGCCCTTGGCCAGGGGGAGGGGCTCACAGAAACAGACTGAGAGACAGCATTTGGGGAGCACTAAGTGCAGCCACAAAGACTCAGCACAAACACAGAAGACCATACAATGAGTGTGACACAGGAAGTGAACACTGGCTATCCTGATCATGTATTCACCTATTAAATAAGATACCTACATGTTTATTTGTCCTATTTTTTTTTTTTAAGATTTATTTACTTATTTGAAAGGCAGAGTTAGAGGAAGAGACAGGGAGAGAGGTTGAGAAGTCTTCCATCCGCTGGTTCACTCTCCAGATGGTCACAATGGCTGGAGCTGCACCAATCCGAAATCAGGAGCCAGGAGCTTCTTCCGGGTCTCCTACATGGGTACAAGGGCCCAAGGACTTGGGCCATCCTTTACTGCTTTCCCAGGCCATAGCAGAAAGCTGGATCAGAAGTGGAGCAGCCAGGACTTGAACTGGTGCCCATATGGGATGCCGTAACTTCAGGTGGCTTTACCCGCTACTCCACAGCACTGGCCCCCTTGCCTATTATCTTGCCTGGGATACAGTGCTGAACAACCAGCTCACAGTTCCTGCCCTCACAGGCCAGTAACTGTGCGCTAGTTGATTTTTTTTAATTTAAGATTTTTCTTCTTATTTTAAAAAAATATTTATTTATTTACTTGAAATGCAGAAACTAAAAAGTAAAGAAAAAATATAATGAAAATCAGTTACAAAGACAGAGAGATCTTCCATCTGCTGTTTCACTCCCTAAATGGCCACAACACAAGTCTTGGCCAACCTGAAGCCAGGAGCTGGAAACTCCATCCAGGTCTCTGAAGTGAGTGTAAGGGCCCAAGTACTTGAGCCATATTCCACTACTTTCCCAGGCCAATTAGCAGGGTGTGGAATCAGAAGTGGAACAACCAGAACTCAAACCAGCACCCATATGGGATGCTGGCACTGCAGGTGGCAGCTGAATCCACTACTCCACAATGCTGGCCCAAAAGATTTTTATTTATTTGAAAGGCAGAGTTACAGAGAGATAGACAGAAAGAGATCTTCCATCCACTGGTCCACTCCCAAATGGCCACAACAGTTGGGGCTGGGCCACATGGAAGCCAGCCGCCTGGAATTCCATCCGGGTGTCCCCACCTGGGTGGCAGGGGTTCATGTACTTGAGCCATCTTTTGCTGCCTTCCCAGGTACACCAGCAGGGAGCTGGATTGGAATCAGAGCAGCCAGGACTTGAATCAGCACTCTGACATGGTATGTTAGAGTTGTAGGAAGTGGCTTAAATCACTGCACCACAATCCATGTGCAGTGTTTTAAATACATTATCTGATTCAATCCTCACTCCTACAAAGAATGTAATACATCCCCATTTTATGGAGGACAAAAACGAAAGCTAAAGAAAGTGACATAGCATGCCCAGGATCCATCAGCTACTAAGTACGGTTGTCAGGACTTGAACTTGGCCCTTTGACTCCACAGTTTGAGCTCCTGGTCATTACATAATTACCTTCAACCTTCAAATACCTCCACTGTGGGCAGGCGTCTGGTGCAGCAGGCAAGATGCCACTTGGGATGCCGACATCTCATATAGGAATGCCTAGGTTTGAGCCCCATCTCCACTCTTGATTCCAGCTTTCTGCCAATATGCACCCTAAGTGGCAGCAGGTGATAGCTCACATGCTTAGGTCCCTGCCACCCACAAGGACAACTCAGATTGAAGTCAGACTCCTGCATCAGCCTGGCCCTGCCCCAGATGCTGTGGGCATCTGGGAAGTGAAACAGTTGATAGGAAATCTCTTCCTGTCTCTCTGCCTTTCAAATAAATAAGATCAATACATACTTCCACTCTTGTTTTCCTGAGTGACTCATTCAACAAAATGTACGAAGAACCTATTAATAGGCTCAGGCCTATTACACGCAAGTCTTGAGCTAAACAGGTGAATGGGACCCTGAATACATGGAGCTCACAGGGGAGACAGGGAGGCAAGCAGCTTGATTATGTGGGTGGTAAGAGGGAAGACTCAAAGGCAGGAGGCAGACAGCTCTTTTTGTGTGCTGAAGGCTCAGAAGTGTCCTGGGGGAGGGGGGTGATGGCTGCCACTGCAGAGGATGTGTAGAATTCAGGCTGCATCTCTGACCTGGAGATTCTGCCGCAAGTCAGCGAACAGCCAGGGATGGGACCAGGGTTCAGGACCATCCTCCAGTCTGTCTGAAGTGAGACCTCATTCTCAACTGGCCTATGAGCTCTAACCCCAAGATGAAAATACTGAAGGCACACAGGCAGGCACACTGCAGAGGACGGAGTTGCCATGGCAGCAGCTCCTCTCAGGGGACAGAGAGAAGGCTGAGGACAGGAGCTTGACAGCCGCCAAACAACACAGCTGAGAAAAGTAAGCCCAGGATCTACTTTCCCCGCTTTCTCCCATAAACCTCAAGGCCCCTCGGCAGGGCTGCTTGGTTAACCACGAGGGCACTTCTGTAAAGCAAGCAGTTAAATGGGAGGTTGCATGTTAACCCTTGAAGGAACCAATGTGTCCTCAATACTCCTGTGCCACGGACAGCTCACAGGCCCTGTTAAGGTCCCCATATGACACAGGTGAGGAAAGCACAGAGATAAGAATGACACAGCTCAGAAATGATGAGGAAGAGCTGGGGTCAAGTTCCCAATGGTCTGACTCTAATACAGCAATGTGCGCCCCACCGCAGCCCTCCCCAAACCCACTGCTGCCAGTAACTAGCTATGTGCCTAGGGCAGTTCACTTGTCTGCTTTGGGCTTAAGCTCAGTCATCTGTGAAACAGGGAGATGAAGAGAAGGCAAAATAGACCAAGAGAACTCTAAATCCCTCCAGCCCTGAAAGTGTAATGAATCCAATCACTTCAATGTCCTTTCTGAAGCTAATTTCCAGATGCTTCAAGAACTAGCTTCCTGGGAACCACACTGTGGCACAGTGGGTTAAAGCCATGGCTTGTAACGCTGGCATCCCATTTGGATACCAGTTTGAGTTCTGGCTGCTCCACTTCAGATCCAGCTCCCTGCTAGTGTGCCTGGGAAAGCAGAGGAGGATGGCCCAAAGGCCCCTGCACCCATCTGAGAGACCTGGAAGAAGCTCCTGGCTTCTGACTGGCCCAGCTCTACCCACTGCAGCCATCTGCGGAGTGAATCAGTGGATGGAAGATCTCTCCCTCTCTATAACTCTACTTTTCAAACAAATAAATAAATTTAAAAAAAAAAAAGAGAGGCCAGCGCTGTGGCATAGAGGGTAAAGCTGCCACCTGCAGTGCCAGCATCCCATATGGGCGCCGGTTCAAGTCCTGGCTGCTCCTCTTCTGATCCAGATCTCTGCTATGGCCTGGGAAAGCAATAGAAGATGGCCCAAGTCCTTGGGCCCCTATACCCTTGTGGGAGACCTGGAAGAAGCTCCTGGCTCCTGGCTTTGGATCAGCGTAGCTCTGGCTGTTGCAGCCAATTGGGGAGTGAACCAGCGATGGAAGATCTCTCTCTCTTTCTCTGTCTCTCCTCTCTTTGTGTAACTCTTTCAAATAAATAAACAAATCTTAAAAAAAAAAAAAAAAGAAAGAAAGAAAGTCATGGCTAGTGTAGTGGCGTAGTAGGTTAAGCATCCCATATGGGTGCTGGTTAGAGACCCAGCTGCTCCACTTCTGATACAGCTCTCTGATAATGGCCTGGAAAAGCAGCAAAAGATAGCCCAAGTGCTTGGGCTCTGCACCCACATGGAAGACCTGGAAGAAGCTCCTGGCTTCGGCCTGGCCGAGCCTTGGCCACTGCAGCTATTTGGGAAGTGAATCAACAGATGAAAGATCTTCTGCCCTGTAACTTTGCTTTTCAAATAAGTCTCTCTCTCTCTCTCTCTTTTTTTTTTTTTTAATATTTATTTATTTATTTGAAAGAGTTACAGAAAGGCAGAGGCAAAGAGAGAGATTAGTCTTCCATCTGCTGGTTCACTCCCCAGATAGCTGCAATGGCCAGAGCTGCACTGATCCGAAACCAGGAGCCAGGAGCTTCTTCCAGGTCTCCCATGTGGGTGCAGGGGTCCAAGGACTTGGGCCATCTTCTACTGCTTTCCCAGGCCATAGCAGAGAGCTGGATCGGAAGTAGAGCAGCCAGGACTGGACCCGGAGCCCATATGGGAGGCCAACACTACAGGCAACAGCTTTACCTGCTCTCCATTCTGAAACCACAGTACCTTTTCTGAATCTGATACCATCACTCCCTGCATTAAATGCCTAGAAAACTCTTCATTCCCTTCCAAAATTTACAAGACCTAGCAATTCAACCACCTGCTGCTCCCTCCACCTCCCTCATCAAAGCAGGCTGGGCCCCCTTGCAAATTAGACTGTTGTTTCCTCAAGGGAGGGACTGTTCTTGGCTCTCCATTATGTCACCGTTACCTATTACTGAGCTGAGCAGCACACTGCGGACTTGAATGGAGCACACGGTCCTCTGATAAAGGGCAACCTTGCCCTACCTGGCACTGAGCACTGGGTCCCGATATTACCTTTGCCTAGTAATTCATTCAGGCACTTACTGAGCACCTATCTAAGCACTCAGCAGGTGGCTCTGTCA
Source organism: Lepus europaeus (assembly GCF_033115175.1). Taxonomy (NCBI): domain Eukaryota; kingdom Metazoa; phylum Chordata; class Mammalia; order Lagomorpha; family Leporidae; genus Lepus; species Lepus europaeus. Next base: position 67,288,053 of record NC_084833.1, read on the forward strand.
GGGGCCACCATTGGGCATAGCGGGTTAATATGCTGCTTGCTATGCCAGTATCCTCTATCTTATCAGAGCTCAGGTGAGTCCTACTGCTTCCAGGCACGGGGATCTTTTGATCCAGCTTCTTGCTAGTGCACCTGGGAGAGCAATTGGGCCCCAGCACCTACGTGGGAGTTCCAGGTTCCTGGATCTGACCTGCTGGTTATGGCCATTTAGGGAGTGAACTAGCAAATGGAAGATCTCTCTCAACTCTGCCTTTCAAATAAATACATTTTTAAAAAGAAGATGGCTTTGTCACTCGCCAACAAAAATGCCATTACTGTTGCCCTAGTGGAAAGAGCCAAACGTTCCTTATAGCTGGGTCTGCTTTTCCTCCCAAGTCTTCAAGATGGCGGAACCAGGGGTCTGCGCTGTGGCCTGGTAGATTAAGCCTCCGCCTATGGCACAGGTATCCCATATGGACGCCAGCTAATGCTCCTGGGAAAGCAGTGGAAGATGGCCCAAGTGCCTGGAGCCCTGCACCCTTGTGGGAGACCCGGAAGAAACTCCTGGCTTCCATTGTCCCAACTCCTGACGTTGGGGCTATCAGGGGAGTGAACAAGTGGATGAAAGACTTCTCTGACTGTAACTCTGCCTCTCAAATAAACAATTTTTTTTTTTTGACAGGCAGAGTGGACAGTGAGAGAGAGACAGAGAGAAAGGTCTTCCTTTGCCGTTGGTTCACCCTCCAATGGCCGCTGCGGCCGGTGCACTGTGCTGATCCGAGGCCAGGAGCCAGGTGCTTCTCCTGGTTTCCCATGGGGTGCAGGGCCCAAGCACTTGGGCCATCCTCCACTGCCTTCCCGGGCCACAGCAGAGAGCTGGCCTGGAAGAGGGGCAACCGGGACAGAATCTGGCGCCCCGACGGGGACTAGAACCCGGGGTGCCGGCGCCGCAAGGCGGAGGATTAGCCTATTGAGCCGCGGCGCCGGCCAACAAATAAATCTTTAAAAAAATAAAAAAGCAAAGATGTAGCCAAAAGAGAATTAGAATTTTCTGCTCCTACAGCACACCCAGCCTTTGTCGACCCTCCCCCCTCGCCCAAGCCCAGGGAGGAGGTGAGCAGGAAGCCTCAGGATCCAACCCAGGGCAGGGCCAGCCTGAGGATGGAGGGGTTTGGGGCGCGGGGTGGGCGTGGATGATCCTCTGGCCAGGGCCGGCAGGAAGAGGTAGGTTCAAAGAAAAGCCATGAACTTCACCAAGCCTGAGGGCAGACGGCGGAGTGCCAGAGAGGCACTAAAATAAAGACAGTGTGACGAGAACGATGAATAAAGGCGGCCAAGCAAGAAAAAGTGCCAAGAGGAGAGGCCGCGCACAGCCGGAGCAGGATCCGGCACAGAGGCGCAAAAGCGCAGCGGCCAGAGCTGGGGCGGAGATGGCCAAGGAGAGACGACAGAGCCCCGCCAGAGCAGAGGGAACGCAGCGCGCCCAAAGCCAAAGGCAGCCCCGGGGAGACAGGGGCCAGCGGAAGACCCCGGAGCGCCGCAGAGGGAGACGCGGCGGCGCGGGACACGCGCGGCCCCCGCCCTCCCGCGCACTCACGTGCTGCCTGTCGGTCACGGGCGGGGGCGCCCGGGACGTGGACGCCGGGGACCCGGGCGCCGAGCGCAGGCTCGTCATCTCCGTCCCGCAGCTAGCCCGGCGCCGCTCAGCCTACCACCTGCGGCTAACGGGCTAGCGGAAGTGCCCCTGGCCCCGCCCCGGGGTGGGGAGGCTAAGCGCAGGAGGGTTTGCCCGGCCAGGTGAGATGCGGAGCCGACCTTGCCCTTTTCTGAGCTTCGGGCTCCCGTGCGGTCCCAGGGGTACCATCAAGACTGAACTAGGGAGGGGAAGGGGAATCAGCAACACCCCTCCTAGAGCTAGGAAAGTGAAGTTCCAGGAGGTAGGGTGGCCGGTATGGTTAGCCACCACAGGCCACCTGCTAGGAGTGCCAAGTACGACCAGTGACGCAAAAAGCTAGGTACCCCGCGCCAGGGCTCAATAGGCTAATCCTCCGCCTGTGGCACCGGCACCCTGGGTTCTAGTCCCAGTCGGGGCGCCGGATTCTGTCCCGGTTACTCCTCTTCCAGGCCAGCTCTCTGCTGTGGCCCGGGAAGGCAGTGGAGGATGGCCCAAGTGCTTGGGCCCTGCACCGGCATGGGAGACCAGGAGAAGCACCTGGCTCCTGGCTTCGGATCAGCGCCGTGAACCTACGGAAAAGGAAGACCTTTCTGTCTCTCTCTCACACTGTCCACTCTGCCTGTCAAAAAAAAAAAAAAAAAAAAAAAAAAAAAAAAAAGCTAGATACCCCTTTTGTGTGCTATTTTCCTTGTTAAAATAACCACCTCAGGGAGGCGGGCTTTGACCTAGCTGTGAAGAAGCGATTTGAGAAGCCTGCATCCCAAACCACAGGTCCTGGATTCCATGTTTGCCTGATTCCAGCTTCCTTCTGGTGCAGACCCTAGGGGCGGCAGGGGTGGCTCAAGTGGTTGGGTTCCTACCACCCAGTTGGGGGACCTGGATTGACTTCTGATAGGGGAGTGAACTAGCTGGTCTGAGTTCTCAGTCTATTATTCTCTGCCTCTCAATAATTTTTTTTTAAAGCCTCTCTTTGTAAAAAAGAAAGTACAGTAAGTCAGGGAGTTGGCATTTAGCTTAGCGGTTAAGAGATCAGCCTCCCACAGTGGAGCATTTGGGTTCAATTCTGGGCTCCAGCTCCTGACTCCAGCTAACTGCCAGTGCAGACCCTGGGAGGCAGTGCTGATGGCTCAAGTAAGCAGGTGTCTGCTGCCCACATGGGAAACCTAGCTTGTGTTCTGGCTTTCCCTCCGCCCCGGCCCAGCCCTGGTCATTGCACCCATTTGAGGAGTGAACCAGCAGATGTGAGCGCTCGCTCGCTCTCTCTCTCTCTCTGCCTCTTAAATAAACAAATATATATATATATATATATATATATATATCTCCCATAAACAGCAAGAGCACAACACTCCACTCCTTAAATGTGGGCTGTGACCAGTGACTTCTTTCTAGACTACAATATGTGAAACAAAGTCGGGGGGAGGTAGTATTGTAGTGGAGGAAATGACAAATACTACTTCTGCTAGGTGATCAAGGTCAACATCAACTGTTATAAATCATGATGCTAGTAGGGACCCTTGATATGATGTGGTAAAAATGATCTTCTTCCCAGAACCTGTAACCCCAGTCCTATCATGAGAAAATCATCAGAAAAATTCCCATACAGGGGCATTCTACAACTTACCAGTACTCCTCAGAACTATCATGGTCATCAGAAACAAAGAAAATCTGAGAAACTGTCATACCAGGAGCAGGCTAAGAAGACACAATGACTAAGTATAATGTAGTATCCTGAATGAGATTCTAGAACAGAAAATGGATATTGAACAACAATTTTAATGCTATGAGTAAACTATTGATTTTTAGTTAATGCATCATATTGGTTCATTGATAAATGTAACAAATGAACCATACTAAAGTAGAATACATCTCTCTCTGTCACCATCACTCTGCCTTTCAAATAACTAAATATTAAAATAAATTGTTTAGAACAGGAAACATTCAGTGTAATACATGGGTACCCTTCTCTCTCCTCAATATCTGTAAATCTAAAACTGTTCAAAAATAATCTTTTTTAGAAATGTATTTATTTATTTGAAAAGCAACATGACTCAGAGAGGAAGAGAGATCTTCCATCCACTGGTTCACTCCCCAAATGGCTACAACAGCTGGGAACTCTGCCCTGACCTCCCACATGAATGACAAGGGCCCAAAGGACTTGGGCCATCCTCTGCTGCCTTCCCAGGCAGTTAGCAGAAAGCTGGATCGGAAGCAGAGCAACCAGGACTCAAACCAGTACTTTGATATGGGATACCAGCACCACAATTCTGGTTCCTAAAAAATTAAGTCCTTTTGAAAAGGACTTAACTAGGAGCTGGCATTGTGACGCGGTGGGTTAAGCCACTGCCAGCAAAAGCTGGCATCCAGTGTGCTGGGAAAGCAGCAGAAGATGGCCCTGGTGCTTAGGCCCCTGCCACCCACATGAGAGACTTGGACAGCGTTCTAGGCTCCTGGCTTCAGCCTGGCCAGCCCTGGCCATTGTGGCTATTTCGGGAGTGAACCAGCATCATGAAGATAGTTTCTCTCTCTCTCTCAAACTCTGCCTTTCAAATAGATAAATCTTTAAAAACATAAAGATAAAGTTCTTTTAAAAATAATGACAATACAACGATTATGGAAAATGATATGGGGGTTCCTCAAAAAATCAAAAAAGAACTACCATGTGATCCAGCACTTGCATGTCTGGTTATATAACCAAAAAGAACTGCAAACATGGTCTTGAAGAGATATTGTACACTCACGTTCATAGCAGTCTTATCCGTAATAGCCAACTGGTGGGAGCAACCCAAATGTCCATCACAGTGTGGCACGTAGAATACTATCCAGACTTAAAAAGGAAAAAAATTCTGACACATGCTCCAACATAGATAAAACTCAAGGACCATTATACCAAGTGAAACAAGCCAGTCGCAAAAACACAAATACTTCTATATGAGCTAATGTATATGAAGTATATAAAGTAGTCAAATTCATAGAAAAAGATAGTACAGTGGTGGTTACCGGGGCAGAGGGGATGGGGGGAGGGGAGCTGTTATTTAGTGCGTACAGAGTTCCAAATGGCAAGATGAGAACGTTCTGGAGCTCTTTTCCTTGGCAATGAAAATGAACTTAATACTTTTGATTACTACTTAGTCACTTAAAATGATTAAGATGGTTATTTTTCTGTTTTTTTTTTTCTAACCTCAATAAAAAGAAAATGGTGACGCTTGACCATAAACTCAGGATAATAAACTAATGATGTAGAAAATTTGGGGGAAAAGTACTAACAGTTGGTAAAAAAAAATAAAAAATAAAAAATAGATAAGGTAGATGAGGTTTTGGAGTACAATGCCAAAAATTTCCCTCATGGTTAAGATTTGCCTGAGGCGCTTATAGAACACCAATTCAGGATCCTACCTCCAGAGTGTTGAAACTGAATCATGAAGGAAGGGCCTGGGAATCTGTATACTTAACAAGTATCTTGTCATCTTGGAAACTTGGGACGCACTAGACTAAAGTGCTTAGGAGCCCTTTCTTGCATAAATGTTAGTGCCCACCCTCTTGTCTCCTTGGCGCTGTCCCATCCAGTATCAGCTTATCCAGCATGGGGACCTTTCCAACTCTTTATTGTCATGTGGACTGTGACTCATTATTGGTTGAATAAACCAAGAGCTACTGATAATGACTTTGGCTAGGCGTTAGGGGCTGAGATATGTCTCTGCCCTAAAGATATGAGCACAGATAACTTTAAAGAAAGAGTGACTACATATATGAAAATGTGCTGGACTTCAACACTTCAACATCCAATAATGTGGAGGACTAGATATTCTGAAATCCTCCTGCTACAAAGCACCTTAAACTATTGAAAACAGTCCCCCCACCCCCCCCAAAAAAAAAAAAAAAGAAAACAGTGACCATGTGTATCTGTACCATCTGAGCTGGCAAGAAAGCTATGGAAATGCTCTCAGATGCTCTGATTCCACGGCCTTCCCTGCAGGTTTCCTCAATGCTGAGCGACCCAGAACTTTTACTCTAAGGGGAGGAGGACAATGGGGCAAATCCTTGGCAGCCATTGTGGCGCAGCAGGCTAAGCCACCGCTTGTGACACTAGCATGCCATATTGGAGGGCTGGTTCCAGTCCCAGCTATGCTGCTGCCCATCCAGCTTCCTGCTAACACACCTGGGGAGGCAGTAGGTGATGTCCCAAGTACTTGGGCCCCTGCCACTGGTGAAGAAGACCTGGATGGAGTTCCTGGCTCCTTCCAACATGTGGACCTTTGGGGAACCCACTCAAACCCTGTCCACACCATAGCACTGACCAAAGCAGGCACCTTGAATAGGCTGACTCTGCAAAATGGACTATGGCACCAGGAAGGCGCTGGGACCCCCTCAAGGGGGCCTCCCTGCCAGCCGTGTCCGTACCCACTTGCCTTTGCATAGTCGACTCCTCCCAGCACCGGCCAGTATGAGTCCACAGGGCGGCAGAGTTCTGAAGGGTTGCCCCCAGAGAAGGAAGGCTGGACACTAAGAGACCCTGGGCACTTCGCACAGCACCAGGCCACCTGGCCTTTCAGTGTTGCTTCCTGTTTCTCTCCCCGCCCCTGCCCTCTCCTGCCTCCCTGCCTTTGTGCTTGCAATGCCGGCTGGGCTCCACCAGCCAGTTCTCTGCCTGGAAAACTCACCCAGCCTCCAAGACCCAGTGCAGAAGGCCCTCTTTTTTTTTTTTTTTTTTTTTTCCCCCTTTCATTTCCACTAGCACTTATGGCCCTCCCAATCCCCACCAGGAAGGAGCGCCTTCATTTCGCCTACAAGCACGCTGAGGCTCCCAGAGATGAAATGGCTGTTTCCGAGTCAGCCGGAACCGGGAGCCAAGAGCCCAGGCCTGCACCTCTGGTTCTGTCACTCCTTTGAAATATCACCACGGGCCAATCCCTGCCCCTTCCTGGGCCTCAGTCCTCACCTGTGACATGCTGAGAGCTGGGGTGTTATCTGAGATGAGCCCTGTGAACTTGTCTCAAAGATGCTATGGCAACCAAAGACTCCAACAGCCCCTCCGTGCTGGCTGTGGCTGGATCTCCTTTCCCCTTGGCCCGATTCCAACAGCAAGCACTGCTCCCTTCTGCCCTCCTCCCACCCACCCTCTCTTTGTTCTTCTTCCTGACACAAAGCTGCCAGCCCCTCTGCCCTCCAGGCAGCTGGGCTCTGGGCCAGCCAGCCAAGTGGCAGCTGGGACTCAGATGAAACGGCCCTTACCAGGCAGTCTGTGGCACGGTGCCCAGCTTGGGCCTGGCAGCTCTTGAGCCCAGCTGCCCCGCCAGCCTCTCTTTGTGAGTCCTGCATAGGAGGGGCCCTTGCTAACCACAAGGACCCCCTTCCCTTCTTCCGGCTCTGCACCTGCTTGCAAAATATCTGGGTCTTTAGAGAATGCCCCAGGACTTGAGCAGACTGGCCTGGCTTTGTGACTGTCACTTTGGAGAGTTTCACCCTTGTTCCCTCTTCAAAACAATGCCAGTGGCTGGTGTTGCTGTTCCCTTCTGAGAGATGAGGAAGACACGGGTCTGAGTGCTTATGGTGTGCGAGTTGCGGTGCCAGTCACTGGGAGAAGAGCAGAATGAGAGCTGACCTTGTGGGGCTCACGCTCAGCGGGGACCAGACTGGGGTGGAATAATAACCACGCCAGTCAGTACGTGGTGTGTGGGCAGTGCTCTCAGACGAAAGACCAAGGAGCTACCGACAACACGCTTGCGACCATGCGGACGGTGGCAGCGGCCAGGGAGTGGGGGCTTCCTGGAGCGGAGTCTGGGGGTGAAGAGCATTACGTTGGTGGAGTGGTGGGTGCACCGGTCCTTAAAGCTCCGAGGTGGAAGGGATTTGCTAAGTTAGAGGAGGAACTGGAAGGGGGTCTACTAAGGTACCTCAAAAAGTTCATGGAATTGGCCGGCGCCGTGGCTTAACAGGCTAATCCTCCACCTTGCGGCGCCAGCACACCGGGTTCTAGTCCCGGTTGGGGTGCCGGATTATATCCCGGTTGCCCCTCTTCCAGGCCAGCTCTCTGCTGTGGCCCGGGAAAGCAGTGGAGGATGGCCCAAGTGCTTGGGCCCTGCACCCGCATGGGAGACCAGGAGAAGCACTGGCTCCTGGCTTCGGATCAGCGAGATGCGCCGGCCGCAGCGGCCATTGGAGGGTGAACCAATGGCAAAAAGGAAGACCTTTCTCTCTGTCTCTCTCTCTCTCTCACTATCCACTCTGCCTGTCAAAAAAAAAAAAGTTCATGGAATTTAAAAAGTTTACATTGTTGCAAAAATTTTTTGAAACACTCAAAGTTCATGGAGGGGCTGGTGTTATGGCACAGTGGGTTAAGTTCCCATTTGAGAGCCCTGGCTACTCCATTTCTGATCCAGCTCCCTGCTAATATGCCTGGGAAAGCAGAAGAGGATGGCCCAAGTGCTTGGACCCCTGTAACCCACATGGGAGACCTGGGTGGAGTTTGTGCCTCCTGGTTTCGGCCTGGCATAGCCCTTGCTGTTGTGGCCATCTGGGGAGTGAACCAGTGGGTGGAAGATCTCTCTCACTCTCTCCCTTTTGGCTGATGCCACTCTGTTGCTTCCAATCTAAAGCAACCCAGTGAGTGTAGACACTGGACTGCACCTCTTCCACTTCTCCCCACACCCACTGCCCATCCCCATCTGCACCCCATTTAATGGGATGTGCCCACAGGCTCCTGTGCCCCCAGCGTCCCTCAGTTTGGCAGATGGGAGATTAGCAGATCAGTGGTAAGAGGGGGACAGAAAACAGAATATTCCTTGGGCCCCTCCCTGTAAATTGAATTCGTCCTTCTGAAGGTCCCAGCTCCTCTTAGAGGCTCCCTCTATTCTCTCAAGTTCAAGTAACTGCTCCCTCCCTGGCCCTCTGTTCATCCCTGGAGGACCACACTGTTCCTTGCTGCTCTCCCTAAGCCCTGCCACACCTTTGTAAGAAGCCCCTTCATGAAACACACCTTGAAACAGCGGTGTGGCCTGCCTGCAGGCGTGCACACGTGCACTGTGCATGCACACCTCTGCACTCACTCCGCAGGCACCATTCCTTTGATGATCATGAGCTGGACAGGAGGGGACTGATTCTGACCAAGTACTCACTGTGTGCCAGACCCCACAAGGGCGTTTTCTATCCGCTGCTGGGTGTCATGCTCACAACTGCACAGAGACTTATAGCCAACATTTTTATCTTTTTTTTTTTTTAATGTATTTATGTGGGAGACAAAAATACATGGAGAGACAGACAGAGAGCTCCTATTCACTGGTTCACTCCCCTAAATGCTTGCAATGACCAGGGCTGGGCCAGGCTGAAGCCAGGAGCCAGTAACACAATCCAAGTCCCTCCTGTGTGTGGCAGAGACCCAACTACTTGAGCCATCACTGCAGCCTCCCAGGGTCTGCATTAGCAGGAAGCTGGAATCGGAATCTGGAAGTGGGAATAAAACCCAGGGACCCCGATATGGGATGCTCGTGTCTTTACCAGCACCTCCACTCCTAGTTAAATGCCTACGCCTTTTATCTTTTCATAGCAAATAAAACCAGACCCAAATAGCTGAAAGGACTCACCTAAAGGCTCACAACTGAGTAAGCAGTGGAACTAGGACTTGACAGCCAGATACCTCTGGTTCCAAAACTTTTGCTGCCTGGGCTGGTGTTGTGGCTAGCAGGTTAAGCAGTGGCCTGCAGCACTGGCATCCCATATGGGCACCGGTTCAGGTCCCCGGCTGCTCCACCGCCAAGCCAGCTCCCTGCTAATGTGCCTGGGAAAGCATCAGAGGATGGTCCAAGTCCTTGGGGCCCTGTAACTCTGTGGGAGATCCAGTTCAGACTGGCCCAGCCTCAGTTGTTGCGGCCATTTGGGGAGTGAACCAGCAGATGGAAGATCTGCCTTTCAACTAAATAAATCTTTTTCTCAAAAAACCCTTGGTTGGTTAGCTCCTCAGGCTGTTTTCCTAAATACCTGGCTCATTCTCATTCATCAGGTCTTGGCTTTCCCCAGAGGCTTCCCTGACCGCAAGGTTTGAAGCACATGATCTCCACTGCTGTTCTTCAGAAGCTGTTCTTTTCCTTCATGACAAGTATTTGTTTACTTACTGTCTGTCCCAAACTTCAGGAGAACAGGAAGGCTCCATATCTGTTTTGTTCACTTCCCTCTTCCAGTGCCTCGGAAAGTTACCTGCTATATAAGGGGCCCCAAGTATCGGCTAAATGAAAACAAAAAAATTGGCAAGGAAAGAAACAAACATTTATTAAGTGCCCGCCCAATGTCGGGCATTTTAGGTGGTTTATCTCATTTCTTCTTCCAAAGAATTCCATGTGTACACATTGTTGTCCCATTTTGCTGATGAAGAAACCGAGGCCAGAGAGAGCCTATGGCCTTATCAACATCACACAGTCTTGAGTCAGGGTTCAAATGCAAGTCCCCCTATTGCAACAGCTGTGCTTATTCCTTGTGCCCCCCTCAGGTATTCACCGCAGTGTGAGAGTAGAAGGGGCTGAACCCATGTGAATCACTCCTGGACAAACAGAAACTTGGGGAGCAAACAGTGTTGGCTGTGCCACTCCTCTAGGACCGGCCACCCTCAGGCCCTCCTGGGCACACGCCCTCCCAACCCAGCCAGGAAGCAATTGTCTTCCTTGTTTGCCCTCAAGCTCCAGGCCCAACTTGCTGGCCTGTGACCTCCTACAAACACAATGCTCCTTACTCCCCTTAGCAGGCTCACCCATGGCTGATAATCCGTTCTCCAAGACCCTAAGCCCCCGGCCCCAAATCCTGGGGATGAGTATGTGGTGTACCCCAAGCCTTCTATGCAGGCCAGTTCGCCAGCTGGTGCGAATAAAGGAGGGGGCCCTCTGGTTGAGTCCCCACCCCACACACCAGCCCTGGCTGGTGCCTGGGAGCACATTTTCCTTCTCCACCCCTTGGCTGTCAGACCCTGGCCACTGTCCTCTTTAAGATCACTGCCTTCCACAAGGGGCCCTCAAAGATGCTGAGTAATGCTCTCCTCTCTTGCTTCCTGTTTTTCTTTATTTTATGTTTATTTTTATTTATAGATATTTTTTATCTACTGGGTGTGGGGTGGAGAAGAGAAGAGAGAGAAAGAGATTTTCCATCTGCTGATTGGTTGGTTCACTCCCCAGAGGCTCACAATAGCCAAGGCTCAGCCAGGCTGAAGCCAAGAGCCAGAAACTCCATTTGTGTCTCCCACATGGTTACCAGGGACTTGGGCCATCATCTGCTGCCTCCCAGGATGCACCAGCTGGATCAGAAGCAGAGTAGCTGGGACTCAAACCAGCACTCTGTTATAGAATGCAGGCATCCCAGGCAGGGACTTCAACCGGTTACACCACAGCGCCTGTCCCATGTTCTCTTCCTTGAGCATGGTGCTGGTTTCACAGATGTGCTTACTTTGTGAAAATTACTTGGGTGCCTTCCTCTGGATGTAAGTTACATTTCAAGAAAAAAAATTGCCTGTCTTCCAAAAAAATCAATTGCCAATCAGTCTTGCCCCAAATGAGGCTCCACACTAGGCCAGCATGAAGGGAGGCACATCCTTCCACGCCCCGCACCTTCCTCTCTCAGTGCCCCTCCAAACACACCCAGAGGCTCCTTCTCATCTAAGAGCTGCTAACTGAATCCTGACCTGCAAAGTCAGGACAAAAATAGCCAACATGAGCAGGGGCCATGACCTCCAGAGGCCTCAGCTACCTGTTTCTACTGTTCACTACCCACCCAATATGTGTTCACTTCTTGGTGGGTGGAAATAAAATCCTTCACCAGAAGTAGTTGTCAGACAAAACAATTTTTTAAAAGATTTTTTTATTGGCCGGTGCCATGGCTTAACAGGTTAATCCTCCGCCTTGCGGCGCCAGCACACCGGGTTCTAGTCCCGGTTGGGGCGCTGGATTCTACCCTGGTTACCCCTCTTCCAGGCCAGCTCTCTGCTATGGCCTGGGAAGACAGTGGAGGATGGCCCAAGTCCTTGGGCCCTGCACCCATATGGGAGACCAGGAGAAGCACTGGCTCCTGGCTTTGGATCAGCGAGATGCGCTGGCCGCAGCGGCCATTGGAGGGTGAACCAACGGCAAAAAGGAAGACCTTTCTCTCTGTCTCTCTCTCTCACTATCCACTCTGCCTGTCAAAAAAAAAATATTTTTTTATTTATTTTGAAAGACATAGTTACAGAGGGGGTGGGGGGGAACAGAGAGAGAGCTCTTCCATCCACTGGTTCACTCCCCAAATGACTGCAATGGCAGGGGCTGGGCCAGGCTGAAGTTGGGAGCCAGGAGCTTCTTCCAGGTCTACCACGTGAGTTCAGGGGCCCAAGGACACAAAAGCAGGGAGCTAGATTGGAAGTGGAACACCTGGGATTTGAACTGGTGACCATTTGGGATGCTGGCACTACAGGTGGTGGCTCAACCCACTTTGCCATAGAGCAGGCCCAAAAACAATTTTTATTTACAGAAAATAAGGAGACCATGGAGAATCATCTCCAAAGTCTTGAAAGGTTTGTCTTATTTTGGGTGAGGAATGAATGTGGTGGTACATATAAGCTTGCACAGACACAGTTTGGAAACACGCTCTCACACAGGTCGGATGTCATGATAATGAGGTTTAAGGTCCTCCTGGGCAGAGATCTGAGCATTAGATCAAGCAAAGAGTGACTTCTGGATGCTTTTTGGCCCATCGGCACAGGTGTTGCTCTTGCCTTGCAGTAGGGTATGGACCAGTTCATGGCGGCTGGTGGTTGTATCTCTCCCTGGAACTTAACTGAAAACAACTTTGAAAGACTGCTGCGAGTGCGCAAGGGGACCAGAACAGCCCATACATGGTGGCTAGGCATGCAGAGACCGAAGGAGCCTGAAATTCCCACTGGCTCCCAGGGAACACAGACCACCTCTGCTGAGAAGCCCTCAACGTGGCAGGTAGGACAACTTCGTTTTCAGTAGACATGGGAGCTGCTTACTCTGTTCTAGTGGACCGCTCTGGACTCCTGACCTCTCACTCCCGCACCACTGCAGGGGCAGACGGGAAGCCAAGGCCCAAAAGATTCACCCCTCACCCCCCTCACGTTGTAGGATGGGAGACTTGATGTTTTCTGCTTCCTCACAGTGCTGGAATCCCCCGGACCCCTCTGGAGTAAACTCAGCAACATAGTCTGGATTTACAAAACTGGAGAAGCGAGTCCCCTTCTCCTAACTCTTACGGATGGGTTTGAAGAGGGGACATTTATTCCAAGGCACATCCTTGTCTGGGTTTCTAACATAATCTGGGACACTGAAAAACCCAGGAGGGCAAAGAATATGGAAACTATCAAAGTAGGACTCAAAGACACCACCCCATACCTATGTGGAAGACAATCTCCCATCCAGCCTGAGGCCAGGGGAACTGTGACCCATAATCCCTAGGTTCCTCAAGTATAGGCTCAGAAGGCCTTGTCAATCCCCTTGTAACTCACCTGCCCTACGGATAAAGAAACAAAATGGGAGGAGCTGGCATTGTGGCCCATCGAGTTAAGCCCCTGCTTGCAACCCCAGCATCCCATATCAGAATGCCCCTCGGAGTCGCAGCTACCTCTGCTCCCAAGCCAGTTCCTTGCTAATGTGCCTGGGGAAGTGGCAAAAGATGGTTCAAGTACTCAGGCCCTGCCTCCAATGTGGTAGATCCAGATGGGGTTCCAGGCTCCTGGCTACAGCCTGGCCCAGCCCTGGCTGTTGTGGCCATTCAATGGGAGTTAGCTGGCAGATGAAAAATCTCTTTGTGTGTCTCTCCTCTCTCTGGGTCCCTCTGCCTTTCAAATAAATAAATAAATAAATCTTGTTTAAAAAAAAAGAAACAAAGTGGGGAATATACATTTGTACAGGCCCTAGTAATGACAAATGAGGCGTGGTCCCCATAGGCCTGATGGTTCCTAATCCTTACACTGTCTTCACCCAGATATCTGAGATTGCCAAAAGCTGCTCAGCTCCAGATCTCACAGGTTCTCCTTCTGTGTGCCACAACATCCAGAATCCAAACAGCGATTTTCCTTTGGATGGACTCATCTTGACATAAAATTGCTCAACAATATACTTGGATAGTCCTGTTTGGAAAGACCCGGGCTAAAGAATTAAGACAGTTGCATTCTCAGCGGGTGAGTCAGACAACCCTTTGCGGTTTACATCTGGGTTGGTGGTGGCCTTGGATGTTGATGCAACCCTGGAACATGTGCAGGATCCTCAGAGTACAGTGAAGGTCCAGGTATGCTGGGTTTTGGTCCCCGTGGAGCTTCCTGACTGACCTTGTGTTAAACACTGAACTTCAGTGCCCCTGTATTCTCTACCTGAGGGACAGAAACTGGGCAGGGAGAAGAGATGAGCCTCTGTGGAAAAGACAGTTGCATTCAGAACAGGGAACCCTCTTGCAATATGTAAATGACCTCCTTATCTGCAGCCTTCCTCAAGAGGACTCTGATGGTTATGCTAGAAAGGTTTTATATTTTCTAGGAGAAGGGGAATATGGAATTTCTCCTGCTAAGGCGCAAATCTTGTCCCAAGAGGTAAAGTACCTTGGACATACCACTAATTACCCCAGGAAAATGGGCCTTGACAACAGGCTGCTAGAAGGCAATTCTCTCAATTCTGACACTCCACGCTAAAAGACAACTCACAACCTCCTAGGAATGGTAGAATTCTGTTCAATCTGGATTCTTGGATTTGCACTTATAGCAAAGCCTTTATATGAGGTCCCTACAGGAGAAACTCCAAAGAGAATTCCAGGAACTTAAGGAGAAGCTAAAACAGCCCCTGACCTAGGGTTCTCAATTTAGAAAAACCATTCACTCTGTGGTGTGGAAAAGAAGGGACAAGCCCCAGGTGTCCTTACTCAAAAACTGGGCCAGCTGCCTACTCCAAGCCTACTTCTCCAGACCCTGAGGCAACAGGACAGCTAGGACCCTAAGGGCTACAGCAGCTGCACCCTCAACAGTTATGTCAGTTATCTCTAGGTCAGCCTCTTAAAGTACTAACCCCTTCATCACTTACAGGGTGTCCTTGAGGTTAAAAACCACCAATGGTTAACTGGAGGTAAAGTTCTAAGGTGTCAGATCTTGTTGTTGGACTTCCCTGAGGTAGGCTTCCAAACCTCCCATTCCTTAAACCTAGCCACCTTTCTGCCTGAAGCAGAGGATGGGGAATGAACAGCCCCTTGCACAGAAACTATGGGACAGATGGATTCCACAGCCCAGGTCTGAAGCATGGGCTGTTACCTAACCCTAAGGCAGAGCAGTTCAACGTTGGGAGCAGTCACATGGGTGAGGGAATGGGAAGGGCAGGATCTGCAGTATTTTCACCTTCAACAGGTTACAGAAGTCAAGGCCCTGCCACCCAATACCTCTGCCCAAAAGGCTAAACCTAGTGCCCTTATCAGGCCTTACAACTGGGGGAGGGATTGAGAATAAATCTATATACAGGGGCTGGTGCTGTGGCACAGTAGGTTAATCCTCCACCTGAGGCACTGGCATCCCATATGGGTGCTGGTTCTAGTCTCGGCTGCTCCACTTCTGGTCCAGCTCTCTGCTGTGGCCTGAGAGAGCAGAAGAAGATTGCCCAAGTCCTTGTGCCCCTGCACCTGCGTGGGAGACCCGGAAGAAGCTCCTGGGCTCCAGCCGTTGCGGCCATTTGGGGAGTGAACCAGCGGATGGAAGACCTTTCTGCCTCTCCCTCTCACTGTCTGTAACTCTACCTCTCAAATAAATAAATAAAATATTTTTAAAAAATCTATATACAGACTCCAAATACACCTTCCCAAGCTTACACGCCCATGCTGTTACAGTAACCTGGGCTGGGAAAACTCCCTTCGTTCAAACAGGCACCTGAGATAGTGGAACATCGAAAACAGTTTATGAACAGCCCTTGTCTTAACTGTTGAAGAAAGTTTTTTTATATGGTATTTGTTGAACTCTTTACTTAACATAAAGTTAATCATGTGTATAAAGTTAATTGAAAACAGATCTTAGTAAAAAATAAGAATGGGAATAGGAGAGGGAGGAGGAAGAGGAGTGGGAGGGTGGGTATGGCACGAAGAATCACTAAAGCTGTACTTATGAAATGCATGAATATTCCTTAAATAAAAGGTTTCTGAGAAACTAAGTAAAGAAAAAAGAAGAAAAGAGTTTATTAATGCCAGCAGGCTAGTGGGAATCCTTTCTCAAGACTTGAACGCAGGTATCTCACAATATTTATAGGTTTATCAGCATCATGCCGTAACTGTTAGAGCACTGGTGGGTTTCAACTGCCGCCTACGTGACTTAGGACCACTTAAGGGGAACTAGCCTACGTGACTCGAGACCACACTTCCAATGGTCAGCGAGTACAGTTGTTTATAAAAGAGTTAGCTGGGGCAGATTTATAGGACTGATTTATGACTGGAGTTACAGAGAGCAGAGCTTAGGACATCTCCCCTTCCTGGACAGGAGAACCGTGGGCAGCTGCTTCACCAGACAATTGCAAGCAGCCACTTTTCAAGGTCATGTCGGGGGTCCTCTTTTCCTTCCTTTGTCTCTGGTTGCAGCCTTATTTCCTATTCAATGAGGCCATCTGGACAGAAAGAGGCCTTCTTAGTGCAAAGACTTTTCCAAGTAAACATCATTAGGGATATTGGGGCCAACGTTGTGTTCTAGCGGGCAAAGCCACTGCCTGTGATGCTCGCATCCCATATGGGACTGGTTGTAGTCCCGGCTGCTCCACTCCAATCCAGCTATCTGCTAATGGCCCAAGGAAAGCAGCAGAAGATGGCCCAAGTGTTTGGGTCCCTGCTACCCACGTGGGATATTTGGAAGAAGCTCCTGGCTCCTGGCTTTGGCCTGGACCAGCCCTGGCCGTTGCTGCCATTTGGGGAGTGAACCAAAGGTAATCTCTCTCTGTCTCTCTGTCTCCCTCTCTGTAAATGTGACTTTCAAACAAATAAACAAATCTTTTTAAAAAAAAATCACAAGGGGGGCCAGCATTGTGACACAGCAAGTAAAGCTGTTGCCTGTGACACTGGCATCCCATGTGGGCGCCAGTTCTAGTCCCAGCTGCTCCACTTCCGATCCAGCTCCCTGCTAAAAGCCTAAGAAAAGCAGCAGAAGATGGCCCAAGTGCTTGGGCCCCTGCAACCACATGAGAAACCTGGAAGAAGCTCCAGGCTCCTGGCTTTGGCCTGGTCCAGCCCCAGCCATTGCAACTATTTGGGAAGTGAACCAGTGGTTGGAAGATTTCTGTCTCTGTGTAATTCGGACTTTCAAATAAATAAATATTTAAATAAAATTTAAAAAATCATGAGAGATATTAAAATTTCTTCAAGTAGTATTGATACCCATAGAAATTGTGGAGGTTCACTGCTGGGGATACAAAAGGGGGATACTCAGATCACTTAAGGAAATAATTAGGCTGGGAGCTACAAGGATGGCAGCCTTCCAGGCCACAGAGACTCGGGCCACCTTATCCTCACTCAAGGAAACTTACCCAAGAAGCCTCCAATTCGCCTAAGAGGAGACATGGCCAGATGAAAAGGACTTAAAAAGGCTGCTATGGCTTGATTAAGACAGGACAACAAGATCTTTCTCTGCTTATATTTAAAAAAAATTTTTTTGACAGGCAGAGTTAGACAGACAGAGAGAAAGTTCTTCCTTTTCCGTTGGTTCACCCCCCAAATGGATGCTACAGCCGGCGTGCTGCACCGATCCGAAGCCAGGAGCTAGGTGCTTCCTCCTGGTCTCCAATGCGGGTGCAGGGCCCTAGGACCTGGGCCATCCTCCACTGCCTTCCTGGGATACAGCAGATGCTGGACTGGAAGAGGAGCAACCAGGACAGAATCTGGCGCCCTGACTGGGACTAGAACCCGGGGTGCCGGCGCCACAGGCAGAGGATTAGCCAAGTAAGCCACGGCGCTGGCCTTATATTTTAAAAAATGTTTAAAGCATTTAAAAAAGAAAAGATCCTTCTTCCTGGGACAGAACCGTGGGAAGCCATTGAGTACTTATATCTCACCCTTCACTGGGGACTAGATTCCATGACCAGACTAGCAATCCAGTTGTTTGTAGGAAAGGGCTCACCAAGGATTTGAAAGGAGCAACAGGACTTAGAGGCTTTGCTTCCAAAATGAGCCCTGCCATCACGCAATTCCTATCCCTCTTATTCAACCTATACAATATGGGGGAAGATCGACAAGGAGACTTTACTCAAATACCCTCTGCTAAAGGTTTGGAGTAGCTCTTCAGAAAAGACCGCAGGGGCCAGTGCTGTGGTGCAGCAGGTTAACATCCTGGCCTGAAGCGCCGGCAACCCATATGGGCGCCGGTTCGAGTTCCAGCTGCTCCACTTCCAATCCAGCTCTCTGCTATGGCCTGGGTAAGCAGTAGAAGATGGCCCAAGTCCTTGGGCCCCTGCACCCACTTGGGAGACCTGGAAGAAGCTCCTGGCTCCTGGCTTCGGAGCGGCACAGCTCCTGCCTTTGCAGCCAATTGGGGAGTGAACCATTGGATGGAAGACCTCTCTCTCTCTCTCTCTCTCTCTCTCTGCCTCTCCTCTCTCTGTGTAACTCTGACTTGCAAATAAATAAATAAATCTTTAAAAAATAAAAAAGACCACAGAAGTGGCTAAGTATTTATTCCACGCTTTGAATTACCATGTACCCTCCAGAGTGCTAATGGCACTCCCTTCGTTGCGAAAATAACTTCGTAAGTATTTAAGGTCTTATGAATTGCTTATAAAGTGGAGGCCAGGGGCCAGCGCTGTGGCATAGCCAGGGGCCAGCGCTGTGGCATAGCCGGTTTGAGTCCCAGCTACTCCACTTCTGATCCACTGGAGGCTGGCCCAGGTCCTTGGGCCCCTGCACCCATGTTGAAGACCCGGAGGAGGCTCCTGGCTCCTGGCTTCGGATCAGTGTAGCTCCGGTGGTTGCAGCTGATTGGGGATTGAGCCTGCAGAAGGGAAGACCTTTCTCTCTCTCTCTCTCTCTCTGCCTCTGCTTCTCTCTCTGTGTAACTCTGACTTTCAGATAAATAAATAAATCTTAAAAAAAAAGTGGAGGCCACGATCTTCAGGAAAAGCAGAAAAGGCAAATCAGGTTTTTTTGTTTTTTTTTTTTTAAGATTTATTTTTTATTGATTTGAAAGGCAGAGTTACAGAGAGGAAGAGGCAGAGAGAGAGAAAGGTCTTACATCCACTGGTTCACTCCCCAAATGGCTGCAACAGCTGGAGCTGGGCCAATCCAAAACCAGGAGCCAGGAGCTTCTTCTGGGTCTTGCACGTGGGTGCAGGGAGGCAAGCACTTGGGCCATCTTCTACTGCTTTCCCAGGCCATAGCAGAGAACTGAATTGGAAGTGGAGCAGCTGGGACTCGAACTGGCATCCATATGGGATGCCGGCACTGCAGGCTGGGGCTTTAACCCGCTGTGCCACAGCGTCAGCCCCCAAATCAGGTCTTAAAGTCAACCCTAGGAAAACCATGCCAAGTAAGCTATGAGAACTGGTTAAGTCTATTACCTATTGACCTCTGGGGAATTAGAACAGCTGTTAGAACAGCTCTTACAGCCACTCTTAAGCTAAGCTCTGAGAACTTTTCTAATGACTGACTTTGTATGCAATTCAGACACTAGTTAGATAGCTAGCCATATTATCAATCTGAGCAGGTAAAATGCATTAGAAGAATATGGGAACAACATACTACCTGCCCCCATGCAGGCCCCTTTAAATGTCCAATCTGGGGCCAGCGCTGTTTTGTTGTTGTTGGTTTTTTTTTTTTTTTTGTTATTTTTAAAGATTTATTTATTTACTTGAAAGAGTTACACACAGAGAGAGAGAGAGAGACAGAGGAGAGGCAGAGAGGTCTTCCATCCCCTGGTTCACTCCCAAATGGCCGCATTGGCCAGAGCTGCGCCAATCCAAAGCCAGGAGCCAGGAGCTTCTTCCAGGTCTCCCAAGCGGGTACAGGGGCCCAAGGACTTGGGCCATCTTCTACTGCTTACCCAGGCCATAGCAGAGAGCTGGATTGGAAGAGGAGCAGCTGGGATTCGAACCGGCACCCATATGGGTTGCCAGCGCTTTAGGCCAGGGCGTTAACTGACTATGCCACAGTGCTGGCCCCCCACCACTGTTGCATAGTAGGTTAAGTCCCTGTCTGTGGTGCCAGCATCCCACATGGGCACCGGTTACAGTCCCACCTGTTTCACTTCTGATCCAGCTCTCTGCTAATGTGCCTGGGAAAGCAGTGGAAGATGGTCCAAATGTTTGTGCCCCTGCACCTGTGTGTGAGACCTGGAAGAAACTCCTAGCTCCCGGCTTCAGATTGGCTCAGCTCTGGTCTTTGCAACCATTTGGGGAGAGAACCAGCAGATAGAAGACCTCTCTCTCTGTCTCTCCCTCTCTCTGTAACTCTGCCTCTTAAGTAAATAAATAAATCTTAAAAAAAAAAAAAAAATCCAACCAGGAGCCCTAGTCATGCTTAAGACTTGGAAGGCAGGATCTATGGAAGAACAACTACAATCAAAAGAAAAGGGACCCCTATCAGGTGTGGCTTAGCACCTTACTGCTATAAAACTTCAAGGAGAAGCCCTTGCTGTGGCGTAGTGGGCTAAGCCTCCACCTGTGGCTGAACCCCATATGGGTGCCGGTTTGAGTCCAGTTTCTCTTTTTCCAATCCAGCTCTCTGCTGTAGACTTAGAAAACAGTAGAAGATGGCCCAAGTGCTTGAGCCCCTGCATCTGTGTGGGAGACCTGGAAGAAACTCCTGGCTTCGTACTGGCCCAGCTCTGGCTGTTGTAGCCATTTGGGGAGTGAACCAGTGGATGGACGACCATTTCTCTCTCTCTCTCTCTCTCTCTCTCTCTCTCCTTCCCTCCCTCCCTCCCTCCGTCTGTCTGTAACTCTACCTCTCAAATAAATAAGATCTTTAAAAAAAAAAAGCCTGTCCCTGATCCAATTTCACAGGAACCAGTAGAGGAGGCCTCATATACCTGTGAACTAGAGGCCCAAAAGCTGCTGTTCTGTCCAACAGATCCGTAGATGACTTAGTTTCATCCTCAACCCTGACATCACTGGCCTCTAGTGTTAGGCCTGCTTTGTCTTATTGCTATAATTACGGTGCAGATTTTCGTCTCTACTTCTGCTTGACTACTGAGACTTATTTCCTTCAAAATGCATACAAAAAAGTCTCTTGGTATGGGCGCCATGAACAATGCTGTCACTATCCTGGAGGCTCTCATTACCTGCTACAGGGGAGAATGGAGCAGCAACACCGTGGTTCGTTTTCACCCTTCACAGCTACACGGGAGAACTCGACCAATTGCTGGACTTGCCACCAACCCTCCCAGACCTTGTCCTCATCAAGGGTGATGCTCCCTGGGCAGACGGTGACTCTAAAGCAGGGTTGCTCATAGGAAATGACTGGACTCGAATCAACGTAATTCAGGTTTGATTATACACTCTGTCTCCCTCCACCACACCATTTTTGTTTTTTAAGTGCAACGCCTCTTCTTGCACCCCATGTACTACCCCTCAAGAAAGGGAATACGACTATCAGAAGGTGTTCTCAAATATCACAATTCAGCCAAACCCTTCTTCCCAACGCACCCCAAACTTCACCCACTGGTGCTCTGCGGGTCGAAGGAGTCAGTGGCGTGATGCCTGAAGTGGTCTGTCGCCTTGGTTTTCCTGCCAACGCCTGACTTGCCGAGACTTACTGAGGCCCCACAGGTGGCAAGAACTACCAAGAGCCTCCGAGGGACCACTCTCCCTGCCCTGCAGATTTAACAGCTCTCCCACCTGGGCAAAGCAGACGATGAGACTTGGAAAGTCCACCACGCCCTAGGACTCTGTGCCCCACCGCGATACCGCATAATCTGCGGACACTGCCCGTCCGGTCTTTACGGCCCCTTTTCTCGGCACTTCCTACCAAAGCACTGACAAACTATCAATGTTCAGTTGGAAGTTTGGCTCCAAACTGACATCTCTGAAAAGGGGGGTGAGGGGAGCATCTGTATTCACCAAATATAAAGTCCAGCTCAAAAGAAATGGGGTCATTGGGCTGATCCTGGCAGCCACTGGGTTAGCTGCTCCCTGGGGAGGCTTTGCTTACCTTAAAGTGACTACAAAATCTCACTCTGGCCATGAGGGATCTGGCCCAAACCACAGGTGATTAATCATGCACAGACCTCTGCTGGCTCCCCGCCATTGCCAATAGGCTTGCCCTTGACTGTTTGCTAGCTAAACAAGGTGGAGTCTGTGCTATAATTAACAAAACCTGCTGCACCTATATCAGGTGCAGTGGAATTAAATATTAAGAAAATGTATGGGGTCTATGCTGTGGTACAGTAGGCTAATCCCCTGCCTTCAGCACCAGCATCCCATTTGGGCACCGGTTCAAGCCCTGGCTACTCCACTTCCAATCTAGCTCCTTGCTAATGTGCCTGGGAGAGCAGAAAAAGATGGTCCAAGTGCTTGAGTCCCTGCATCCACTTGGGAGACCCAGAAGAAGCTCCTGGCTCCTGGTTTCAGATCAGCCTAGATCCAGCAGTTTTAGCCATTTGGGGAGTGGACCAGCAGATGGAAAACCTCTCTGTGTCTATAATTCTGCCTCTCAAATAAATAAGATATTTTTTTAAAAAAGAAAACAAAATGTATGATCAAGCTAAATGGCTACACCCCTTTGGACAAGGGGCACAACCGGTAACTCCATTGTTAAGTTTGTCTCCTCTAGAATACAATAGTTTCACATCGAGATGATGATCATCCACAGATTTCAACTGCTGGTGACAGAACCAGATTCAGCTGCTGACTGTGTTGCTCCACTGCTGTGACCCCTGGCTCAGCTATCCAGAAAACATGCCCTGGGTAGGTAGGATCAACAAGCCCACACTTAGCACTGAAGGACCCTTATGGGGGAGAGGGACAGGAAACTAGGCCTGGGCAAATATCAGGGGCTTCTTAAGAGGTTAGATGCTACCCAGAGCAGAACTGCCCCTCCCCTCCAGGAAACCTCTGGGCGCGCCCCAGAGCAGAGCTGCCCCTCCCTTCGGAGGGTCTCTAGGCGCACACTTATGATGTCACTGCGACCGGCCAATCCTGTAACACCTTAGCACTCTCCCTCAGCATTCTCCGGTATGCTAATTGTCCCTCCGAACCAACCAATCCCGTGCCACCTCTGCATTTTATACCAGCACTCTCCACCAGCATTCTTCGCCAGCATTCTCCCATATGCTAACGGTCCCTCTGAACTGACCAATCCTATACATGCGTTAGGAATATGCTAATTCGTTGCCTATATAACCTGTGTAAAACTGCCGCTCGGGGCTCCTCACTGCCTGAGGTGAGGGGCCCGTTTGCGCAAACGTACAATAAATACCTCATGCTTTTTGCATCAGCTGGTTTGGAGTCTGGGTTTTTGGGCGTCCTCTCGAGCAAGTGGGCATCTCTACTACTGAGGGGCCCAACATTTGGCGCCCAACGTGGGGCTCGAGGTCGCCCTCAGACCCATTCTCTGCGGACCAGTTGGAGGT
Source organism: Lepus europaeus (assembly GCF_033115175.1). NCBI lineage: Eukaryota > Metazoa > Chordata > Mammalia > Lagomorpha > Leporidae > Lepus > Lepus europaeus. The sequence continues at coordinate 67,311,235 of NC_084833.1, forward strand.
ATAATTAAGTGTTTTCTGTCTGTTGTTGTCTTCGTCTTGAGTATTCTGACTGGCCAGTATCTGACCTGACTCTGTGGGACCAGTGGGGGAGGCAGGCGTGCCCAGCAACCCCTGGCCCGTTACCCGGAGGACGCTCCGGGTTATGAGGGGAAACCCTCGGTCTGTTCCCCCGGAAGACGCACTCGGGGTGGTCTGGAGGTGGGTCGGAGACTAAGTCTCCCTCCTTCCCGGGGAGGGCTGGTCAGGCAGCCGCTCCCAAAAATAGCGCAATAGCGTTCGATTTGTCCTAGCCATGTGTTTTGTCTTGCTTACTGTATATGTCTGTGCATTGGCTGTTCTTTTTGTTTGGGCTGAAATCTTTGCACCCATGGGTCAACAAATAACCACCCCTTTAAGTCTCACTCTAGATCACTGGAAGGACGTTCGAGAACGCGCGCGATTCCACGAGGGCAGGGGAAGAAGCCTCAGCGCCTTCCCCGCCCTCCAGCCGCCTGCGCCTCCGTCGGGGGCAGGCAGGGGGCTCGGGAAGCGTCTGGACTTCGCAGGCTTTTCCTCTTCGCTCGGTGGCTGGCCAGATGCAGTACTGGCCATTCTCTGCTTCCGATCTTTACAATTGGAAAACCCATAACCCCTCTTTCTCTCAAGACCCCTAGGCTCTGACTGGGCTGATCGAGTCAATTTTATTGACTCATCAGCCCACCTGGGATGATTGTCAGCAGCTTCTGCAGACCCTCCTCACTACTGAGGAAAAGCAGCGCGTCTACCTCGAGGCACGGAAAAACGTCCCTGGAGCAGATGGCCGACCGACCCTACTGCCAAACGAAATCGAGGAGGCGTTTCCCTTAACCCGTCCTGATTGGGACTACACCACCGTTGCTGGTAGGGAGCGACTTCGTCTTTACCGCCAGGTTCTCCTTGCGGGTCTCAGAGGGGCTGGAAAGCGCCCCACCAATTTGGCCAAGGTACGTGCAGTAGTGCAGGGGGCTGAGGAAACGCCGGCAGGCTTCCTAGAAAGATTAATGGAAGCCTACCGTATGTACACCCCGTTTGACCCCCTGGCAGAGGACCGGCAGGGAGATGTAATCATGTCCTTTATAGGACAGTCAGCGCCGGACATCCGCAATAAATTGCAGCGGCTAGAGGGGCTTCAGGGATATACTATACAAGATTTAATGAAGGAGGCAGAAAGGATTTACAACAAAAAGGATCCACAAGGAGCAGGAGGAAAGGGAAGGCCTGCACTGGCCTGAGGGAGGCTCGTAAATCCCCAGAGGCAGTTAAAACTAAGGTGGAGCCTTCAGGTGTGGCAGCAACCCCTAAAAGCCCAACACTGCCTCAAGGCACTGCGCCTCCAATTCCGCCCATGTGGCCACCCCTTTTTGGTTATTCCCCTCCCTTGAATCGCCCGCCGCCATCTTGTAAACAGCGTGCCTACCCAACCCCATGGCCAGTCCTGCTAGGCCCCGGCGTGCACAGTCTTCCCTGTAAATGGGGGACCATGGCCTTTCTCTGCATTCTCTTCCAGTCAGTGTAGCCTGTTGCACCCTTGCAGGCCACAGCCAGATACTCTAGGGAGACTAGTCCTTGGGCTGCTTTTTTCCTCTCCATTTACAATTCAATGCTGTCCTCACTAGGAGGGGGAAGAAAAAATGCCTTTGGCTACCACTGGCCTTACCTGAAGAAACAAAAACCTTCATCCATTAACCCTTTCCAACTTAATGAGTCTTTATTTGCAGTTAATAAAACTTTTTCTCCAGCACTACGGAAGCCTCTCATTTCCTGCCGCTTTGTTTCAGATGTGTTTCCCTGTTCTAAGCAATGGGCTCCCATGCTGATGACCAGCTCTTTCCTGTGCTGCTGTAGTTAACTTATCTGAGAGTTTGCACATGTCTTGAGGGTTTCGTGTTTTATTGGATTTGTCTGTCTTTAATGTTTGAGTGATTACCTAACTCTGATCAGATCTACCCCACAGCTTTGGTTAAAATACTCAGGTTATACGTACTAGTTGTTGGCTAAACCGCTTGACTCTGACAGCTTAAATTCTAAACCGAGTCTTCCAACTTTGGGCTTCCAGTCGGATCCCTGGAACTCTCAAAGGATGAGACTCTAAAATTTGTTAAAGTAACAGCTGCTTGAGTCAATTCAGATTATGTGAAATGTATTAAAATATTGTAGATGATGTCGGACCTATGTTGTATTCGTGTTTTTGCTTTCCAGCTAAGGTGGTCTTACAAGTTTTTATATGTCCTTAATATGCTTTAAACTTGTTTCTTTTACAGATCTGCTTTTGCAAAAACTATAGTGTCTCTTTTTAACAGTGTCTGCTTAGTGGGTTACTCTGCCATTTCTAAAGTTAGGTCATGTAAGCTCTTTTTAGCTCTGTTAAATAGTTCTAAGTTATGTGCGGATTTTGTGTGCTAACTCTTATGTTCAAGGTGTTTATTTCTGGTTTCCAAGGTAATCTAGTGTGTACTCCAAAAAAGCCTCTTTTGGATGAGCCTTAATGGACTCTTTCCCTACCTCTTCTCTCTTCTTGGACTGCTTCTTGCCCTGCTTTTAATCCTTGCCATTGGCCCATGCATAACGAATAGGCTTATACAGTTTATACAACAGCACATAGAGGCAACTAGGGTAAGACAGGTTGAGGTTCATTACCAGAGGCTGCTAGCCACAGAGGGCTATGATCCCCTGAGCTGGGGAAGCGCCCCCGGTGCTCTCCACATTGCCAATGACGGGTAAGATTCCGGATGGACCGGAACAACCTAAGACAGGCGGTGGAGAAAGCTCACCACGCCCCCATAATTACAAGTCACGCGACACCCCAAGACGGGTAAAGCACCCAGCGTCCTGCACCAACCTAAGACAGGGCTCATGGCCAAGCTGCCTGGGTTACCAATGACGGGTAAGGGCAAGGACGGCTGGGGGCAACCTAAGACAGGGATCGCGTGCTAAAACAAAAAGGGGGAATCTGTGGGGCATGAGCCTGGCCAGGCCAGGCCAGGCCCGGGTGCCCCCGCCTGAGCTGGAGCCAAGTAAGATGGGCGGAATCCAAAGTTGTTTACCACTAAAACTAAGTGGCTGCATAACAACAAGGGAGGTAACAAAACTAGTAACAAGTGTATAGACATAGGGCTAGTCCTATAGAAATCCCCCCCCCCAAGGTGTTTTTTAAGTAATTGGTTGGTCCTTAGCCCTGCCCCAATGACTCTGCAGTTTTGTGTTATAAAAGGTACTATTATGCAGAAGGTGACTGAGTCCTTGCTAGACTTGGCTCCCCGCTGCGTCTGATGGTCTCCGGGACCAGGAGGCTGGGGAACGGGCGAGCGGCGCGCTTACCTTTCCTCGGACCCAGTCCATCCTTGTACGGGTGGACTAAGACCCAACATCTGGCGCCTTGACCAAATTAGCGTTGGAGACTGGCGTTAAAGACTGGGTCCAACTCCTCCCTATGGTGTTGTTCCGGGTCCGAAACACGCCCTCTCATTGCGGACTGACACCATGCGAGGTCCTTTGTGGAGGGCCCCCACCAATAGCAGGCTTGCTTGACCTTGCCAGTGACTCCGTTGCCGATGCCCCTAGGTTACAGGCCCGGATGAGAGCGCTCCAGATCATCCAGAACCAGGTCTGGAAACCTCTTGCAGCAGCCTACCAAACCAAGACGACAACTATCCCACATCCTTTCCAAATCGGTGATGCCGTGTATGTCCGAATCTAAAACTCTAGAGCCCCGGTGGCAAGGCCCTTTCACTGTGCTGTTGACAACTCCCACCGCTCTCAAGGTCGACGGAATCGCTGCGTGGGTCCACGCCTCACACGTGAAGCGAGCACCACCTCCCCAGGGCCCCGAGGATCCGGATAGACCAGCCAAATGGAAGCTCCAGCGCACTCAGAACCCGCTCAAGCTAAGACTTTCAAAAACTGTTTAATATTTGTGATGTTCCTGGCCTTTCCCCATTGTTTTTCCAATCCCCATGCTCCACAATTGTTAACGTGGGAAGTAATTTCCCCCACAGGACGGGTGGCCTGGTCTGTTAGTGGTTACATACCCCCAGGGCATGGTGGCCCACCTTATACCCGAACGTATGTCAACTGGTTACTGGGTTAGATACCTGGGATGTACCTGACCAGAATAATTTGACAAAAATCCCTAAAAATAGTCTTAACTATTGGGGCGTGTATGGCTCCCAGTCCCCAGTCAGTGGGACTCAACCCAGTCCAGCAAGAACAGAGTTCCCTCCCTCCAGTGAGGCAGGCTCTCCCCAGACCACCCCTTTTGCCAGCCACCCTTTCGCCTAGCTTGGCAAGTTTAACTCCAAACCCGGGTGCTGACTCAACAGTACCAGTGTCAAGCTTCAAAGATCTCCGAGGTCCAATAGATTTTAGGATTAAAATCTGTGCAAAGAGAAAAGGAGGGAATGAAGGACCCTTATGGGGGAGAGGGACAGGAAACTAGGCCTGGGCAAATATCAGGGGCTTCTTAAGAGGTTAGATGCTACCCAGAGCAGAACTGCCCCTCCCCTCCAGGAAACCTCTGGGCGCGCCCCAGAGCAGAGCTGCCCCTCCCTTCGGAGGGTCTCTAGGCGCACACTTATGATGTCACTGCGACCGGCCAATCCTGTAACACCTTAGCACTCTCCCTCAGCATTCTCCGGTATGCTAATTGTCCCTCCGAACCAACCAATCCCGTGCCACCTCTGCATTTTATACCAGCACTCTCCACCAGCATTCTTCGCCAGCATTCTCCCATATGCTAACGGTCCCTCTGAACTGACCAATCCTATACATGCGTTAGGAATATGCTAATTCGTTGCCTATATAACCTGTGTAAAACTGCCGCTCGGGGCTCCTCACTGCCTGAGGTGAGGGGCCCGTTTGCGCAAACGTACAATAAATACCTCATGCTTTTTGCATCAGCTGGTTTGGAGTCTGGGTTTTTGGGCGTCCTCTCGAGCAAGTGGGCATCTCTACTACTGAGGGGCCCAACAAGCACTAAAGAAGCTGCAGAAGACAGACCTTCGCCTAAAGATTAGGGGATGGAGTTCTCTGAAGCGAGAATAAGACA